>NC_050594.1:4038618-4353618 GCF_013368585.1 Megalops cyprinoides | reverse complement strand
TTTGATCAGCTGTATGGGACTTCTGTTCTTGTGCATCATTAGTTGGGTTTGAAGAAGAAACAGGAAAAAGGAAGATTTAAATCAGAGAGAGTAGTTTTCTGAGGGTGTTATTCCAGAACTGTTCTGAATGCTGGAGTCCCACTTTTTTATTGTGACTTCATGCATGATGCTTCCTGCTGTCTTTGTCATTGGTTAGCATAGGCCAAAGGAAGGGGTTCGAGCCTGCTGGGAAGACAACCAGCCACAACCTCATTAAGTGTGAGACGTTCCTCATGCGAAGGGCAGGTTGATTTTGGCAACACCCCTCACAGCTAATCTGAAGTGTTTTCTTGGCAGCTGTTGCCCTGTTTTTACCACCCAGTCCTCTAGGCACCAAAAGGAGACACCTGTCATCCTAGGGTGGAGTGGGTGGAGCCTCCTGTGACCACGCCCTTGAACTGTAAATGGCCACACCTACTCCCTGAGTCCCTGAGCTGTCAGGCATCGCCGTCTCACTCCACCCGGAGAGGTGTGGCATCTGACTCTGAGCAAAGAGAGCACTCAGCTGGGAGGCTGCCCAAGGACCTGCAGACTGGCTTTAGATTAACAGGTCTCTACAGCATGTGGATCAACCGATATAGTGAGCCAAATGAACAACAATGAGCTATCCAGATTACTTTTACATCAGTGATTCTATACTGCCTCTGCAGATCAACTCCCCGAAAAAGAAAAGCCAGTTGTTTGACACAACAAAAAACTGTGGTATCCCATTGGTAACTAGAAGAAACATTTGTGTGAATACAGCCATTCTTGTACTGAAGAAGTTTTGAGATAATGAAGGCTTGTTTTCAGAACACAACAGCACATTTCTTGCTGTAGAGAGGAAAGGGATTTTGTCTGACCTCTGATAAGAGTTACTTTTCATTCTCAGTGGACCCCCCAAACCCCCCCCCCCCCCCCAAAAAAAAGCTATCCCTGTTTGGTCATGCTGAGTAGCACAGTGAAAGGGAGAATAAACTGGGAATCAGGCTTCATGAGGACTCATTCGCAGCAGTCAGGAGGCATGTGGTCTGTGCAACCCAGGGTGAAGAAAATGTAACATATTTACATGCAAGATGCATCGATGTGGGCCTGACCAGATCACACACCGTTCACTTATGTGTACGTTTTGATGGCCGTATTTCTGCTACGGCCATGAATAAGTGACACTGGTGAAAGTGCCAAATAGCATGCATGCAAGCATTTGAAAATCAGACAAAGAAGAATAGCTGTCATATGCATATATATCCACATAGCTATGTCAAGGTAGACACCATGGGAAGAATGCAAACAGAGCTACCTGTTGTTATAGTATTGCAGCAGAAAAAGCACAAGCTATATCACAAATTAATGTCAGTTAGAGGAAAATTACATTTAAATCTGAATGTTTTTAGGCAAACACATGAGATGTGGAAGAACATTTCTCTGTATTTACGCTGTAAAACAAACCAACCATCTGTTATTGAAATAGTTTTTTTTACATGTTGATACTCTGTGTACGGAATACTGCATTCTATTCATTTCAGTTCACAGGTTTCCATCGCCTCTGCTGTGCTTTGGCCTGTCCGTTTCCCACAGTTTCTGAGACAGTTAAGACAAGAGAAGCAGCAGGGAAAGCGGCCAAGGCTCCCCGATGAGGCCTCAGTAACGCTCGCTGACGTAAGCGCTCTCTCTCTTTAGACATGAGGGTCGGCTCGACCTCCTTCACCCTCTCTCCTCTCCCAGAGTCTTCACCGCTACATTGCACTTGAAAGCGAGAGTTCGGGCAGCTGGAGAAGCATTTCAGACGTGCCTCACATCTCGACTTTATCATCAGACTCAGAAATACTGGTGAAACACAGCTGTGTGGCCTTGTTCTCACTCTTTGGGGGAAACACTGCCGGTCAGAATATACATATCTGAACAAAATACCCACAGCAACAAGAGGCAGCATAAGGGGTTGGCAGCAGCCTGTATCATGCCCTGCCCACAAGATCAGTGGCGCCTCGTACCTGTAAACCTGGAGGTTCATACCTGTGAACCAGAAGCCTCAAACCTGTTGCGTCTCTAGGAGGCACTGAGTATTTAAACGACAGAGTTAATAAAATAACCAGTCAGAACAACATCAGTGATTTCAGAAGCACGACTTCTGCAGATGGAGAACGAGTCCTTTGTATGGCTGAACTTCAGACAGCAAGCTCTACAGGTCTAAATGATGTATTGTAATGCACACAAACAAAAACCAGCATAGTGCTGGGGTCCATACTGTAACTACACATTTTCACACACCTTTATGTGCATTCAGATCCGGAAATGCTCTCACCTGACTAGACTCAGATGTCACAAGAAAGCTAAATTCAGTCTTTGAAACAGTCTGTTCCTCAGTGAGAAAACTGGGCTAGTGATAAGGCTGGGGAGCCTGGTCCAGAATTCTGACAGCCTGTGTCCACACATATGCTACAGTACAATTCTACTCCTATAGCCAGCTTTGATTTACATTGGAACTGAAATATATTTACATCTCAGAAACAGGAGACAAATGGTACGATGAAGTAAACTGTTTTCTTTTATTAAAATAACTACTGTATGGATGTAATGTAATATGTAATATATATGACAGACTACAGACTAAACTTTACACATTTCAAGTAAAAAGCTTTTATTAATTTGTCAACAATAAAATGTATCCTTTACAAAGAAATTACACAGTCAAGTGGTTACAATCAAGTACATTGAATGATACAGATAAGATTGCCATAAAATCCATATGAACGATATTTTTTAAAAAAATGGGAGGATGTTCTACATATTACATGTTAGTGGTCCTTGGTCTCAGTGTATCTCTGGTCAGTTGGCTGAATTTTAGCCCAGAAGAGGAGAACTTTCTTCAGGAGATTCCCTACCAACCACTCGAGAAGACCTGGGATCAAGACATCAAAGTGTTTCACATCACTGAATATGTACATTTGCTGCTTTTTCTACGCATACAACACTCAAAAGAAAAAATATAAAAATACACATAGAAGACTTTAACGTGCTAAAATGAAATAGACTTCTATTTAAAAGACATAAAGCATTCAAAGAGGTCTGTTATGTTACGAATTTGATTTTCCTTGTTTGCTCAAGATAATTCTTAAACAAGAATGTATAAGATTAAACATTATTTCATATCACCCATATTTCTCCAGAATGTGATGAATATTTCATTTTTTGGAAGAACACAGATAGTTTCTCTGCCTGATATACTGATTCCTCAAGAGCAAGCCTTACCTCTTTCTCTGAGCTCCTTCAGAGATGAAATATGCACCCAGGAGGAAGGACTAAGAAGAGAAAAAATGCAGATTAGTACACTTGAAAAACATGAGTATGCCCCTGCATTTTATTAAAATATCAAATACTCTTATCCATCTGTTTCACAGGGGCCATCAAGGCACCAAATAAACAAATAAATATATACAATAAATAAATATAAACAAATAAATAAAACCACATTGCTGAAAGTTCAGGCCTCTGTCCTGTATGAATAGCCACTCTGTTTTTGGTCCAAGAGTAACTGATTTCTCTTCGTTAATTTCCAGCTAATACAATTTGCTGACTTCCTGGCAGACACACGGAAGATGAGACAGAATCAGACTGGTACATTGAGAATGTGATCCTGCAGGTTTGGTGGGCTGCAGGCTACAGATGGCTCGATGGAGACGGTTCTGTACTTACAGCGATAAAGCCAATTCCTCCTTCGATGGTGGCTGCCCACTCAAAATTCAGAGTCTGCGTCATAAATCCACCGAATGTTGGTCCAAAGAACATCCTATAAAAGGTCGATACACTGTTTTTTTTAACCCTTTAAATGTATAAAAGTTTTCTCCTTATGACACTCCTTAAAGATTCAGATGCTGGTTACACTTTAATTTTAACAAGATTTTACATGAGTAATAGTTTCATGAAAGCAGATTAATGAACAGTTTACATGAATAGCTTAATGAAAGCCTGTCAAATCCATGTTCCCTTGAAACATGGCGCCGGTGTAACACAGTGGTTAAGGAGCAGGATTTGTAACCGAAGGTTACCGGTTCGTTTCCCCGCTGGGGCACTGCTGCTGTATGCTTGGGCAAGGTACTTAAGCCACAACCGCCTCAGTAAATATCCAGCTGTATAAATGGATAACACTGAAGAAAGCTGTACCTGATGTAAGTCGCTCTGGATAAGAGCGTCTGCTAAATGCCAATGTAATGTAATCCCCCAGCAAGCAGAACACAGCTGGGAAAACCTACCCAATGGACCACACAGCTCCAAACAACCCTGACACCAGTCCTAAAGTACTCAGGCCTTCCTCAAATCCATTCTCACTGCAAGACAGAGAAGGTGAGTTAGAGTTCTCGCACAAAATCGAATCTACTGTGCATTGTGTGTACTGTGTGTAAGCAGCGCGTGTGTGTGTGTGTGTGTGTGTATTATGTGTAGATGCAGTGTGTAAGTGTGTGTAGTGTGCGCCTGTAAGCTGTGTGTGTATTGTGTGAAAAGACAGCGTGTACATGTATGTACTGTGTATATAATGTGTGTCTGTATGCAGACAGTATGTGTGTGTACTTACTATGCACAAATGAGGATCTCTGGGAAGGTGGGGATTCCAGTCATTCCCAAGGAAAAGCCAATGATGGTCAGCATAAGGATCAGCAGCCATAGCTGACTACACAGACAGAGAGCTCACTCAATAAATCTGCCCATGTACATGCATACCATCACAATAATCAAATAGTCCCAGACTTATGTGGTCCTTATAAGTGGTATGCACTGTAACCTAAGGCAAATCATTAAATAATGTTTGAACATAGCGTCCTCAGCACTATTTTTGGGAAACACTGATTTAAGCAACAATCAGGGAAATTTGCACGTTTACAGTTATAAACACACAGCTGTGTAATCTTGCTTGTGTAACGTGGTGAACAATGGATTCATTCTCCACATACATCAATAATTTCCATCTTGCATCTACAGCTTGCAGTTTTAATTTTGACCAATGAATTCAGCTGTCGGGGATGTTAGCCGATTAAATTCAAATAAACGCAACAAGCGATAAAACATTTCAACCGTGCGTGAGATTAATATCCAAAATGTGTAGAGAGTCTAAATGAGCACACACTCACCCCTGTATGTGCAGAATGGGGGTGGGGCCCAGGAAACAGAAGCCAATTGCTGTTGCCAGGCCGCCCACAACCATAAGCCATTTCCTAGCGGCCTGAGTCAATGGGAGCATCAACACAGTAAATAACAGTCTTTTATAGCATCACCAAGACCCGTCCACTTCGGCACCCTGAACCCATCCGAACTGTAGAGGACTTGCTTCCTTCATGAACATTTTCAGACAGCAGGTCCCCACAAAGTAATTCTAGGTGGCTCAGATTCTCAATAGAGAAACCAGAGCTGTCAAATTGCAGATGTATAGTCTGGATGCTCAAAAAAAGTATTCATTAATAAGAGGCATTACAAACAAATCAGAAAGCCACTAATCGACATTTTATGTGTTGAATTCCTGTAAAGGTTCACTATCATTACGCAGTACCTAAAATGCACAAATAATGCTACACATTTTGAGGAAATTCTACAAAATTTGTACAGACGGACGATAACAGATTCTCCTCCAATCACATGGCTCTACTTACAGGAAACTTGTCGCTGACGACACCCAGCAAAGGTGATGACAGACAGTAGGGCAGTGATACTCCCAGCAGCAGCAGTCCTACGTAGCCTGGTTTCAGACCAAACTGTAGATCCAGGAAAACACTGTGAATGATGCCTTTCAATCTCACACAAGAACTTTGCATTTCATCAACAGAGTGAACTACAATTCACACATCGATGACAAATCATACTGATTTACTTTTACACGTTACTGGTAAATACCATTACAGTCCGAGACAAGAATTACAGCACATTTGGAGATACGCTTTATGAGAAATATAAAAATCAGACATGATCAGATATGCTTTGACAAATGCTCCAACTTTACCTTTTCTGTGGCAAAAATGGACAAGGTTGCGTCCAGAAAGCCCAGTCCTGAGCTCAGCGTGAATATAACGAAAGAGATGAGAAAGATTTTCGGACGGGTGAACAGCCTGATGAAGGAGTCCTTGCTGGGCGTGGCATCTGAATGAGAAAATTTAAACATCAGCATTAATTTTTCTCCTCTGCCCAATAAATACATGCATGAACAAAGGAGTGGCAAATATTTACTGAATTTAAATAAGTGAATGAGCACTGTGAAATGACAGGGAATAGACAAGGTTAAGGTAAAGATACAGTGCTTGATGATGGACATGTTGAATTATTACATACATTTAAGGCTGGAACACAGTACTGGTGTGTCCTGATCTATCCCTCAAAACAGTCATTGCGGTTATTCTACACAAGAGAATGGTACTATGCTTAATGTACTATGCTTAATTTGGAATTTCTAGCTTGCACCCAAAAAAGGTTTGGAATGAATGAATTTCACCATGGGTAGCGAAATGCATCCAATGCCTCACTGAATTACTGCAACCTAGCATAAGCAGATGATACTACATATATAAATACACAAACACACACACACACACACACACACACACGTGTGTAATGTGTGTATATATACACACATGTATACAGTATACATGTATATATAGTTTATTCCAAATGTACATTACACAACATTCATGAGGCAGCATCAGTTCGTGCTCAGACAACATCTAAATCAGCCCAAGAGAAACTCAGCAGGAAGGGAAACTCAGCATTCACAGCAGTCTTGGCCCGGGATCGGAGATCATCAAGGCATTACATAATGGCATTTAGAAACCTGTCAATGCAGACACTCACCAAAGTTTGGCAGCATGTACATGTTGAATGGCACCATCAGAGAGAGAAAACAACCCAAAATAATGAAGGGGATCTCGTATCCAAATGACTGATATAACAGTCCCCCCAAGGGGGGTCCCAGAATGAGCCCAAGGCCTGTGAAAATCTCCAGACTGCCCTGAAAGTAAAACAACATTCATGCATTCATCATCACAGGTTCATACTGCTTTGCAGTTACATGTTGAACATTTGTGATCTTAGCACCGTTTGGCACTGACTCTTGTTCATGTGTGGCTAGTGGTGTCCTGTTTGTGCAACTTTTCATGCCACTCTGTAAAGTCACTCTAGATAAGAGCATCTGCCAACTGACAATAACGTAATGTAATGTTCATATGTAGCAGACGGATTAGAGTGAGCAGTGTTTTTAAGGAACAGTCACGCACCAGACTGCACACATGTATGATGTGCCCTGATGTGGAGCTGGAATCCAACCAACTGCAATTTATCCTTCACTTACAAAAAAATTAAAAGGGGACATTTTCAGTTCCTTGCATAATATTTCTTGCTCATTAGTCCCACAAATGAAAACAGTGGAAATATGTAACAATGGAAAAGTAAAGCTTGTATAATCCTTTTACCCTAAGGGCAAAGAGCACCCTGCCTTAATACCAGCACTATGCACAGAAACATGTAACCAAGCCTGCTCCTGTGGGACACAAAAAAAACCCACACATTGTTGCCTTGCAAAACAAAATAACGACATGTTAATGCTCATACTGTTTATGTGTGGCCCTAATGCATGGCCACATACCATTCAGGCTTCGCACGCGCAGATTAGCCAGACTTACCAGAACAGTCGCTATATTGTTGGGGAATACCTTTGCAGAAATGGCAAAGGAGGATGTCATCGCGGCCGCGAAGCCCACGGCATCGACAGACCTTATGATGAAGCACAGCACAACGAAGTTCACCGTCCCGGGTACTTTGTCCAGCAGGCTGCGATGAAAAAAGAAAAAAAAAAAAAGAAAAAAATGAGAAAGGTATATGTAATCAGTACATTGACTTATTAACAGCACACAGGAAGGTTTATGTAAAGCATTAGTGAAACACATTAAATTCGTCCTATGGGGTGTTTGTCACTCAGTGTTTTTTAAGGCCATCTGATAAGCAAGTGCTTGGTATATCCAGAGGTACACACAGTAATAAAATAGTCATGTAGTTTTATAACTGTAATTATGCTCACACTCACTGGTCTGGGAGTGTTAGCCTGGTCTGACGCTGTTGCTCGTTTAAATTGAATGGATACACTTCTGTTGTGCTGGAAGTCGCTCTGGATAAGAGCGTCTGCTAAATGCATGTAATGCAACATAATGCAAATCAGAGCCTCTGCTCTGATTTACAGCACGTGTTGAATATGAAATATGTTTTCTTTTCTCAGAAAACAACAATAAATATGCTGACCTTCTGCTTTTAGTTCTCACCGTGCCTTGTACCATGACTAAGCTGCAAACTACAAAAAATGCCACATTTGTAGGGAAATGGTCAACAGTTCAATCTAAATTGATTGTGTTCAGTAGTGCATATGAATAATGTATTTGTTGAATCAGAATTACTTTTACTCACAAGCCAGATTTTTTGTTCACCTTCAATTGGCACATAGAGATCATTATCCTGCCTCTTTTGGCCAAATGAACAAATTATTCAGCTGGAAGTAGATTGACGTCTGTGTGCTTACTATTGAAACCTTGTAAGCTTCTCCCAGATGTAACTGTAATGCGCTTTGTGCTTAACTTTAAGGAATGAACTTAAGTCAGTATTACACTGTATTTTTGCATTTTTTTCTTCCTAATGCATTATTTTAATTCATTTAATTTTAGCAACTGCCAAACTCAAAATATTGCGTGAGAATCAAAGCAAATGCCACAGTCACTCAAAGCTGAGGTGTGAAATTATAACAGAATAATAGGAAAGGCTTAATCACAGACAGGTTAGCCGTACTTAATGCCCAAACTTACCCAAAGAGAACTGTGCAGCCTGCAGACACAAATAGCCCTGAAATCAGCATGAATTTTGCTCCGATGTGAACAATCTGAAGAGATAAAACTCCGAGTATGAAAAATTGGCACAGTGTACGGCAGTTTTCCTGGAAATTGTCAAAGGGGCGAATTCACTTACATATTTACCCAGTATTAATGATCCCATCAAATTGCACAAAGCATAGCATCCGAATATAAGGCCAATAACAGTCTGACTGGCTCCTTTCTTCTTTGCCTGGATTAGAAACAACCACTGCTGTCACTTCCATAGAACACTGTAGACAGACAGACAGAATGTGCATAACGGTGCAAGCACTAAGATGGACCACTTATGTATCAGCTACAATACAACTGCAAGGATGCTTCCAAACGTGGCTATGTATGACTGCTAGCTAACAAAGGCTCTTCGGCAGCACAAATTCAGACACAGCATGACAAATACAGCAGGCTGTCCCTGGCTAGCGATCATACGGGAGCCTTGACCACAAAATTTGCTTGGAGTCAACAATGTGTAGATTTACATTAGAAATCACTGTGGTATAAGAGATAAATATCTATATTCCACAGTTTGATTCTGCCTGGAATTTGGGGTTGGTCCAACAATACAGCCCTGGAACAAGAACAATAGATGCAATATTACATCAAGACTACAGATGTCAGATATTTTTCATTTTAACAAGGGGCCCTTCTTACCAACTTTTCACATGAATTACATTTATTTACAAATGAGTTGCATTTTATTTTGCAAAACTTGATGTCTAATAACACAAGTTAACCTCAAGGGAGAACTGTCACACATGAATGAATCTATTCTTGTTTGTTGGATGAACCTTGTGCAGCGGGCGCCTGTACCTCGTAAGCCCTCCTGTCACACATTGCTCAACGCGCGCGCACTTTCACGTGCGCCTGAGTCCCCGAGGGTCTCCCCAGCCCAGCACACGTGGTTCCGACAACAATGACCTCATACAGACACCGCCACAGAGTCGTATTGTTCCATATGAACATGCATACTTCCCCGGAAGCCGCTTAAATGCCGTTTCGCTAGCCTCTGAAAGGATATTCAATATTCTGTCAAAATGAGCTGTGTCAGGAATCACCTCATTCGGGAAAAACGGGCCCAATATCGAGTAACAGATCATAGAACTGAAATTGACAGATGCCACTGATATCAATGTCAGGATCTGCTGTCTTGACATCCTTTGGGTTGCTCCCGAGGAAGCTTCACCTGGCGCACTGTTATCTGCGAAGTTGCAATGGAAAGGCAAAATGACAGTCAAACACAGACTTCGAAATACAGCAGTTAAGGTTTATTGTAAATGATTACGCATTTACCGTCTCTGTCTGGCTGGACAGCATTCTGAATTCCCTGTGGGGTGGTCACTCAGGACCATTTCAGGATAACAAACTTTGTTTTTAAGTATGAACAGCTGTCATACGAGTTGAATTGTGCCGTTCATGAAATACTGCTGTGTTTTACAGACTCACCAACAATAGTCTCAACTGGCATATTTCGACACTGGACCTAATTTTTTAAGTTACCGTTAGCAATACCAAGAACTGCGAACTACGCGTTTAATAAAAAGAACCAACTTCGAGAGCATGCTACACGGTTGTCAAATATCACGCATTCAAGTGCGATTGTCAAGGTGAATGTGTGAGAGTTGGCAACACTAAAACCAACTGTCACTTACTATATCGCTCTATCGCTCAGTTATAACAACTTAAACGACAACGTTGAATTGCTGGCAAAGTAAATAAAACGCAGTAAATAATTCAGTGTTGACTTAGACTAGTAACGTGGGGCTGGTCACTGACCTGTTTGTTGAACGCCGTTCGGATCCATGCTTCTGACGTTCACCGTTGGACTCCTCCAGATTCACCTGTAAGGTCAGCTTCAGATCGTTGTTATCCACCTGAAGCTGTTGACTTATTCGCCGTTCTCTCTTCAAGTTATTTATTTTATGACCAATGTCTCATTTTCTTTTACATATATCCGGTCCTTACCGAAATTATTCGTACAAACGCGCACACAAATTTGCAGCCGCTCAGGGAGCTGATAGGTTACAAAGTTACAAAAAGCTACGTGCACTGTAGTTTTAGTTCTGGGCTTTCGGTACAGTGTCTCATTTGCAATCTGGACCAGGTTTACACTTTCTCATTGGCACACAGCTTGTGAGGACAGACTCAGAGGATTTCTCCTTTTAATCGTGGTATAATGTTGAAAATGCGACCAAGCATATTGAACCTTATGCATGGAATTGAAATTCGTCCGATCCTAAATATCAGGATCAGGGAAGAGGAGTTAATCGTTAAAATATAGGGGATCTATAGTCTTATATTTTCCGACGCTCAATCGCGTTGGTAATGGAGTCAGTGCTGTTGCTTTTTTATACTTGTCTTTTCCGTCTGTTTAGCGTCAATGTTATAATGTCCTGTTTTTCCATATTCTTTCCCCTTCTCATGGCTCGTCTTTCTTTGTGAGTTTCTGCTTATTATACTTTTCTATCGTATTGTCCCTTCTCTCTCCTTTTTTTTTTTTTTTTAAATCTCGTCTGTTTTCATGCTCCATTCTTATATTTCTCCGTCGTAAGTTCTTTCTATATCTGTGCATAAGAAGAGTTAATTTATACGTCACTTCTTAAAAATTGTATGTATCAACAAAGGTCACGACAGTGTTTACAGAAAATGCTGAATAATCACGAATTCAGAATCAGAATCTATTGCACAATCCTAAACAAGACAAAAGGAAGAGCAAAGTTAGCATTTCATTCTTTCTCGATGCTTGCAAGTGACAGGTTTACATGGAGATCAAATGGCCTGGTAACTTGTCAATTGTCCATCGTTCAGTTATCTAATTACCATTTCAGTTCAAGTATAATTGTAAATACAGAGAGAGGCCACCAAAGAAAGGAAACAGAAGAGAAGTTTAGTTCAATCACATAAATTAGAATATTATACTGTAAGATATTCAAGGGAAAATAAATGATAATAATCAAGGAAGTAGATGCATTTTTAATAATGGGAGCAGTGTATAGCATGGATTACACATTCTAAATTAATTTCATTCCACTTTTCAAATACCAGAGATAAAATATTCCCGGTCAGGAATGGTTTACAGTGCTTCTCGTGATCGAAACCCTTTGGCATTGGTGTCTGAAAAATGTTAATCTGATAAGTTCTCAGACCCTTAGACTGAATGTTGCTTTCTGTCTTTTTCAGATTCACTATTTCAGCAAACCTGTAAAATTTTGATCAGAGTTTCTGCTTGGCTCCAAATCCAAGCAGCTTCTACTGTGTTCTGATGATCGCTTTGACCCCTCTGCTGTTGCAGGTGTTGACGTCCTTGTTCATCATGACATCAGACAGCCGAGTCAGATACAACTTAGCTGGCTCCATTAGGGTCATGCACAGCGGGTTATTGCTCTTATCAAGTTTTGCAGTATGATCATCCCAAATCATACCCCTCAAAAGGCTGTGGAACCTACTGTCTATTGACTTGTGAGGGTCACGAGCAGAGTTTTGCATCGCTTCTTTTGAAACGGAGATTTTTTTTTGTTTGTAGGAGCACTCTGTTTTGAATCACCCTGCACATCTGAAAGTTGGGGTTGTTTGTCCTCATTTAAACTCACAGGCATGTGCTTGGACTCCTGCCAGAGAGCTTGGAGGGTGAGCTGAATGACTGCCAGGGTTTGTCTTAAGCACCCGGTTGCTCCTTTACTTTCAGGTGCTGGGATTGATTGTGCTTTGTGGAACCTTCCTGACCTTCTCAGCCTTTGAAGACCCTGATTTTGTCATTTACAGTCCAGTCGCATTTAAGCTCGGGTCACAAGACGAGCCAGCACTTCCAGCCTGTCTACTTCTGCCCCAGCTAGTCTGCTGACCTTGTATTTTCAGTGGCCGCTTTGATTTGTGCAGTTTTTCTCCAGTTCCATGGAGCTGTTACCCACAATCTATCTTGTTAGACCCAATGGGCTTTGGGTTGGATGGTCTTTGTCCATCGTAGGCTTAAGAAGATCTGCAGATCTCTTAATAGAGTCATTCACAGTCTTACTCAGCGCAGTGGCATCTCTTAATGGTGGGCCTGGTCTTGTTGTGTCTTGTAGAAGAAGATTTAGATCATGGCTAAAGCAGAGCACCTATGCTGATTCACTTCATCATGGATGGGCTAATATCATCCTGTGCATCTGCTCAAAGTCCATTCAGATAAAATGAACATCAAAGGATCAAACCTCCACCAGCAAATGACTTCATTTAATCATGCAGTGTTATTGATGGGAGGGGGCTGGTAAATCATTATCTACTTTTATAGCCATTCGATGATCATGTGCTTATTGTGAATTTTACAGGTGCTTATTAATGGAAGGAAACCAGGGTGAAACATGTCACCGCATGATCATTGTATGTTAGAAATGCAAAGTGGGAGTTATTGTATGCTTATGATCCAGCTTAATGCACAATTTTGCTCAAAGCAACACTGTTTATGAAATCACATGGACATTCACTACTGAATAAGTGAGCAGATACAGTACATTTTCATTTTTGATTTAATGAGGTTCTATGAGACTAAAAAAAGGCTCTAATAACAATTGCAATTTAAATGTAGTGTTTTTCGAGAATTTAGGCAAAGTTCTTATAACACGTGAGGGTCTGCTGATGTTAGCCAGCATGACTGTTTTGATTCTATGAGATAAAGATGGAAGGTGAAAAGGCTTGTTTACCTGTTACAGGTACTTTAATTTTTAAATATTTTTAGATCATTTGTCTGGACATTAGAGCCAAAATGTGGCAAACGACACAGAACAGAGTGACAAAGTGCAAACATATTTAAATTTGTCTTAATTAGCATTTTCATGAACATATTATTTTATGTACATCAATTTTACGTAATTTTACTACATAGTAGGTGAGGAACCCCGCTCAGATACCATGCTGTGTGTGGCTGCTTCCGGCCTGGCATCACCTCAAGTGTGGGCTGTCTTATGCAAATGAGCTGACACCTCTATCCAATCCAGTGCAGGCTGAAAATGCTTTTCAGCAAATGCGCTGCTTCTGTGGCTAACGTTTCTCACACTTTACTTCCACTCCCAAGCAGGCTGCACCTCCTCCGTACGCAAACCTGCCGTCGCACCCGGGCTGGCCACCCCTTTACCTGCATACATGTTCGGGCTTGTTCCCAGCTGTACACTCTGTTGGCTCAGTGTGGGAGTTCCTTGAGACCAGCTGAAGCTGCCGATTGATTCAGGTGCCTTTGTTCAGCTTGCTGCAGTGTGGAACAGCCTATAGGTGTAGCTGTAGAGAACAGCTGCAGAGAATTGTTACCCTCTGGTTTTTGCTATATCTTTTGTGATGTCATAATCAATATGATTATAGGTTTTCTCTCATCCTGGCTCTTTGATTTGATTGGCAGATACTCTTAAAAGGTGATTTCCATGGCATATACAAATTATTTAGATTTTATGGAAGCATTTCAGGGCCAGTACCTTGTTCAAGGGTACAACAGCAGTGCCCTAGTAGTGAGTTAACAGCTTTCAGCCCTTGGCCTTATCAACCACACACTGCTAGCCAAGGGTCAGACTACATCAGCATACCACACAGGGGTGCACACAATTTGGATTCTACAAGAAAAGCAGGCTCAGTATAAATAGAGTTGATGGTCCACCCTCCAGTTTTAATGTTATGACAAACGCGAGGCATGGAGTTACTACGGTTACTACATTCAGCCGCATTGGTCTCCATAATCCACATTTAGCCCACATCAATCTAATTTACAATCATAGACACCAGCGTTCATTTCAGTGCAGCCTGATGTCTAGTTTCTCCTTTTATCGTTGTGTTTTTCTAGCAGATTTAGTGCATGGTCTTTGTGTTGGCAAACACATTTTCCTGACCTGAAAGTGCAAGAAACGTTGGGATTTCGTTGCAGGTTCTTCTCTGAGAACTAAGTCTTGAGCATTTGAAGCATGTTTACCCATAGCATTTTTTTCTTGGGCTTGATCAGTTTCGTATTCGGCACATTAGTTATTTTTGTTCTAATGTTGCTTGCACGTTGCAAGAATTTCCTCTCCGGAATCCTCGTGAAAGTTAAGCGAAAGTGTCTCAACAACACGAGCACATTGTGAAGGTCGCCTCTATGATTTTCCTCAATTGTCAGTTGCTTGGCTTTAGGGGCAAGAAATGGCCAGCAGATGGCGCCAAAGTCTCATGAAACGGAGGTTAGGACGGAAACCCTGAAAACACAGGGTATTCTTTCAGATATGAACGACTCCGATGTGTCTGGTAGACCAGTGGAAAGCTCAGAGAAGTAACTTTCGCCTGGATTCATTCAAAACCCCTAAGGCATATTTAGGAAGAGTGCTATTCAATCAATCAATCAATCAAGCAAAAAAAAAAAAAAAAAAATCCATTCACAGCTTTATCTGGTACTGTATTATAGCAAAACAACTTTTTTCCCTCAAGATGACTTGATTGTTTTGAACTGAATCCAGGATTCACTGTTAACACAACACAGAGCCGTACTAATATGAGAAGGTTTGAGCTTTCTTGAGTGAGTCACGCTTTCCCTTAAGGGGACCGTGGTGCTTTTCAGTGAATCCAGGAGGGGGGTCAGTCTGTGCTTCCCACAATCCTCGCTGCTGGGGCGGGGCACGTGTCATGGAACGCGAGAAGGACGCTCTCGTAGGGGGGCGGGGCCGTCAAGGCAACCGGCGGGGGCTTCAGCGGGGTGTTATTGGTCCGGAAGGAGGACATCCGAACCGGGGGGGTCCTGCCGGTACGCTCGTTGTCGTGGGCGACAGGGTCGCCCGGCAGCAGCGGGTGGAAGATGGCGGCCCGGAAGCTGGGATCGCCGCCCTCCGGGTCGTCCCCCTCCAGCGAGGCCCGGCGGTACAGCCCGAAAGTGGCGCTGGCCAAGCTGGCACCGCTGTGGCGGAAGAAGCCGAACCGGTCGCGGTGCGGGCTACGGGGGGAGGCACGCGTCCGCCTGCTGATGTGGGCCGAGGCCCGTCGCCGTGCCAACCACGTCAGCAGGATGTAGATTAGCGTCCCGACCAGGAGACCCACCAGCATGGACAGGCAGAAGACCAGAATCAGGCTGCCTGGAAAACAAGAGAGCCGGTGAACTGCTCGCGCCCCGCGGAAAGGAGAAACGCCTGGAACCCCGGGTGGATATCAGTGCAAGACTGGGGGGTCAGCAACCGGATCGTAGCGTGGTAAAGAGGAGGGCTCATAAACGAAAGGTTTCAGGTTTGATTCCCTGCTGGGACACTGCTGCTATACACTTCAGGTACTTAACCCAGAATTGCCTAAGTGTAGCCTATGTTAGTCGCTCTGTATGACATAGCCTGCTAAGTGATAATATTGTAATGTAAGGTAGTAACTGATGCAAGAAACATTCAGGATTTCCATGGAAGTCGAGTCTTCCTGATTCTGGTTGCAATTTCTTTGTGCTTATGTTAAAGTATTAAAAAAATTTTAAAAATTGCCACAATGTGCCAGCTTGAATGTCCGTGGTGCCCATGTTCTCACCACTACTGAAACGGACTGTGACCTGTTTTCTGCTAACATTCTGTTTTCGATTTCAGAAAACATAAGCGACAGCTCCACTGGCAGGAAAACATGAATGTGTAATGAGTACACTCTTATTAAGGAAGGCAATAACACACAGCAATAACAACACTGCGTTTGATGAGTCAAAGCCCAATTTCAGCATAACTGCATCAGGAAAAAACAATGCTCTTCATCTAAACACAAAAAAGTTTACAGCCTCATGCAGTTACACAGTTTGTGTTTTTACTCCACCTTTTGTTCAATTCTTTCTCTATTAGTAATTGCACATGACATCTGTATAAATAGTTAGCTGCCCCTTGCCCTGCCTATGTTAGACCATTGCAAGACCATTCAATGATGGAAATAAACATGTTTGCACAGCAGTTATGAGATGCATGTTAGTAGTATTTCTTTAAAGCTTCTTTAAACCATATTTATGGCAATTTTATCATCTGCTTCACCATCCTGTCAAATGACGCCAATATAAATATTAGCCATGACGTGTCACCACCACAATGAGTGTGAGCGTGAAGTTCGGAAGAAAGTGCCAGTGGCTAATGAAAACGAGGAGCTCAGAACTCTTACCAAAGTCGTTTATTTGCAGAAGGTCCAGAATAAAGTCTCTCTTTTTGTCCGTCATGACACCCGCACGAACCCTGACAGAGGGGACGCCTCTCATCCGCTCGGCTCCTGATGCCCCAGTTAGCACTGCACACTGAAATGGCCAGCAATCTCTCTGCGGTGGCCTGGTGTTTCTTTTTCTGTTTTTTTTTTTTTTCTTTAAAGGAACCTCACCATCGCCTTTCCTGCTTTTGGACTTAAAATTAGCAAAGCCCTCCTTATCAGCGTGTGACAGGATTCCTGGGAAACGCTGTCGTTTCCTCCCTCGTCATTTCCTGCGATTGACGTAGGGCAGAACAATGGTGCCCCGCCTTCTGGAAGAAACGCATGCACTCTCACCCACCCCCCCCAATCAGCGGAGACCCCCCCCCCCCCCCCCCCCCCCGTGCAGCTTCCTCTCATCGCCTCACGCCTCCACTCTGAGAACCTCATCACTGACCCCAGAGTGGCACCCCTAACCCATGGCCCTGTGAAGCTGGTGGTCCACTCCAACTCCGGGGTGTTGCCTAAGAGGTCGATTTGCATAGCTGGTCCACCATCTTGCTGTGGGCCGGCTTGCGACGGGTGCGAGAGTGGGACAGATTCACGGGGAAATGCAACAATTCAGCTTTGGCAAAACAACACTTCCCCCCTTTGAGAGAGAAATGAATTGTAGAAGCAAACAAGACATGAGCCGGATACCACAGATCCGATCACAGTGGCTCTATCTTTGTCACGCAGGTAAACTGTGGGTTTTCCCCGTTCATGTGACTGCTGGAAAAGCATTGCTGTATCAGTGAAAGAGGGCGGGTCATGAAAAGGACATCTGGGCCCGGAGTCAAATTCAGCACACAATAATGACCATTAGCCCTTCACAGACTGTAGCGCGTAGCTACTGGACCTTGCTTAAAGTAAATTTTTGGTTCGTCAGCTACCATACGTCATATTTTCAGGTACCTACCACCCTGCCCACCTACCAACAGCATGTTTACCTGCCCACCCGCTGGTAACAAGCCTGCCTGCACTATATGCAAAAAAGGTGAATACTCACATAACCTGAGGGGCTGAAATCGGCTGTCAGGTTCCTTGCTCGTGTCATGTTGTGTGCACAGTGGATTCCCTAAACCGCCTTTTCACACTTGACTTAATGTTTCCGTAGAGATACAGCTTGAGAGTGTGACAATAAAAAGTCAGGTGTCTCAGCCATTGAATCCTATCATGGTTATGGCGGGTCAATGGGCTCTGTGGCGCAGCTATGGAGACAAAACATGAGACCTGCCACTAGGTGGCGACAGGTGGCCTTGGCTGGTGATGTATTGCACTTCTCATTCCAAATACAAACATATTCAAATTCTAAAGAGTCCTACCTGCCTAAATACTGAAAGCATTGGTGTCCTCTCTTGGTTCTGATCGTCTTGGAGATGCCCCTCAGCCAGAAGTTACTGGTATCTGGAACAACAAACCAAGTTTCCAAGTTCCAATCAAGTAAGTAACAGTGGAGCTGTTATGTACACTAGAGACAAGTGGATCTCCATCATACTGTCCTAAAGTGACCCGGAGCAAACAACGATAGAGACATGGAAATGGAAGACATAATTTTATGTGTGAGTCAGAATGCAACAATTTAATTTCCAAATGCCAACAATTAGCTGACTTCAAAGCCTAGAGTTAGTTAATTAAACAAAGACACATCAGAGGCAATCACCCACCAATTATGAAGAATCAGAACATTACATTCCATTTGCTCAGCAGGTACTCCTACCCAGAGTGACACAGTTACACACACTTCACCCATTTATCCAGCTGGGTATTTACTGAAGCAAGTACAACAGCAGTGCCCAATAAGGGAGTTAAACCAGAAAGCTTTGGGTTATAAGCCCTGTAAAATCTGATGTTATGACTGTAAGCTGAATGGGCCTTTTAATTTTGTCATTGATTAATCAGGCATTGCCACCCCTGCTCATTTTAATTTGCCCTTCCACGGACCTGAAAGAGGTTAAAAAAAAAGATGTTGGGTACAGGGTGAGAGAGAGAGGCGTTACATGATTGCCGGCATGATGAAATAAAAACCAACGTCATGCGGCATGCGTCTTCCTGAACCGGGCAGCTGAGATGTGGAAATAAAGCTCTGCTCCTTACTGCTGCCCCACTCTGCTGCCCGATTGCACAGAGTGTTGCGTGGAATGGCATTGTGTCACCAAACTAAAGCCACAAGACTCTGATATCTCCAGCTCACGACCGCCGCGCTGGCGGGCGTGGCTCGAGTCTGTGTGCTGCAGCTAGCTTCACTCTGAAAAGGATGTGGAGGCACATGTGCAGAGCTCTGTGAAGTAAAAGAGAAACCTCTATGCAAAGAAGCATCTCTGGTAACCCAAAAAAACTGTCTCTGCAGCATCCGGTGTGTTACAGAAGCCAGCATACCACAGGAAGCCTGCAGCTCTCGTAGACATGGCGGAGAGCTGTCAGAGCAGGTAACACACCAACTTCCTGTCATTTCTCCGTTAACCTTGATACCTGTGTAAAATGTGTGATGAAAGCAAAGCAAAGTTAACCTGGGAAGGTCAGCGATCACACAGCAAGGCAGATACACAAGTGTTCAGAAGTGTGTTTGAATGAAGTGCTGATCTCTCATGATAGACAGATATGCAGGACAGTTTATCATCTTAGGAAGCTACTCCGAGTTTCTTTTGATCTATCTTTATGAAGATCATTTTTTCAAAAATATCTACATCACTGAAGCTTATTCAGCTGTAATTGGTTTAGAGAAGGCTGCATGTTTCTCTTACTTTCCATCTGTGTCGGTTTTTCTGTGTGTGGGTGTTTCTCTCTCTCACTCTCTGCGTGTGTGTGTTTTTTCCGTGTGTGTACCTCTGTCAGTGTCTGCACCAGGAGTGTGACAGGCTGACACTGGGTCACCCTCAACCCCCTGAGACACAAACAGAGTGGGTCACCCAGATGGAGAGCGCAGCCTTCCAGAACGGGGACATCAGCATCGAGGAGATGATCGAGAAGCTCCACAGGGTAAGAGGCGCAGCGTTCTGTCTCCTGGTCTGCACACTACGATGCAAATGACATCCTCAGATGCAAGTTTTGGGGCTGTGCAGTTTACGCTGCATAGCTGATTTATTTAGAAGTGACTACACAGCACCGCACAGAGCAGCAATCAAATCCTATTAAAAGAACTGTGATGTACTTCAGAGTTACCTGGATTACTTATTTATCCCTTTTGATCACACAGCATAACTCGGAGTGACTTTCTGTCATGTTATTTGTTTACTAAGTGTTTGTGAGATTTTCTAGATTTGCGAGATTATGAGGGATTTTTGCTAATTGTTGGATTTACGGATTAGACTACGTGAACCGACTCATTATTTCAAGGATAATCCTCCTAAAATAAAACAGGCAGAAGGACAAACAAATAGGAAAAGGAATAATATAAAGAATAGTGTTATGTAAAATGTTATGTTTTCCATCCCCACACATAGCAGTTTTCCAGACACCTGTATTCTGCAGGGGACAAAATTTTGTACATTGATATAGAATTCTGTATTCTGTCAACCTTAAAGACAGTTTTGTTTTATCCTGAGTTTCCACATTTGTTCATATTTCAAATATTAGCTTGCAATGACAGCAGTATCAATAGAAATTTGCAATGAATACTCATTACATATCAAACTCATGATCAAAAGTTATGCTTTAGGCATGATACAGCTTGATCTTATCACAGAACTAAACTGCAATTGTCTGCTTTGTGATCTTGTAGTCAGACTTTGCCATGAAATTTAACACCCTTTGAAATCAGCCTGAGAGACATGGCTGGCCTTGATGATGTCACAGTGGGCGTGTTCTTTTTGGGGCTGAAGGTTCTGAGGGCTGCACACTGCTCAGTCGCCTGTCTGTGTTCCGTGGCAGGATGTCCAGGAGGAGATGATGGTGGCCCAGGAGAACAGGCTGCACCTGCAGAGGGTGGGTGAGCGTCTGGCCCAGGTCAGTCCCGGCAGAGAGGCCCCCGAGACCCAGCACACACCCAGCACGGACCGCCGGCGCTGGCAGGAGCTGCTGGAGGTCACAGGGGCCAGGTGAGAGGTGGGGCCTGGGTCGTGACAGGGAGAGGTTGATGCTCGAAACCCCTGCCACGCCTCCAATGTCCAATGCTATAGCCATAAGAGTCCTCCTTATGAAAACTGGTATTGCTGAAATGATGACCAACATGGAAAAAGATTATTCTTAGAGGTATGTATGGTAGTGTGTTGGTAGGACCAGATGAGTGTTGAATGAGTAGGGGTTGAGTGGGGATTTAGGGTCAGGTGCAGGTAGGTGTTAACAAAGTATTGTGGCTGGGGCCAGGTGACGGTTGATAGAGTATTATGCTATGTGATTGGCTGGCACTGCTTTGTGACAGGATGAATAAGCTGCAGGAGACGCTGAGTGCTGTGCAGCAGCTGGACAGGGGCATGAGTAGCCTGCGGTCCTGGCTGGCCCACATGGAGACCGAGCTGTCCCGCCCCGTCACCTACCACACCTGCGACTCCCACGAGATCCAGAGGAAGCTCAGCCAACAGGAGGTGACGGCACATACAGACATGCACACACGCATGAGCGTGCGTGTGTTTGCACATACACACACACCATGCATGCACATACATACATACACTCTCCTGCATCTGTGATCGTTGACCTCAGATCCCCCCTGTCTGTCTATACAACCAGCCAGGCATTGACAAGCACGGTTTAACTGAGCCCTGACCTCTAACCCCTCTCCTCTCCGTGTAGGAACTTGAGCAGGTCATCAAGGAGCATAGCATAAGCAAGGGGCCTCTGACCTCTGACCTCTGACCCCTCTCCTCTCTGTGCAGGAGCTGGAGCGGGACATCGAGGATCACCGCGCGGCCGTGGCGTCTGTGCTGAGCCTCTGTGACGTGCTGCTGCAGGACTGTGACGTGTGTGCCACCGACTCCGAGTACGACTCCGTCCGGCACGCCACACGCTCCCTGGACCAGCGCTGGAGGAGCATCTGTGCCACGGCCAGCGAGAGGAGGCGCAGGTGACAGGCCTGCTCACTGTCCAGCTTTACCAGAGCAGCCCCTGCTCCATTCATTGCTGCTCGGCCATGCAGGGTGGGGGTCACAGATATTCTACATTGTGAGCAGATATTCAGCTCCTGCATTGTCCTCTCTCTGTATTACCCTACGTAAGAGGTTCCAGTTGAAAATGACAGTTTCCGGTGTCGTCTGTATTGCAATACTACCTATAAATACTCTGTTTTAGACTATACCCCTTCAAGAAAGTGCACAATCAACCAAGAATTAAAGAACATTCATAGCTTCAACAATGGCAGAGACAGAACTTGAGCACAGGGAGCTGAATACCTGCCTCATATATAGAACATCTGTGGCAGAGTGGTGGCGCTGTCTACATCTGCTGTTCAGACGGGGGACATCTCTATTGCATGGATCTCAGTGTACAGGCAACAATCTCTGTTGTGAGTGTTGTTGAAGTTATTTTCCAAGTTGGCACCACCAGAGGGGCCCAGTGTCCTGTCTGTTCATATCCAGGTTATGAGTGCAGTAATTTTTACATTTATTTATAACCTTGCAGACAGCCTTTCAGCACTTTCCATCTGCTTATATCATTATAATTATGGTCATAATAATATGGAAGCTGTGCCAGGTTTGGATGGCCCAGGGTCAGAGCTTGTCCCAGTATCTGTATCTGAAGCAGCTTGATGTGCAATTAATGCCGGACGCCATTCTATCCCAGGGTCAGGACCATAAAAGTAGCTCCATAATGCTGAGCACCAGCTTTTTTTTATGGCTTGCCTGGGGTTTGGTCTCGTAACGTCCCAGCATAAGGCAGACCTCCTAACCACAGGGCTAATAATAATCCAGCAAAGACGATTTTAACAATGCCACCAGGATTGAGGAGACCAGGAGCCAATGGCAGAGGTTTCTGGAGGAGTTCTCGCGTTTCGCGGACTGGCTGAAGACCTCAGAGAGGGTGGTGCCTCTGCCCGACTCCTCGGGAGTGCTCTACACCACAGCCAAGGAGGAGCTGAAGAAGTTTGAGGTACCATCACCTGTCACTCCCAATCTCCCCTGCATGTCACATGGCAACACCATAACAAAGGTATTACTGCTGGGTCGCAGTCATTAATCGCTGGGTCACGGTCAGCCCTCACAGAAAAGAAGTACATGTTAAACTATAAAATCCTACATTTTCAAATACATTATCCTACACCAGTTATTTTGTGAGGAACTGACCTGAACCATCATTGTGTGTGTATGTGTGTGTGTGTGTGTGTGTGTGGTGTGTCTGTGTGTGTGGTGTTTGTGTATGTGTGTGTGTGTGTATGTGTGTGTGTGTGTATGTGTGAGACAGGCCCTGGAGCGGCAGGTCCAGGAGAAAGTGGCCCACCTGGATCTCATAAACAAACAGTACCGGCACCTGAAACGGGAGCACCGCACCGACGCCTCCCGCCAGCTCCAGAACATGGTGCATGATGGGAACCAGCGCTGGGAAGACCTGCAGAAGAGAGTGGACTCCGTCCTGAGAAGACTCAAGGTGAGCGTTCAGGGGGAGAAAACTGACAGTCCGTGTTAAATACAGATTCATACTTTTCTCAGAGTCAAAAATTAGCACAGTATGGAGTTAACCTTGCAGTACTATTTACCTCAGGCCTGGTATCATTCCCAGTTAAAGTTTCAAACAAACCTTTTGTCTTTAGCTCCACATATTTTAAAAGCATAGATCTTATGCCACAAATTGTTTCCCTCTCAGGTTTTGTACATTTTTCATTCTATGCAGTTATAGGAGGCTATAGGAAGGAGTCCTGTAACTTCCTATAACTAGCAAAAGCTGATTAACTGTCTGTTAGCTTTTACATATTCTTAAAGCGTGTTTTGAGTAAGGGGACAGAGAGGGGTTAGTGAAGACACTCTTCCTGTCTCCCGTAGTGCTTCATAATTCAGAGGGAGGAGTTTGAGATGGCCAGGGATGCTATCCAGATATGGGTGACCGAGATGGACCTACAGCTGACCAACACCGAGTACTTCTCAGCGTGTGATGTGGAGGACAAAGTCAAGCTGCTGGAGGTGGGGCATCCGTCCCTTGACCCACACTTCATAAGTATTTGTATAATGCAGCTGCTGATGACTCATTTCACTCTGTTATTTTTCTAACAGGCCATGACTGGGTCTCTAATAAGACATTTATTTTTTACAAAATTTTATTGTGTTTTGATCTAATGCTTTTTAAAAAAAAAAAAAATTGAGCTATATTCACTTCAATGTGTTGCTTATACAGTATGTGGATTGAAGGTATATAAGTAGGTGAGCTACTTCAGCACGTACTCAGCTGTGTAAAAGGGTAATATGTAAAAGGCTATGTGTACAGTCCCAGATAAGGATATTTGATAAGCAAATTAATGGTAATAAATGCACTGTAATTTGCCCTTGTGTCTACAGATGTGGTGAAGAATGATAACAAATATTGTGCACCTTGCTACAATACGCACATGCTGTTTGTCATATTACAAACAACAAGCTTTTTTCTAGTTTAAAATTTCCTATCCTAACACATTTGCTATTTTGAAGGTATCCATAATCAACATGAACAAAGTGAAATCAGCTGATGCATCCTATTCAGTTTAATTTACGGGGCATTCGCTGTATACTGAGTGCTGTCTCTGCACTCCTCCCACAGGCCTTCCAAGAGGAGATCTCTCTGAACCGGGGTGAGATAGAGCACCTCCGCCACCAGGGGGAGCTGTTGATGGAAAACAGCGAGCCCCCAGATGTGGCCGTCATCGAGGAGGAGCTGGAGGAGCTGCACAGGTGCTGCGAGGGGGTGTTTGGCCGCGTTGAGCGCTACTACAGGAAGCTGACTGGCCTGCTGGTAAAGTGCTCTTACGCTCTCACACCCGCATTCTCTCACAGACACTCATGCACACTCCCTCACATGCACAGACTTGCCCACATCTTCATTGATTGTCATTTTCAGGCACCTACACTCTCACGCTCAAATGCGCACGCTCAACCATTATGACACATTTCACCACACACTCTCTCCCACACACACACACACACACGCACACACACACACACATATATATATATATATATATATATATATATATATATATATATATATATATACACACATGTACATTTAGGGGATTTCTTACACAGCCTCACTGAAACTCACACTTTCTCATGTTTGTACATTACACACATTCTATGTCATAACAACACTGTTTCATAGTACAAGCACTGAGTGTCTCGAAATTTTTCATTCTGAAAAATGGCATATGCTAACTTTTCTACAGTTATTCAAATTGAAAAGGCATGGGTCAGCACAGTATATCTTCAACACAGATTGACAGTTCTACTGTATAATGTCTCTTTATTGAGAGAAGCCTCAGGATATGTAGTGTGGACACTGTGTCAGAAGCTCATGAGCACCTCCTTGTGGTCATCAGTTGAGGGAAGATGAGCACGACCTCTCTGACCCAGAAGTGGATCTGGAGGAGGCGGGGGATCTGTCTGACCTGGTAGGCAGTGAAGGTGCAAGTTTGCTGAGCCCGCCCCCCTCCACATGGACCGAGCGTTTGGGGCAGGACAGCCCCGTCAGCATGGGCTCCATCCCCCTGGAGTGGGACCATGGATATGACCTGAGTCTGGGGCTGAGGGGTGTGGCTTGGACCCTGGTGTATGAGCAGGGAGACTTACCCCATGACCAAGGTGAGTTTACTGCTGATCCCTGAAACAGAGTAACTCACTATTCACCTCAAACAGACACACACCGTCCACCCCTGAAACAGAAACACACTGTTTACCCCTGAAACAGAAACAGATTGTTCACCCCTGAAAGAAGCACACTTTTTCCCCCTGTCCCAGAAAAAAGTGTTCAATTCTGCCCCAGAAAAATACTGATCACCACTGAAACAGAAAGGCATTGTGACCCCTGAATCAAAAAGGCACTGTTCAGCTTGGGTTTGGTGAACCTGAGGTCTCCCTCTCAGAAACTCATTTAGTGTTTGTTTCTCCCTGTGGTGCCCCCCCCCCCCCCCCCCATGATGATTCATGGTGCATGGTGCTTCACCCCTGCAGGTGAGCAAGGCTCCCCGGTCAAGCTGACTGAGAAGCCCCTGAACACCTGCTACTACCGGCTGCTGCATATAGAGGGCGACCTGGAGACCCCTGAGCCAGACCCTTCTCACACAGGACACATGAATGTAGTGGGCAACCTGAGGGAGGAGGATGAGGGGAGCGAGAAGGGGGAAGACTGTTCAGGATTTGTCTGTCCCACCAGCACAGAGACAGAGACAGCAGGTAACCGACGACATCCATACAACAGTGATGCAGGTGGGAATGAGGTGTGTATGGCTATGTCAGGTAGCAGGTGTGGCTGACTGTGTGTATGACTGTATTGTGCTGGAGCTGAGATTGACCATATTTTGCAGGCGGTGTGATGGAGCCATTGGAGCCGACCCCAACACAGGCGCCAAGTGGAGAACACTGCACGGAGCACAGTTTGCACCAATGGCAGCAGTTCAACCCTGACCTTCACAGCGTGAGGGAGTGGCTCAAGCGGGCGGAGGCGGAGCTGGAGCAGGGGCGGGGGCTGTCCCTCAGCGTCGACGCCCACTCTGTGGATCTCCACATCAGGAAGCTGAAGGTGAGACCTCTCAGAGAGCTGAGGATCTCCGCAAACAAGACATGGCTGTTTCTCGCCTGGGCCCACTCTCCACCACACATACTCTCACCAGCTATGACCAGCACATCCTCCTGTCCTCTCTGCCCATCGTAAAACTGGACTAGCTCATAAGACTAGCTCATCCTCTTGACTTCTCTCATCAATGAGTTTTCATTGCATCATATTACCAGGTAGCATGTCAAATTGGTAGTCCAGATATGAACCGAAGCTTAGAGCGGCTGACTTTACTTGCGCAGTGTAATGGCACCCCTGTGGCCCTTGTCTGTTCTCTGTGGTCTGCAGGGAATCCTGGAGGAGCTGGTGGAGTGGCAGCAGAGAGTTGCCTTGCTGCAGGGCCTGTCCCAGCAGCTGCCGGCCGCCGGAGAGGGCAGCGACAGCCTGGAGGCTGAGGAGAAGGTGTACGCCATCAGCACCCGGCTCACAGGGCTGCTGGGGGAGGTCAGCAGGGACATCGAGCGGCTGGAGAGGATGGTGGACATCGCCAGGAAGCAGGAGGTCAGTTTGCCTCTCGCCAGCTAAAAACCTGTGCTCCACCAACATCATTGGCTGTCTGCTCATTGCGCCGGCTCCTGTCACTGGTAGACCGTCTTGATTTGCCTGGCCTGAGTATTCTCTGTCTCCACCCTCTGTTTTTTTGGACACAGTCACAGGATGAATGTAAACTGACACAGCACAGACCAGATGTCAGCTGTCATCACCACAGGTACAGTTCCTCTCAACCACCACCAGCGTGTAGAGCTCTCACAAGCAGCACACATAATTTTCAGGGAATGATTATTTATGCTATTAAATTACCCTAAATCCACATAGTGAAACTAATTCTTTCCTGGTGTTCTATGTACCAGTCGCATTCCATGTTCAGAATGCCGTGCGGTTGAAAAAAAGACAGGAAAAGAAAACCCATGGCTGGAGGCAGCCCCATTTGAGAGAAAGAGAGGGTCAATAAATTATTTGTCCTCAACCTTAAACACTATCCAATTCCCCCAGTTCATTGTCCTATTGCTTGTGTGTGAATAGGTCCTCTGGTGGCAGCGGCACCAGTTCTCTGAAGTCTGAGGTGGGGCATTGGGTGGAGCAGAGGGCGGGGCAGAGGGCAGGGCACGGGCCCTTTCTCCGGCGCGTGCTGTGGACAGCCCTGCCCATCCAGCTGCTCCTGCTGCTGCTCATCGTCACCGCCGCCACGCTGCCACCCGCCAAGGAGGACCACAGCTACGCCCTCGCCGACATCCTCGTGCGGTACTTCCACCTGGTGCTGCACTACGTCAACGGGCCTCCGCCAACATGAATGCACAGAGACCTGCTGAGGCTTAGGGACACTTCGCCTGTCACCTCCACCCAAAGACTCCACAAATAACGGCACACAATTCTACCTCCGTAGTTGCTAAGGTCAATAGTGTCGTGTCTCTGTCCTGCTAAATGCAGCACGCTGCTTCTTTAGCTCCCGAACGTGTCAGGGTGGAGCAAAGCGCCCAGGACTCAACCATCCTGCCTTACATGAGACAGACTGTGGAGCTGCACAAACCAGCCATGGTCCAAAACAGGGAGAAAAGCAAAAAGATAAAAGACTCTTTTGACTGGATACCACAGATCTGGTTCTGCTGAAGCCATTGTTTGAAAGGACGTTCTTACTTTGATGAAAAGCTCTGGTTCTGAAGAGAAGAACAGTCTGTGAACAGACTGAGAACAATGGAAATGCTGTTTATGTGTTTATACAACTCAGGAGGACTTAAACAAAGCCCTCTTTGTGTCTGAAATACACATACAACATACCTGTATATTTATGGTTACAGTTTATTTTAAAAGATGTAAAAATGTGGCTTGGATGTTAAATAAATTAGCTCAGAATGACAAATTTATCACAAAGCAGGATTTTTAAATCTTCTTGAGTAACAGAAAGGTGTAATTACTATAATTAAAGGAATCTAGGGGCCAGCTGCAGTGTACGTACTGGTTTACAGCACACATATCTATTACATTCACAATAAAGGGTAGCTAAAATCTGGAATATAAGGAATCTTTTCAAATACCATATAAGGCACATTTCAATACATCAACTGCATTGCCATCAGATTTTAATACATTTCTATGTATTTTCCGATACTTGATATATTCTCTAATATGCTGTGTGTTGACATAGTTTTACTTTTTTCTTATATTTTTGTATTTTATACTTGAGCACATTACACTTACAGAATAGTAACAAGTATGAAATCACACCCCCCCCCTTAAGATGGTAATCAGGATCTGTGTATGCAGTAAAACACATACTTCAGTGACACATTTTCAGTTGAACTGCTATATTTTCAAGTTTTTCATTTTAAAAGCAGGTCACATTTAAACTCTGGTGTCCTTACAATCACGACAGGCACCAGACTAGCAAAGCACAGTGTTTCTCAGAATGGAGACATAACTCACGTTTATTCACTGAGAAATGCACTTCAGCAAATCTCACTACTAAGAAAGCAATATGAATTCTGCTATATGGGCTCAGACAGCCACGCATCTCCCTGATCTGACTGAGAGAGGGTGGGGATGGCCGTGTATCTCTGGGGTGTCAGGCTTGCTTCCTCCAGGGCTGCTGTCTGTTTATTTAGCACTTGCTCTGGCCTGACCGGCCCACTTAGTTATCAACAGAGGACGCACATACAATCATCAGCTGCAATGCATCATTTAATTGAAATTGCAAAGGAAAATACGGGAGTAGAAATTACAGGCAATACCCAAGCAATTAAACAAACCTGGACAAATCAATTCTGTCCATGACTATAAAAATACCACACACCACTTCTGTCAGCTGTTCCTGGCACCCCTTCTCCACCCCATCTTCCCCCCTTTTCTTTACCCTGTTTATGACTCCCCACAGGGGGGGTCAACAACATTTGCCCACGGCCAGGTGTGATTCCACTGTCTGACTCCAAACCAAATAAATTACTGCTATAACCACATCGAACTCAACCTTCACTCTTTCACTAAATGGAAATTCCGATCTACTGAATCCCAACAAGTTCCAGACAGAATAAATCATCATGACAGAATTAAACACAGGACTTGGGGAAACAGTAGCATACGCGCCAGCCTTTCAGGGATTGTGTGCAACCTATGGGTTTCCCATGATGCAATGGGAGATGGGCAGACAGGCCTCAGGCCTTTAGGTTGAAGCCTCTGTGGAGGCCGGTGGGAGGGCTTTGAGGGCAGCAATGGGAGGGGTCTCTGAGGGGGCGGAGCCAGTGCTGTGGTCCTTTTGACTGAGGGAGAGATTGGGGTTCTGCTGTGACGGACGGTGGCAGGGGGTGTCCGGGGAAAGGTGGGGGTGGTGATGGTGGTAGTGGTGGTACGGGTGGAGCAGCCACTCCAGACGCTTGATGATTTCGTAGTCTGGGACGGCCAGGGAGCTGGCGTCCAGACCCAGCATTTCCGACACCACCCTGCGGAAGTCAGTCAGCTGGAGTGAGGGGAGAGAGAGGAAAATAATGAGCTGGCAGAACTACTTTAGAGACTTTTGTACAAGCAAAAAGCCAAGTGTATGGATCTTGTTATTTTCCCCATTTTTGATTTGAGGGTGAAAGTTCTGATTGGCTGCATCCAAAGTTCAAAGGAAAGTTGAATGCAGTTAGCTGACACATCTGTCAATGGGCAGGCAATCACACGCATTCTTGGGCAGAAACAAGCTGCACATCACATAGCACAATTTTTCTTAGTAGATGCTGTTATCTAGAGCACCTTGCATCGCTAACAGTTTTTACATGTAACACAGACAGCAGTGTAGTGTAGTGTTAAGGAGCAGTAACCGAAAGGTTGCTGGTTCAATTCCCCACTGTGCCACTGCTGCTGTACCCTTGGGCAAGGTAATTAACCCATAATTGCCTCAGTCAATATCTGGCTGTTTAAATGGATAAAACTAAGTCGCTCTGGATAAGAGCATCTTCTAAATCACAATAATTTAATGTAATGTTATCCATTCATGCAGCTGGATATATACTGAGGCAAACTGGGTTAAGCACCTTGCCCAAGGGTACAACTATAGTGTCTCACCCTTGGATCAAACCACCAGCCTTTGAGGTCCCGAACCCTGTTCCTTACCACTATGTCACAGTGCCACGCCCAGTACTCAGTGACAGGTGTCAGGTGCCCGCTGTCCCCTCTCACCTGTCTCTCCGTCTTGGTGAGCTCGTCCACGGTGTGCCTGAGGGTCCTCAGCTCGCTGGCGTGGCCGTCCAGCAGGCTCTGGGTTCGCTGCTGCTCCTGCATGGAGCGGAGCCCTCTGGTCTCCAGCTCGGTCCTGGCCGTGCTCAGACGTTTCTCCGCCCTCACCTTGCCCTCCTCCAGCTCGCCCAGGCTCCTGCTCTGCTCCGTGATGGTCTGGCTCTGCTCCATCACCTTGATCTTTGGGCGGCAGTGTAGCATAGTGAGTGGTTAAGGAGCAGGGCTCGTAACTGAAAGGTTGCCGCTTCGATTCTCTGCTGAGGCACTGCTGCTGTACCCAATGGGCAAAGTACTTAACACAATTGCCTCAGTAAATATCTAGCTGTATAAACAGATAACATTGTAAAAAAACCTGTAATTGATGTAAATCGCTCTGGATAAGCGTTTCTGCTAAATCCCAATAATGTCATGTAATGATCTTACATACAGCACAGAGGAAAGGTGTCTGTCGCTATTTTAATGCTGGAAGGAACCGATCCTGTCGATGAACTCTAAACCAGTGTGCATCCAGTGGAGATTGAGCGAAGAGCGTAAACAAGACAATTCATAAGGGAGCCCAACCTAAAAACCTAAATAAAATCCAAAAATTTGGATTTACTACTTTTGAACCTACTTTTGAACCTATTTTCAAAAGTATGTCAGAATATATGTCACATTTCGCAATATATGAGTTACTAAAACTCAAATCAGCAAAAATGGATACATTTTGAAATGTATACATGAACATACCCGTTAAAATACTGAATTTCATATTTAACACACATTGACATATTTTTCATGTTTTCATTAGGGAAAAAATCATGGCCTGCTAACATTTACATCTTAATTTTTTAGATGAGCTACACAAAGACACTCATGGGCTTGCTTTCACAGGTTAATAAGTCTGTTGAGCCAGTGTCAAGTATAGGAGCTGATCTGAGCTGAAAAGAGCTGATCCCCAGGATTCTAATCCAACAGTTGCATGTGGATTTGAATCAATGCTGTTATATGACTCCTCCCCTGTATGACTCCTCCCCTTGGCAGTGGGTGTGTCTCTGCGAGGCCCCTCCCCCCGTTTACCTTGAGCTCATTGGTGTGGGCGAGCTGAGCCTTGAGCTCCGTGTTTGACAGGCGCATGGAGCCCAGCTCCTCCTGCAGACGCTCCACCTTCTTCTGCAGCTTCCTGGCCGCCAGGTGGGCGTCGTCTCGCTCCACCGCCAGGGCGGAGCGGCTCCTCTTCTCCTCCTCCAGCTGGGCCACCTTCCTGCGCAGCAAGTCCGCGTGCAGCTCCTTGCTCTCCAGCCGCTCCTTTTGGGCCTTCAGCTGCAGAGACAGGAGCGTGAGTGCATGCAGTGCATGACACTCATGCAATGCTAATGCAAAACTAATGCACAATGCTAATGCAACGCTCGCACAATATTAATGCAACGCTAATGCACAATGCTAATGCAACGCTCGCATAAAGCTCACATAAAGCTTGCACAATGCTAATGCAACGCTCACATAAAGCTTACACAAAGCTTCCACAATGCTAATGCAATGCTCACATAAAGCTTGCACAATGCTAATGCATGCTCACACACAGCTCACATAAAGCTTGCACAATGTTAACACAATGCTCGCATAAAACTCTTGCAATGGTCACACAAAGCTCGTGCAATGCATGCACAAAGCTCAAATAAAGCTCACGAAATGCTTATGCAAAGCCCACATATGTACGGTGAAGCTCCTCGACTGCTATTTCTGCAGTCTGAGTCTGTGAGGACACTGCTGTCACACACATACACACTAACACACACGACCTACAAATAACTGTCAAACAGAGCACTCTAGCAGCTTATACTCCATCTCTGGGGACTGAAGTTTTGGGGACACAGCTGTCACCAACAAACAACACCAGTGCAGGGTATGAGGGTGTCCACTCCTGACGGAACTCCATCCCCACATACTGTCACAAGGCCGCACCCACAAAATGAAAAACACACAGCTCAGCTGATACCCTGTTTTAGTCAGTGTTCCCCTCCACCCTGGTTGGCCCCCCCGCACGGTTCCTGAGCGAGGGGCCTCCCTACCTTTCGCTGCAGACTGTGGGCCAGGGTCTTGCTCTCCACCAGGGCAGCCACCTCCTGCTTCACCAGCTGCTCCGCGCGAGACAGAATGGCCTCCAGCCTCATATCAAAGCCCAGGTCTGCGGCCACCGCGGCCAGCTTCATCTTCTCCGACAGCTGCTCCAGGAAGCGCTCAAACTACGAGGGAGGAGCCGAAAGGCAAGAGCCAACTCAGTACGACCTGCGCCCAAGTCATCTCTCAGTGTTCCGGTCACCTGGACAACACAGCAAATACAGCTCCACCTGTTACTGTTCCAGTTGCTGTAACAACCAAGCGCAGGGGGCAGGGACTGTTCTTCAACCGGGACAAGTATCACTTACCACCCTCTGCTACCATCAGACAGACTCAGCTCATCAGACTTCAGCTGGGTTCATTTCTTCATTCATTGGCTGACAAGTCATCATGGTTTACACAGGAGTTACACTTATGGAATTGTGTTCTAGTTGTACATGACGGCTCCAGGTCAACCTTTAGGTAGTTTTACACTGTATACTCATTGTTTATTTGCTATTTGCATTTCCTGACTGTAACTTATGATGCTCTGTAGGTTGCCTCAGATAAGGGTGTAAGAATATGAATAAATGAATATAAAGAAATACTGGTTCTAACACTAGTAGCTCTTGCAGTAGTATCGGCAGTATTAGCAGTATTAATTCTGTCTGTGACTCACTTGCTGCCTGCCGTGTCTGAGCCCGTCCCGGACCACCTCCCCGGACAGTAACTCCACCTCCAGCCCCCGCAGCTGGCCCCCCAGCTCCCGGACCTGCTGCTCCGCCAGCTGAGCCCTCTGCAGCGCCCCCTGGTGGAGCTCCTCCTGCTCTGCCAGCTTTTTCGACACTCGAGCCAGTTTTTGCTCCATCTCCAACAAGCTCTGGAAAAACACAGGTGCACAAGCTGATACACGGACTGCTGTTACAGTTAGCTGTTACACTTGTTGACATATTGCTAGCTTGAATATTTTTGTGTATTTGCCATGCTGACATGCAGTAATGGCTTTGAAGCTGAAAGTATTGTGCAACACTCATTGATTCCCACAGCGAGGCCTGTCTCGGTCAGCGAGCCGCACCTCTCTCCCACTCTTCTCCTGGCTGCACAGCTCTCTGAGTCTCTCTCGCAGGTCATCCTCTGTAGGGGGCGCCGTGGAGCGCGGCCCTCCCAGCAGCGCTGCCACCTCCTCCCTGAACGCGTGCTGGCGGGCCTGCAAAGCCTGGGCCTCGCCTTGGCTGCCCCGCAGGCTGCCGTCTAGCTCCTGGGAGCGCCTCTCCAGGCTGCCCAGCTCCTGTCTGGAGGCCGCCAGGGCTCTCTGGCTGGCCTGCAGCCTCTCCTGAAGGCTCTGGTTTTCCGCCTCCAGGTTCCTCTTAGCCAGTGAGACCCTGTCAAACTCCTGTGACAGGGTTGGAACAGAGAGCAGAATGGAAAAGGTGAGAGTGTTTGAGTGTTATGTCAGGACTCCTCAGCCTTGGTCGCGGTCATGCACCTAAAGGCCTCTTCTCAAGACAAGTGACTATTATTATTTATTTACATATTAGACAGACACCTTTATCCTAGATGAATTATTCGAAAGTACAGTGCACTACTTGGACTTTAAACAGACCATCAGTGGTCAGTTCAGCCTTATGAACAGCTGCAGTGTAGCGCAGTGGTAAGGAGCAGAGCTTATAACTGAAAGGTTTGCAGGTTTGATTCTCTGCTGGGGCACTGCTGCTGTACACTTGAGCAAGGTACTTAACCCAGAGTTGCCTCAATAAATATCCAGCTTTATAAATGGATAATGTGTAAAATTGCAAGCTATGTAAGTCGCTCTAGATGAGAGCATCTGCTAAATGCCTGTAACTTAATGATACCATACCGATGGCTGATGGCTAACTGTTTTATTGGATGGCTGACTCTGATTGGCTGGTTTGCTGCTGCTCCTGCGCTGTACCTGTTTCAGTGACTCCAGCTCCTTGGCGCGTGTGGCGGCCTCTCCCCGCTCGCGGCCTACCTCGGCCACCAGCCTCATCACCGTCTCCCTGCTGGCCCTGCACTCCACCTCCTGGGCCTCTACGTTCTCCTCCAAGGTGCGGATCTTTCCTCTCTGTCCCTCACGCTGCTGACAGAGCGACTCCACCTAGCCGAACAGGATCACCTGATTACTCTTCCTCGCCAGGGTCCGTCTTAAAATTCTCAACCAACAGTCAATGAAGATCAAGTCACTGAATGTCATATTCACCTGAGACGCAATAAAATCCAGTGGGTCCCCTTTTCCTGTTAGATCTGTGGACATCCTTACAGCCAGTTTGAACACAAACTCCTGGTATCTCCTTTCACTCTCTGAGGCTTCCTCCTTTGTCTTGTTCCATCCGTTCAGGTACTCTCTAATTGACCAAATCACACATTAAAGATGTAAGACAGCAGTTACAACAAACTAAAAAGTTTTGTCTTCGACATGTAACTTATTTTTCTTTCAAAAGCACTCATTGTTTTTTGTCTTGTTTTCTTAAAATAAACACAGAAAATTATTTTATGCAATAAAGAAAGGTAACTCTGTGTCTCCTGCATGATGACTGCAGTGCTCTATCACAGAGCCAGAGGCCTGTGGGTAATGAGGCGTGGTTGAAAACAGAGCTCACTGTGATTGGCTCTCCAGCTCCAGGCCCCGCCCCCTGAGCTCCTGGTTCTCCGCAGTCAGCGCCTGCATGGTGGTGTCCAGCCGGGACTTGGCGGAGGTCAGAGCCCCGATTTCCTGCTCCGCGTCCCGGACCCGCTCCCGCAGGCTGCTGACCACAGAGCCCTGCCTGGCGCTTGTCTCCTTGTACCCTTCCAGCTCCTCCCGCAGCTCCTGAACCGCAGCTTCCCGGGACGCCAGCCTGGCCCGGGCCTCCAGCAGCTGCGCACCACACACGTTACAGGCCTTACAGTAACGGCTCTGGCTGTGCCACAGAGCTGTCATCGTGATGAGTATAACTGACTGATTAAAGGAAAGAGCTGGCGGTCACCTGTGATTGGACGCTCTGGTGTTTAGCTTGCAGGGCGGCCAGCTCGCTCCGCGCAGTCTCCGCGGCTTGCTGGTAGTGGGCCAGGCGTTCCCGCACCGCCACGTCATCCGGGGGAGGGGCGGAGTCCGCCTGCGGGAAGAGCACCTCTGATTGGCTACGCACATGAGGAACTGGGTTACCCGTTGAACTCAATAAACTTAGGATGGTTTGAGGCAATGGCTGAACGGCGTGTGAAGACTTCTTTGTGAGTTTACTCTGGCAAAAAGTTTTGCTTTCTAAGCTGCTTTAACTTGTTCATGGACAGTTACTGAAATTTCAGCTCAGGTCTTTCTGATGGCTCACACAGATCAGTTCTGTGTCCAGAAATATGTTTTGATTAAGTGAAGGGACTGTGAAACACACATGTTGTTGCATGACAGTCTTCACTATCTACAGGACATGTCAATGTGAAGGCATGAAACTTTGATTAAATAAACTCAAATAAAATTTGTCTGAAACTTTCAAAACCGACTATACAGCTGATGTAAATCTGATCAAGTTTCATGAAATTTGATGCAAATTTCAATTGCAATAAAAATAGAAATAATATCATGAAAAACTTTCTTCACTGAAATGTCAAATGCTTCATTTGTTTGGGAAATGAGGATGTATGTTTTTTATGGAGGTACAAGTATGGTAATAAAATAATGATTGACAAGATGCAAGATTGCTTCTGTATGTGCAAGTGCATGATTGAATGGTTTCACTTTCCTGAGAGTTTCAATCTCAAAACAGACTTTATTGGAGGAATTTGTTTTATAGAACACGTTTCTCAAGCTCACCTGGAGTCAGACACAATAATATATCAGATCTTGCAAAGATATGTGTACATATTTTCCATAATATATTATTAAATTGACACATATTCCTTTTCTTCCAGCCACCAAGTACAAATAACTTATTGAGTCAGCATATGCTACAGGGGGCAGCAGTGTAGCATACTTTTTAAGGAGCAGGACTCGTAACCAAAAGGTTGCCGGTTCGATTCTCCATGGCGGCATTGCTGCTTTACCCTTGGCCAAGGTACTTAACCCACAATAGCTTCAGTAAATATCCAGCTGTACAAAAGGATAACATTGTGAAAACCTGTGACTGATGTACGTTGCTCTGGATAAGAGCGTCTGCTAAATGCCAATAATGTAATGATGTAATTTCACAAGTAATGGAAATTTCTTACCATCTGGCAATCCAGTCCAGGCGTCCTATAACAGAAAGCAATACTAAGTTTCCGTGGTAAAATCTGTACGCTCAGAAACATGAATTATTGCAAATTGTTTAACTCAGGATACATGCCCCATTCACTACATTCAAGGTAACCAATATGTTAAATATTAATTGGAAATATTTTATTTTTATAGACACATTTCAAACTTCTGGCAAGAAATACTGAAGAAAGTTGTTCTGTTTGACAAGTTGAAAAAAAACTGAAACTTTGTGCATAATAACTTGTATATAATAACTAGCGCTGTGTAAGTGACATCAAAATGAATGACCTGTCAGATGTCAAAGCCGTAATCGGCGCTTCTTTGTCTTGTAGCTGTCACCTCCCAGCCTCCCAGCCTGAAAATATCAAAGATGAGACAAAAGTATAATATATTTTAAATAGTAAATGTTCAGTATTTAAATCGTAAGTGAAAGTCATAAATGACAGTACAGCATTTTAATTCCTGCCGGCAAGTAAAGGGATGTACCCTGCAGATGCAGTAGACCCATACGCAATATGACATCTCAACTTGAACCCCCATCTCCCGTTTTCGTGCCAGACAGCAGGTTTTACACGTTTTACCTCACTGAAACGGCTCTTCTTCAAAGTTTCAGTTGTCTGACCCGCGTCGTTATTCCTGGCATCATCCGTCGTCTTCACAGCGTAACCCCGGCCTTTTCCCACATGAAATACTGTTTCACGAACGTCTAAAGTTCCGAGGGCAGCTCCTCTGCATTGAACACAGGATAATGTTTCAACGCAGAGTTTTCAGTGTTAAGGGCACGTTTCTAGGCAACAGACAAACATGCATCTGAAGCAAACCTGGTCCTACCTGTAGGGTGAGCTGTTGCACTCATAATTTCTGTGAATTATCGAAAGCCACAAACGGTAAAACTGCACCCACAAAGCGCACTGAAATCTGAAATTGAACAGAAAATTTTACCGAGCATGGACAGCAAAAACTACCGGGAAAAGACGCGATTGAGTCCGGGTATTATTATTAGCTGCACAATTAACGTCTAAAAGTTTTAAGACTCTTTGATAATGCGCATTTCAATGGATTGTAACCCGGCACATTCGAGGCGCAGCACAGTCTAATTGCAACGAATTGAGTAGCCTACAATATGGGATCGATTTTGGTTTTAGTAAATAACAAGTACAATTTATTATAGAATACACATTAATGCAATGGAACCGATAGTTGATGGTCTGTGAATATATCATATTTAAATGTAGACAAATAATTAACATTATTGCCAGGCTATTTCAGCCGCGCAACTCAAGTCGTGCATGGTAAAATAACGCCTGCAAAGTCTCAAGGGGGTGATTTTCTGAGACGATAAATTCCCCGCACAGCTTTTGTCTGGGTGTTTTACACATAACTGTGCACCTGTAATTAATTTCTGACTGGAGGAAAGTGGGCTATCCCACACAGTCTTTATGTCATTAATGCACCACCCCCAAATGAACAGCCCCACGTGCTCAAACGGAGAGCTCGCGACACGCAATCGGACAGGCCTGCACGTGCAGCCGCCTGGCAGGTGCAGGCCCTCGTGCGCGGTCGCGCTGTCGTTTTGGCGCGCTGTGGACAGACGTTATCTACCCAGGTAGCGTTTTGGTTTTATTAATAATTATTTTCAGTTTGTCACCTACCGTGTAAGTGTTAGTATTCACTTACTGCGATGAGTTGGGGTCAGTCACGCTAGCTGCTCCTTGTAGTAAGCTAACTGGAGTAAAGTTAGACAAGAATTTAAACTGAGGAAGGTAGCTGGGCAGCGAGTGAAGCCCTTCGCTAAGCATCGGACAGCGGTTCCGTTACGGGTTCGCCCTGTGCCACTTTGGGTACCGAAGTTGGCCACCCTGACCACATTAATTTAGCTATCAGATGAGCTAACTTAAAATGTACCTGAAGAAAATGTGACAACTATTAGCTAAGTAGATATCTGCTTGCTGGGTAGTTAGCTGAGCCATATCATTTTGGTAAGTTAACGTTAGCTAGACTAAAGTTGATTGCTACCGAGAGCTGCGTCAGTGTAAGTTATGCGAATTATTCGAATAGCATGAGCATGGAAAAATAAGATGAATAAACCTCAGTAAGTATCTTCAGTGATTTTATTAAATTCGTTAAGTTCCGTGGCCTGTTTCCAGGTACTTCGTTACATTGCTGTGGGGATGGTAGACACTTACCTTGTTATCCAGCTAATCTAACTAATGTTAGCTTGAGTTGACGTTAAATTACACAAGGGAAAGTGTTAGCTAGCCAAAAGGCTTGCTATAATTCTTAGCCAGTGTCAGAATGTACTCTGTTCTGTTATCTGGTTAGCTACCTAGCTAACAAGCAACTTTTTATACGGGAAATGTGAATGTGAGAATGTTGCTTGAAATGTGACATTACAACACCTCAAACATTACTTGATGAATCCTCAGGTAGATCAGAGGAGCACTTTGTGAATATTAATAGGTGAATATAAGTACTGATGATCTGAAGGATCAGGCCCATAACCGCCCATTTTATCTTAATGCTTTGTCATATTTTTCTGTGTCTCTGTGAGCTAATTCACTCTTAAATCCTGACATTACACATAATGTAATACAGCATACATGTAATACTGCTGCATACAACCCTCTTAAGGTGACTGTAAATACTGTAAAAGTAAATACTTTTGTGTCTTTTTTTTTGCCTCAGGCACACTGCAATATCTGCCGCCAGAATGATTTGGGAAGTAGAATGTCCTCGCCAGCTCTGGAACAGTCTGGTTGGTGGAGGTCAGGGTCTACGTCCTAGTGTTGGCGGTGACTTGCCCTTCTGCAGCTTTAACAGGAAATGTATGGGCCAGGTGGAATTCGTTGAGGGCCCATCACCAGGTGTGGAGCTGACAGGAGAGGGGCGTGGTGTATTTGCTGTTAGTGTCCCTTAGTCTGCTCTGTGCAATCGTGTGTTTTCACAAATGAGTTCAGTGCTTCTGAGCACACAGAGAGAAGCCTGGCTTCTCAGCGTGACATTCTGCATCCCCTCAATATTAATTCTTATGCTCTCCTACAACCCTCCTATGGTGTTCTGTCAGTTTACCAGACAATATGCTCTTTCCAGTCTGCACCGGGGAGTTTATCTATTTATCCCTATTGGTATACACTCATGAATATGTACTTATGTAATGTAAAACACAGAATTTTAAGTGATACTCAGGTAGAATGTTAATTGTAACGTAACAGATGATCTGTAAGAATGTTCAGCTCCAAAAGATTCAAGTTTATCGTTGTTACGCAGTCACTCATTTGAAAAGGTGTCACACAGTGGAAAATACATGCGCTGTAATTTCATGAGGCAGAATAATGCCTAAGCGGAAGAAATGTACAGGAAGAACGGCTTAGTACCCATTCCGTTTATGGGTCGTCAGTTATCGCTAATTATACAGCAATATAATTAGCGGGAAAGGTTTTAATTGCAGTGTGTTTGACACTGGCTCTTGTTGGGGTGTGGACTGTGGTGTCCTTGTTTGTGTAACGTTCCGTGTCGTTTTGTTGGATGCCCTTCGAGGTGTTCTGGGTAAGCGCATCTGCTGGGTGTCACAGACGTAAACGTAATGTTGAATGTACGAGTAAATGAAATGGCACTGAATGCAAGGCCCTTATGTCACAGAAAGGGACTTTGTCAAGCTGAATAGAATTTAGTTGCGCCCGGTTGAGCAGTATGTCATACAGTGTAAACAACCAAGAATGTTCATTCTCAGACTAGAAGTCATATTCAAATAAGAGTCATCACTAACTTCAGATGGTGACTAATGAGTAGATTGTTCTCATTCTTAGTTAAATAAATGATGCATTAATGGGAGAAATCTTCACGCACTAATGACGTACCAACTTACTGTTATTTTGTTGAAAGTAATGAACATAATTATTAAATTATTATTATTTTAAAATTGTAATTTGTGTTTAAAACTTTGTGATCATGGGTAGTAACCTAAAAAAGTCTGAAAATGAGCCCTGTCTTCTGAAAAAGAGGGCAGTGTTAAGAGTCAGGATTAGCAGTGAACCCTGCCTGTGTGTGTTATATTTAGCTTTGGAGGAAGGAAAGATCAAGAAGAAGCCAGTGTCCTGTGAGGATGAGGAGCTGAGGAAGAAGAGAGAGCCTGGTAAAGAGAACATCCAGACCTTAGCAGACAACCAAGGGTGCCTCAGCCCTGCCAGACTGCCTCAGAAAGGTTAGGGTGGCAGCCACATCCTCCACTAGGGGGAGTCAGACACCACTGTACAGATTTGTAATTGTGTAATTATGTAATTTACTTCACATGGATAACCAGGCTGGCCCTCATTGCTTTATTTCACCAAACAACTCGAACATGTAAATGAGTCAGAAATGCAGTGAAATTATTATCTTAAGGGGACTGAATAGGTCAACATAATTGACCTATTCATTGTACAGCATTGAAGTGCTCCCATCCGTCTCAGTGACACTGACCTCTGATCAATGCTTATCAAACAAGCATAGCATTCTAGTAGTTTGCTTGAATTGAGCACTGATCTGAGAACTCCTCCTGAAACGTGTGGTTGGTGATTTCCTCTGTTGCAATATGTTTAGTTGGATTTATGTGTTAATTGGCAGTTGTTTCTGTGTCATATATGCTAAATATGTTAATTCTGGGTTTACTGCTCTGTGAGCACATTGCCATTATAATGAGATTGCATTTGTAGATAATGGTGACTTTTCGGTAATGTTGGTACAGCAAGAATCTTATCACTCACGGCTAAATTTGCCCGCACGGCAAAAAGTGTTGGTGTTAAGAGGAAGTATGAAAATAGTTTTGTTAAAATAGTTGATAGATAAATGCTGTCACGGTTTTACTTTTTGGTAGCACTTTAACCCAGCGATGATCTGACCGCGTCCCGCCTTGTTCTGATCTTGTAGTGAATGATCTCTCTCGTGAACCAGGAGAGTTTGTCAGTGTTATTCTGCCACGTTTGTCCAGAGTTACAGCTGCTGTCGGCTAATTTGGCTTTGGCGCGACACATTTGCGTCGGGTGTGTTTGTGGTAATGGAGGGTTACGTTGAATGGAATATAATTCAGCAGCCTTGTAATGTAGGTTCAATGTACGTTCCTTTCACAGGTTGAGTGTGTTCTGTCTGGCCTCAGGGCAGAGAACTGAAGAGTAGGATCCAGCAGCGCGCAGGAACAGGAAGAGGTGATAAAGAGCCCAGCAGAAAGAGGGGGGCAGGGCAAGAGGTGCCCCCTACTTTTGGCAACATTGTGGACACCTCCAGCACCAAGAGCAGACCCATCAAACGCTTCTGGAAAAGTTAGGATAGCAGCAAGGAGGTGCTTAAATACTGCTGCCTGTCCACGCTGCCTTCTCTCATGGACAAAAGCTGTAAAACCTCATTGCTCTTCAGTCCAACCCATAAATAATAGTCATGAATAAGTCCTAAATGGGCAATGTAGAGCCCCAGTAACAATGAATTTTCTGTATCTGCCAGTGAGTTTTTTTTTTTTTATTCTTGGCATCTCATGCTATTTTTAATCAAATTGTGAGGTTTTTTAAATACCAGGATTATAGTCGAAGACCAGTGTGCTGTTTTGTAAGATTTGAGTTTGAATGATGTTAGAAAAATACATGATACTGCTGATAATGTTTTGACATGCAAAAGTGAGCTGCTCTCTGAGAGCATATCCCCATGGAAGTGTGAGAGTGCCGTGCTCACGGTGACTGGTGTGTGCCTTCTCTGTGTTGCAGAGCGGGTTGAGAAGTGTTGCTGTAAGGGAGTGTTACTGGGACAGTTTGGCTACGGCTCTGTCTATGCTGGGATCAGAAAGTCTGACTGCCTGCAGGTAAGATGCTGCCCTCTGTCCTCCCGGGCCTGTGCTTACAGACAGCCTCTTTGACACACATCCTCCACTCACTGTAGTCTCCTAACAAACATGCCGGATTCCCTCTGCTTTACTGTGAAATTTGTAAAAAGTTATGTGGAAACTTTAACTATATTAAATGCGCAAATGGAGGTCATTGGACGCGTCAGTTCAAGACGACCGGCGCGTTGTTGATCAAATTGTGGTTCCATCGTCGTACCGCAAGGAGATACTTAGCCCCGCTCACGATAGCTGTCTTGCAGGCCATCTAGGAGTGAATAAGACCTATGACCGTGTGCTGAAACACTGCTTCTGGCCCGGTTTAAAGAAGGATGTTGCAAAGTACTGTGAAACCTGCCCTGTGTGCCAGGTTACGGGGAAGCCAAACCAGAAGATTCCGCCGGCTCCATTGTACCCCATTCAAGCCATTGGAGATCCTTTTTAAAGGGCCCTGAAATACGTTGAGAAGTATGAAGTCTATGAGCTGGCGCAGGTAAGAACCTCTTCCATCACCCCTTTGTTCAGCCCCACACTGGCGTTCTGTCTCATGAGACATTTCTGCTGCTTGAACCTGCAGTCTGAGATGGGGAATTAAGAGCAGATACGTCTTCCAAAATGGCTACTGTTTAGCGGCTCTAGTTTCTACGGTGTAAAAACGGCTGTGATGTGTGTTAGTCTGTGATCTTTGTTTACCAGCCACGTCAGGCTGACGAAACATCTGATGGCAGCATTATCAGCACACGATCGGAGCGGTCAAGGCAGTGAGTGATAATACTGCTCAGTCAGCTTGCATTAGCTGTTTCTCATCAAGGGACTACTGACCATGATTTCAGCAGGTATGTGTGAAACCTGGTGCACAGCTGGGGAGTTAGGCTAGTGTGTAGGTGCACAGTGGAGCTGGGTAATTCCTGACATAGGAGGAAGGGCTTGCTCTTCACTGATTAGCAGGTGTGTCGAATAAGATGGCTGCCCTGTGAGGTCCATTTTCTGTCGCTATGAGCATCGCCTGATCCGGAGGGTTCAGACTGTTACTCTTTTCTCCTTTAAGCAGCTGACCTGTAATCCCCTCACCAGTGCTGTGTTCCCCTGGTTATAATGTGGGCTTTTTTTTAACCAGGGTTCTGTGATTGTTTCCCACAGTGCTGCACTTATATGACCAGCTGCACATTATACCCTTCCTCCCCACACCCAGTGCATGCCAGCTCTCCCCAAACTGCCTGACTTCCTGTCTCCACATCCTGGACAAGAGGAGCCCACCCTTAAGGAGGTGGCTCTGATGCAGGCAGTCAGGAAGGGCTCAGGGCACCGCAGCATCCTCAGACTCCCGGAGCGGTTCGACAGGCCTCTGTCGTACGCGATGGTGCTGGAGCGCCCTGACCCCAGCAGAGACCTGCACCTATACCCACGGCCAGCGGGCCGGCCTGACGGAGGCCGGGGCACGCAGCATAACGTGGCGGTTACTGCCGGAAGCACCGCGATGTAAAGCCAGAGAACATCCTCTTTCAGCTGGAGGCTGGCCAGATTCAGCTCATTGATTTCGGCTGCGGGGGTTTTCTCAAGGACACACCTTACGATGATTTCTCAGGTTGGTGAGGGTGGCAGCTTGTGCATTTAAGAGAACCTGGTATTAGATGCTGGTTTTCAGGTGGATACAGGAACATAACCCCCCCCCCCCCCCCCCCCCCAACTTTACCTGTATGCTTTAATGATTTAACGTGATAAAACCCAGTCACATTCTTGATTATGTGTTTTTCTGCATGCCTTAGTGTGAGTTAATTCAGAATATTAAACCATAACATGACTCATTGTGTAATTGCTGTACTGTGCAGTGTCTGTAATAACTCCTGTGTCTGTGTCTCAGGCACGCCAGCTGTGGAGTGGTTTGAGGAGGGGAAGATCCTTGCTGGCCTGGGAACTTTGTGGTCAGTGGGGGTCACTCTGTACAACCTGGTGTGTGGCGATTTGCCCTTTACCACTTACGACAGAGACTCAATGAGCCAGGTGGAATTCAAGGAGGGCCTTTTGCCAGGTAGGAAGTCAGCAGGAGAGGGAGGAGCTTTATCGGTGTCGTATAATGTTCTTAGCCTTCTTTTGTCTTCTCCGTCCAATCACGCGCTTTCTTTCTCCTGCCACACTGGAGGAGCTGGAGCAGCAGCCCTGACTCATGGGTGAGTTTGAGCATCTTGACATGGACTGCTCCTAGTGTTGTCTGAAGGTGTCACAGTTTTTCTGAGATCTTTGCCCCATTTTAATTCTTCTTAAAACCTACATAACCACCAGATACAGCTTAACAGCAGCAAAGATGCCACCTCAGGGGTGACAGACGAGCAAGGGATTGTTACTCACCTCACGTCACGGTCCCCCGAAGTCCATGCATGTAAATGATGAGCTTACATAGGACAACGAGTAATGACAAGTGAGCAGAGAGAATGGTAGTAATGGTTTTCTTGGAAATCCTTTGAGTTCAGAGAGCAGGTTGAACAAGAATGGCTTGGTCATGTCAACTTTTTATCAGCCAAATGCAACAGCTGCCATATTTTATCAGGGTTAATGCATATACTTAAGACTTGCTACAGCCAGTTTGCTAATAATCATTTGTGTCCTTTAAACCAGGCCCTCTGAGCTTGCAGTGAGGCCCCTGACTTCCAAGCTGATGCTCTCTGGCTCTGTGAAGCACATGACAGACCGATTGAAGACGCTATGCCAAATAAAGCCGATGCCATTTATATCAAAAGTGGCAGAGTGTATACAGGTTTGTAAGTATTGTGTCATGATCTGTATATGCTAGTAACTTGGCCATGTGCTCGCTGAAAGCATTTTGTTGGAGATGTAAAGACATAGTAATGTGAAAGGAACTTCGGCTTCAGCTGACAAAAAGACACCTAAAAAGTGAAAAAACCAAAGCTTGAAGCTTATCTCTATTTGCATGTATCTGCTTTAACATGCACCATGGTTTCTCAGAGGAGACTCCGTTCTTGATGAAGCAGAAGGTAACAGAACCATGTTAGCAAAGTCTTGGTGAGGAATCGGCATCAACAGCATCGGTCCCATACCCTCTCACTGTTCAAGCGAACAACTATTTCAGCTCATTTCCACAAAGGCATAGAGACTAAGCCATGTCCAGGCGAACTATAATGTATGTAATACGGCAGCACTTACTGCCAGCTGTAGATTAGGTGGGGTTCAAAGCTTGTAGCTCCAGGTAAAGTTAACTACTGCTTGATGTGGTCAGGGCGTGGTTATTCTACATGTGGTGGAAGCAGGGGTGTTTTGATTATTGATAAGATAAGGAAGCAGCCGGATACAACACCATGTAAATGTTTGTATAAATATGCATAAGTATACAAAATGTCCATCCAGCTGATTGAAATAATCATCACTAGGACAGGGAGGCAGGTCACAGCACTTGTAAACACACGGGCAGAGAACATTCTTCTGGATAGCCACACCTCAAGTAAATTTACTTTCAAACTCACCCATGTCCCCTGGGGCTGTCAAGCTGTAGCTGAACGAAGCTAATGGAAACCAGCCACAACATGACACACTCACTCCCATTGAATCTTTGGTGATTTCAACACTGTCTTCAGAAATGCTCTTTCTGATAGCTCAAAGAAGATTCCAGATTCCCCCTTGAAAGAAGGGGTCCAGTCTTCCTTAGGCAGAGTTGAACTTGGAGTGACTTGAAAGTTCGTCTGTTTTTCACCCTGTATTAGATGTGGATTACATGAATTGCCTTCTTAGGATACTCTTCTCCATGGTGACTTTTGTTTTATTATCTTATTGTGTCTTGACACAGCTATTTTTATAGATGGATTTGTATCAAAGGTATTCAGGGGTTTCACTTGGCTGCTGAACCCACAAATCTCAAGTCAAGACCCTTTACCACCATCTCAGACTGTTGCAAAATTCAAAATCGGAGCCCTTAACTGAATGGGCCGCCAACTCACCTGTGGTCGCAGGTGTAAGTCGGACACTGCTAAAGAATAAAAACCAAACTGAGGTCACCAGGCACATACAGGGCGGTATTTGTAAGGGTGCTGGGGGAGGGTGACAGACTGGCTGACTCATTTACACACAGCTACTAGCATATTTTAATATGGAATGACAGGCACTGACAAATTTTCAGTTACAGTTGCTGCTATATTTTAACAGCTCATGTGTGCAAGTTAGAGTTTAATATTCTCAGAGGTTCATACATCACAGATGCAAATAGTGATAATCATATCTTCTCTTCTGTGGGTGTAAAGAAATCTTGCTTTCTTTTACTTCATAGTACAGTATACTGCGCCTAAACTGCAGAGGGAAAATCACATGGTTGTGCTATGGGATTTGCGGGTTTGTGCAACGCCGCTTTAAAACTTCTGCGGTAGCAAGAACATTTAGGACATGCGACAGTTGAAAAATAAAATGCTACGTGCTGTTTTGATGTTTTTAAAATTTTGCGTCACAAAAATCACGTAGAGTGAACGGTTTCCTGATTTTTTAAAAAATTATGTACTAATACTAATACCACCAGTATATTTCCCACGTGTTTAATGGTTACCTTCCTGAGTATATTCATTTAGTGTACATGTAATATATGATGATAAAGATAATGAACACGGACAGGTCTGCAAATCATAATTTTATGGTACATTGCCGTGTCACGTCCAAACAGTGATTATGATGTAAAATGTACACAGTGGAAACAGCATTATAAATGGGAGTATTTTCTCTATTTGAAAATCCCAAACAGGGTTACATTTTCAATTTACCATATACATAGTATATGGTGAATATGGCTATCTGCATCTTTGGAGTGCAAACCTTTATATATCCAAAACGTTAACACGTTAAATTGTAACAGATCCGAACTGGGGGTTAAACAATTGCCCAACAACTAGCGAGGTGGTCACACTTGCACACACGTCCGTTTGCAACACGGCCGCGCCGCTTCTCGCTGAGCGCGCTCGGAAACGTGAGATGCTGTTTTGAGCAACCGCTCTGGGGGCGGTCACGTGATCGAAACGTTTCTCGGACCGGAAAGCAGCGACCATCGCCGCTAATGCTGCGCGTTAATAGCAGCAGCGCAGCAGCCAGGGCGAGAGAGGTCGCGCATGACAAACAACACCGCGATCGCCAAACTTAGCGTGATCTAAGGGCGGAACACAAGGTATGTTACCGAATGAAGCGGGCGAGTTGTCTCGGTCCGTTTTTCGCATGGGATTTGTTTGTGTCTGGTTCTAGTAGGCTTATGAAATTTAAACAACTATAAATTTAAAAGGTAGTTTTCGGGGATTACCCCAAGCCTCTTTCCGTGTGGCAACTTTATTTTGAGATGTGGGTGCACTTTCTTCTCAAAAGGAGCGGATTCAAATATTTGTATATCTGTAGCTAAATTGTACCATATTCTTTGTTTGTTGCTTGGATTAAAAGCCTTAAGGCACAGATGGTATTTTCTTGAGATCAAGAGCGCTGCGGAATAGTTTTACTCTGTAGGGATCTCTGCAGTTGTGCCCCAGGGGCTAGTAGACCAGTTCGACCGCGCTGCAGCAGACTTGTCTTAAATGGCTGTTTAAGTACGCATACCTGTTTGTTTCGGACCTTCCGATTATTCCCTGTACAGTTCAGAAGTATCTCTTTTACCGGAGGAACTATCGAGAAACAGTTTTCAAGCCAGCAAATGTCAGTAATGAAGTCGTGAGAGGCAGTTCCTACTTTAAAGTGCCAGTGTTTGTCTAGCTGTCAGGTGGACCGACTGAAACTGCATTTAAAACGCACCGTTACCCTTAGGACTTGACACATCGTTATTGAGTTCTAGGTGACATGCACACTTACTTTTATGTTACACGTGTTGCGTGTTCAACCTGGAAAATGCCATTAGCGTTAATTTAACAGCACTTCACATCCCCTTTCCTCAGATAAAGCTAGAAGCAGATTCATAATGAAACTATCACATAAGCAGGGATTTTATTTATCCTTTGCTGTGCCATTCATATTAAGAAACAAAGCAAGGTGTATTGTAGGAACAAAGGCCCAGCTGTGGGGGGCATTTCATGTAGCCTATTCTTTGCTACTATTTAAGACCAGTTACTTAATATCTTTATTGGAGACCAGAAGCATGAGAGAGGAAAGGGTGTCCTACTCAACAACACTACTTAATATTGTATTCTGAGCTATACCTCATATGCACACAATGCAATTATATACACAAATATAATTACATGTGGCGTATGTGTTATATACTGTGTATAATATAATACACAAATATTAGCGTTATATATTGTTTTATTGTTTGCATAAACACATGCAAATACTTGAGACCAGGAGGAAAAAGGGAAATGCACAGAGCTATTTGAAAGGTCTGTGTAATGCAGGCAGTGTTGGTTGGGTTCTTTTTTAAACCGGGGTTGTGGTCACGGTTGGCCTCCCCCCCCCCCCACCCCCCACCCCGGAGGGGGACTTCTCAGAGCGGCTCCGCTGCTGCGCTGCGGTCTGCCGGCTCACAGGAAGCTGGTCTCTTTTGTTTTTCGCGCAGAGCGGAGGATGGAGCTGGCGGGCCACAGTGCCGTCCTCCTGAGCCAGCTCAACGCGCAGCGGGAGTTCGGCTTCCTGTGCGACTGCACCGTGGCCATCGGTGACGTCTTCTTCAAAGCGCACAAGGCCGTGCTGGCCGCCTTCTCCAACTACTTCCGAACGCTCTTCGTGCACCAGGACAGGTAAGGCGGGGTGTGCTCTGCAAACAGAAGCACTTTCTGTTCTCGCTGTCGTCGCCCTTTAGGCATTGCATCGCAGCCTAGTTTTGCAAAACATTTACATTTGACTTGTTTTAATTTGTCTCCTTTTATACATCTCATTTTAATATTCTAATGATACGAGAGTACTTTTTTCATTATAAGACATCATTGTCATTTAGCAGATACTGTTATCCATTAACTTATTAACTTATTACAGTTTTTACAAGTTATGCATTTATACAGCTTGATTTACTGAGAAAATTGTGGGTTAAGCACCTTGCCCAATGGTACAATGGCAGTGCCCTGGCAGGGAATAAAACCAGCAACCTCTCGACTATGAGTCCTGCTCCTTACCAGTACACTACACTGCTGCCCTTTTTAATGAATACACCAGACGTGTCCTGAGGGACCTGCCCTCTGCTCGTCTTTGTTGCTTCACCGCGGCTTGTGTTGTGACCTTCCCGTCATCTTCTGCGCTGTTGCCTTTGCAGCGACTGCGTTCGCCTGAAGCCGGCGGACATCCAGCCGGAGATCTTCAGCTTCCTGCTGAACCTGATGTACACGGGCCGGCTGTCCCCGCAGGTCATCGATCCGCTGCGGCTCGAGCAGGGGGTCAAGTTCCTGCATGCCTACCCTCTCCTACAGGGCGTGGGCCAGGTCGTCCCCACGGCCCCCTTCCACCCGGGGTTGGGTACCCCCCTGGCCTCATCCCCCTACGGGATACAGATCTCAGATCAGCCCAGCTGGGTCTTGTCATGGAGGCAGGTCTCCTCCCCCACCAAGTCAGACCAATCAGGTTCTAAAGGAGCAGCTGGTGAGCCCGGGTTGGCCCACTCCCCTGTCGAAGGCGTGGCCCGTGCAAACCCATCTGCCACTGAGCACCAGGGCCCGGTAGCGCCCGCCACGCCGTACGGCAGGTCCGGTGCGGTGAGAAAGAGGAGGGCCTCTGGCCGTAGGCACCACCCCTGCCACCTGTGCAGGAGCGTCTTTGGCCAGAGGAGCGGGCTGAGGGAGCATCTGCTGCTACACGCCCAGGTGCTACTGCAGGCCCAGGCGCTGCTCCCCACGGCGGGGGCGGGGTCGCTGGAGTCCAGCACGCCCGGCGCCTCACCAGGAGGCTCCGCCCCCTCACCCGGAGGCCCCACCCCCGAGCAGAGCGCCCGCGACGTCATCGTCGTCAGCGACGGGGAGCTGCCGCCGCCCGCCGACTCCCCCGGGACGGAGGCGGGGGAGACCCCGTCCCCCTCGGACGCCGCCGACGTCCCGGAGGGCGGAGACCCGGGCCGCGAGGCCCCGCCGCGACGCAGGTACGAGTGCTCCACCTGCGGCCGCAGGTTCATCCAGAAAAGCCACTGGCGCGAGCACACCTACATCCACACGGGAAAGCCCTACCGTTGCGCCGCCTGCGGCAAGAGCTTCTGCCGGGCCAATCAGGCGGCCCGCCACGCCTGCGCCGGCCAGACCGACCAACCCTGCGCCAACGACGACGGCAGCCAGGGGGAGGCGCCCTTCCTCGCGGCTGCCGGACCTTACAAGTGCAACATGTGTGAAGCTGTTCTGTCCACCCCCGGTGAGATCCTCAGACACCCCTGCTTTACCCAGAATGCAGCAGTCCACGCCGGGTGGGGCAACTGGAGGGCGGTGGCTGGTGAGGGACTTCCGAAAGATGACGAATCAGACTGCTCAAATTCAGAACCCTTCATCAGACCTGTTAAAACTGAGAAAATTTTACCTGAATAGCAATATGCAGCTTTTCATAGATGAGAGACAGATACTTTTATGTTGAGTAACTTATGATTATATGTTAAGGAGAATGTTTGATGTGGTATTAATAGATTGTACAACAGGATATCTTTTTATTTTATTGAAAATACTTGCTCGGTGTGTACTTTTAGTGATTCAGAGGCTTGCTTGAAACCTTTGCTTTGAATCTTTCAGCTGTCAGTGCAGACTTGCATAAAAAGTTTAGATGCTATTTTCCTTTACCTTGTGGTGTACTGTATGGCTCATGATGTAATATGTTTTTGTTGGAGTTTTTTTGCTGAAAAGCCATGTATTATTGTGCCAGATACTGGTTCCAGATGCCAGGCAGCAGTGTGGCATAGTGATAAGGAGCCAAGTTAGTGCAGCTCAAGGTTTTGCTGTTGAACTCACCCTTGTCTAACTGATAGACAGGTAAGCTGTATCTAATTAGTGACTTTACCCATATACTGTCAGAATTCGAATGTGTTTGTGGTCAGAATGTGGATATTGGGGTTAAATGTGAACCTCAGTTGAACTAGGAGGTGTTTTAAGTTTTAATCCTCTCACAGAGAGGTGGACTGGCAAGAGAACCCTCCTAGCTTCACTTTCTTCAGCTCTGATGTGTTACTGTTCACATACTTTTGTGTCAGAGAAAAGAGGTCATTTCTACAATCTTTGCTCATATCTTGTAGACATTTTATGCTGCTCAAAGTTTAATAAAACTACTAGAACATTGGTAATTGCATTCTATTACACTAGCTTCCAGTTCTTGACTTTTTGCTCTGGCTGCAGAAGACTGCACCCTGATAGAGCAGCATCTCGCAGGTCCAAAAGAAGGAGGAATATCATGCACTGAAGTATAATCTGGTTCCGTTGCTCTGCTTCTGAGTTGTAGTGTTCTTTGTTAACAGAGTAAGTTATTTGCCTTTACCGCTGCAAAGCGTCAAAAATTACATCTTTATTGGGCAGGCAGGTCAAACACGGCCCCTAAAAACATGCACAAAGGTGCACAAAGCCTGATGATGACCATGATGGGGTGAACGTTTTGTTTTTGTGATAAATCACTTGGAAGCATTTAAAAAGTGTACAGGTGTGTTCTTTTTTCCCCCACTGTTTTGATTACTTCTGTTAGCTTGTGCCTATACAGATTATACTATAATACTGCTTTACAGATTATACTACTACACTATACACACATACTATTATATACTAGTATATACATTACATTACATTTATATTTAGGTCGTTTGGCAGATGCTTTTATCCAAAGCGACATACAAGTGAAATATAATATAAAATTGGATGTGTGTGTGACTTCCTTTTTCTTAAAAGACAGGGATGAGTAGACCTGCAGAACTCAGCCAAAAGCCAGAATGCCCCTTCAGTCAAACCCTGAGCCAGCGTGGGACAGTCTACCTCCACCGAAATACAGAAACTGAGAACCAGGCGGAGAGGTGGACCCTGGCCTCAGGCCACATGCTGGAGAAGGTAATGAGTGAGCCTAGCTCTCCACCACCAGATGATTGGCCTGAGGAAACACTTCAAAACATAGGCAAACGGTTTGAAAATGTGCTAACAGCAATGAGCAATGAGTGACAAAAGCAAAATGAGGCAAAAAAAAAAATTTGAAAACATTTTTACAGAAAGGAAATGCATTTCCCTCTTTACGGTGCAGATCGCTGTATGGGCCTTTTGCATTGAACTCAACAGGTTTTGGATATTTTTTCATCACTTCCATTTGATGCAGGAGCAACGGGCTGATGGTCTCAGTTTGGCTGTCATGGTGTTCATAACTTTGACACTAGAGGGTGCTATCATATGACATGTATTTACTATCCAAAGCCACTGCTGTCAAAAATGAAGGTGATCTCAGTCTGGATTTTTTTATTATCGTGAAAAACCAACACTTTTTATTTATATTATTGTGATATGCCAACTTGCATGCAATCAGGTGCCTGTAACCCATGTACCAATCTAAACTGGGAACCAGCAGTTGCTACAGGGGAAAAAATGGCAGCCGTAAGCTAATTAAAGTTTGGGGCTGGCTTGTGAGTGTGTTATCTGCTTTTTCTGGCTGTCTGTGTTGCTGTGTGGCAGTGCGGACAGCCCGTAGCGTGCCGTGACAGGGGTGGCAGGGTAGGTTTGAGGTAGTGTGAAGATGTGAGGATAAGCACGCGAGTGCAAAACCACTTCCACCCAATGGTGCTCTCTCCGGAACCCTGCGCTCTTCATGGTCGCAGACGGTTACGTGCCCGGCCTTCCACGCCAACGGGCTGTTTTTCGCACCGTTTAAAAAATGATAGCGTTGTAAGTGTGAGGTCTCAATATGTGGGAGAGCTTTCATACACCTATCAACATGTTTGAATCGTGAAGCATCTTATGTGTCTCAGTTACACTGCCTAAAAAGACTGTTTAAATGGGTCTTCTTGCTTGTGGTTTCACTGCTTCCCTTTGTGATGTGTTGTATGTTTTGACCTGCACTGTGAATGCATGGCGGGTGATTATGTTGACATGGTTATTGAAATATACTGACAGGGGGGTTGCAGGGAATTACACCAGTGTCTTGGTTTTCCAGGAAGCGGTTTCATGATCGTGCCTCTCATTTACCACCAAAACCAAGCACAGGATATCCAACTAATTTAGATTTGCTCAAAATGGCTACACTGCAGTGTGTGCTGATACTCTTAAAATGATCCACAGTGCACTCAGTACCAAAGTCGGTTTTTAAGACTAGCTTTATTTAAATGAAATTTAGACAGGAGTTTGTATTCGTCTTATTAACAGCTCGGAAAATATAAAAGAATTAAATCCATGCTACTGCTTTGTTTTATATTTAGAAGTCATTTGTTAATATTACAATAATATTTAAGGTACATAGGTATACAATTTGTACAAAGGTTACCAAGTTCACATTTAAGTTGTGTTATAAAAAAGGGTCAAAAAAGACTTGTGGATAACCAGATATTCTCTAGCCTAAACCAATGAAAAAAAAAACAACCAAAAAAATCAAAACAAAAAAAGAATACACATACCTGCTGCCATCTTCGCAAAAAAAAAAAAAAAATCAGACGCCAGTTTCGTTTGACAGTTTGTTCCCAAGTTTGACTTTCTGAAGGGGCAAGCACCCATTCCATGCGAGTGACCATGATCGCCTGTCAGTTTATTTCCACATTAAATTCTCTGTTGTTATTTTCACAGCCATCACTGCTGTGTCCTGCTCTACTGAATACAGGATCAAGCTGTACATGTCTATCACATTCCTGTCCGCTTTCAATGTGTGCACTAAGGGTCTCTTCGCTTGTATGATGGTGCGTTTACCTGTGGCTCCATATTCACACATATGCAAGGGGTTGCCAAGGGTTGACTTGGGAGGAGTGTGTCTTTAACAAAGTGTTCAGTGCTAACATTTTGGCAACAGCACACACACAATACCCTCCACATCAAAAAGTGATATGCCACTGTATTGAGTGTGTACGGATGTAACAAATGCCAAACACGACAAGGTTCTCATATAATATGTAAATCTAGCTCTGCATATGCAACTAAGTGTAGTGTGCCCTCTACTGGTGATATTGTCAAATATCACCAGTAGAGGGCACTAATGTGCTGTCCTTAAGGACCCAAAAGTGGAGAATGGTTATTTACCACACAAAAAAATGACTGCGATGTTTGTAGAACAGATCTTATTGTAAAATGGAATGAGGGTACATACAGCTTTCCCAAGAAGGGAAAATACACCTTTAAACTGTACTTGCACATTCAGTTTGCCCCTTTAAAACTTCCAGCAAGTGTAATGTACTATTGCATAGTGTTTCTTTTCATAACAAAGAATATCTAGATTTATTCATTTATAAATTGAAATTGTAAAGAGATAGCGACTTGCGGTTTATCTGCTGTGGGTTCAGTGAGGAATCGGTGAACTCCAAACTGGATGAAGAGGAAAATCGTAGCAAAATGACAAACAATCTCCCTTTTCCCTCTACACCACACAGCCTAAATGACAGCCAATCTCCAGAGGCATGGTGTCTTCAGAGCGCATTAAAAAAAAAAAAAAAGAAAAAAACACAGATTTACTCAAATCACTGTAATCTGCCATTGAAAGCACATCTGCTTGTAACATTTTCATAAATGTCATAAAAATGATCTGAAATATATTAAGTAAGGCATGAACACTTTTGTACGCTTATTAAATTGAACATAAATACAAAACTGTAGGATGGACTGTAGGATTGGATGCGATCCTAAAGTGTAGATATAAATACAATTTACACAGTGAAACCCTCTAGGTCTGAGACCACAAACACTGGTTCTCTCCGAGGGACGGTAAAAGACTCTCCAAGGCTTTAGCAGTGGCTTGGGGGGAGGGGGGTCTTGTCGATAAAAGAGAAAACACAGACCACAGCGATTACAAGCTCATACTGGTGAAAGCGTCTGAAGGTGTTAGATTCGCAGCCAAGGAGGGGGGACGGTCTGGGAAACTCCTGGACGGATCGCAGGGGTGTGTCTGTAACAGGACGGGCAGCACGCAAGAAGGGCGGAGTTGACCTTCGATTTGCACGCCGGGGGTTGGGGGGTCAAGGGCAGGGGCAGGTCTCTGGGTGTTAGCCTGGAAACGTCTCCCTCAAGTCCTTTTTGGTCGCTCCGTCTTCCAATCAGAAAACCGGGAAATCTGGGGGTGGGGAGGGATGGTAAAAGAACGAATTAATTTAATATTTACTTCAAAGAATATTTGCTAACTCTGGTCAATAACAATAAATCATTTTATTTATATATTGCTTTTTTCATACTCAATGCATGTTATAACAAGTAATATCCTGTGCAAAAGAACAAAATAAAGATGTCAAAAACAAACAGATATGTTGAAGCAGAATACTCAGCACCGAAAGAAAAACAAATATAAAAACACAGTAAACAGTTCAAGATCGTAAAATCAGTAAAACGGCAAATACAAGCAATAGAATACTTAAAAAGGTAACATAGAAATATGATTAAAAAAATCCAAAAGGTAAAACTTCTTTTAGGCATCCCTGTACAGCACAATATGAGCGCTGTTATGAGGTAAAGTTGCTGTTATTATTGCCATTATTAAACTCGTGTGTAGATTAGATGGATATATTTGTTTTAGGTGGAGATCATTGTTAAGCCCTGACTGTACACTACAAGACATACAGTTGAGCACTCATATTTAAACACTATTTTATAGCTTAATGCTCGATCAATGCCAGTTTTCCATTACTATTTTCTTATTGCTTATATTTCATGTACATATCCGTGGTGGCCTTCTAAGTCTCTCTCTGTAAGAGCATCTGCCAAACCAAAAAATAACTGAAAACAGACACATGTAAGATATATTCACTGTTGTTTTTTGTATGGCTTTGTGCATATCTTTGATGTGTGTCAAGTAATTATCCTAACAGAAAGGATGATAGTGGCATGATTTCATGTAAATTTTCTAAAATTCAAGTAATAAAACAACAAAATTATGTTATGGCGTACATGATCATATGAGCAAAGTACATTTTTGTCACTTTTCAGACTTTTTTCCACTTGCAATCCTAATTTTTATTATGCGTTACAGTAACGTGACCTATCGATCCTGACCACTTAGGTCTGTCTGCAGTGCATCTCCAAGGCCCTTGTGTTGTGATACTGTGAGGTGCAGGCAGTGGAGGTGGGGTTTTGTGCAAGAGGCTCTCAGCCAAGAGTTGGCAGCAATTCACCACCCAGCTGCAGTGCAGCATAGCTGCTATTTAAACATTCATCAGGGCACCTCCCCTGTCTCCACAGTATGAGCCTGCACTAGCCTGAGAACCACTCTCCCCTCACTGTTTACCAACAAGGATCCACCAGACACTGGTATCACCTGTACTTGTGCTCCTAATAAACTATGTAAATGTGTGTTTGCTTTTGTAAGTACCGCAGAGAGCATGGGATAAATAACAGTGGTGTTTCTGTAATCTTTCTCATGAGTCTGACTATTTTAATCATTCTCTCGGGGTTGGTCCTAGCCAAAAGTCACTGCAGTCACAATATGCCTTGTCCTTAACTCGTAATGAATGAAAATGAAAGTGTTTTAGGCTGTTTGCACAAAATCTTTCTGTAGTTTCAGAGACTCCCAAAGACAAAATGTAGTGGAGGTAACAAAGAAAGCAACACTTGCTTATTAATATAATTGTTATTCTGAGTGTTCAAAGCACCCTGCTGTTAGACTGGACTTGAGCCCAAGTCAACACAGGGACCATCTACTGCTTTTTTACTGCTTGGTCATGAAGCATCTTGAAAGCATCTAGAAACATAACATAAATATTACTCACTACATATTCTCTCTCTAAGAATTAATCCAGTTGACCTAACAAAACAGCTAATTTACTTTGTCGCTTTTTGTTGCATTGTCTTTGTTGATATGCCAGCGGAGCAGTGTTAAATGATAGTCAGTTAATAGTTATGAAGTGTTAGTCAGATAGATACTCGGTGAAATGAGAAAGCAGGACCTCACCATCTCAGGATGCTGCAGTCAGCTGTGAAGAAGATGGCTCCATCTCTTTCATTGATTCCTCTATCACCTCCTGCACTATGGTCTCCGCTGTGTCAATGTGGGCCATAAGCATGGCATCCTCTGTAACGGGATCTCTGGTGACCACCTCTGGCACCTGTTCTTCTGCCTTTACCTGGATGGCCTCTGCTTCCCCATCACTGAGAGTCAAAGCCTGACCGTTCTCCATCGATTCTCCTTCCACTGTCGGCTCTTGGGCTCCTTCGATAGCAGCTTCCTGGCTCTTCACCTCTTCTGACAAACATTCTTGGATTTGTGCCTCCTCAGTTTCGACTGTTTCAATCCTTGATTCTACGACGGTCACCGCTGTGACTTGCTCGGTTTCTTCCACAGATATTTGGGCAATGTCTGCTTCCAGTTCCTTGCTCAAAAAAGACATGGGGAAAGCCACACTGTCTTCCTGTCTTGTTTCAGCAGCATCGTGGGTCATGCTGTCCACTGCAGCTTCGATGTGTATCTCCTCCACAGCCTGACATTCTTCTTCAATGATCTCTACCTCTTGACTGCACGTTTCTGCTTGTGGTGCTTGACTTTCAGTATCTGTTGTTGTGGCTTGACTTTGTACCTCTTCTTCCTTTTGACTTCCCTCCTCTGCTGTTGCTGTAGTGGTATCAATGAGATCCTTAGAAATCTCACTGTCCATAGTTGATCCAGCTGGTGATTCCTGCTCTGTATCGACATGTGTTGTTTCTTCTGAACATGGAGCCTCTGCTTCAACCAGGCCTTCTGTCTCCTCCACCTGGCTTGGAGCACCTGCTTCAGAAACATCGAGTGGCACCTCTTCTACCACTTCCTGATGTTGCTTTACTTCAGTTTCCTCATCATGGGAATCTGGCAGGTCCTCTTGGTGTTGCAGCTCTATGGTCACCTCTCCCTCTTCTTGTGAACCACCTTCACCTTCCACTCGGGTCTGGTCTCCTTCTGCAGCCTCTACCTGTACCTCTGGCTCTGCCTGGATTTCTAGACTTTCTTCTGTCTCTTCTCTCACCTCCTGTAGAACAACCTCTTCCACAGTTACTTTAGAGTCTTCTGCCTCCTGTTCCTCCTGAATTTCCATTCCAGCATCTGTTTCCTGAATCATGTTGTCCCGTGCCTCCAGAAGAACCTCTTCATGATGCTCTCCAGCTGTCTCAGCATCTTCCTTTGACTCCACTGGAGCGCTGTCAGCAATCTCAGCTTGTTCCGGAACTGGGCTTGCCAGTCTTTCAGCTGCCACCTCTGCTTCCTCTTGCACCTCAAATCCTGTCACGTTGTCTTTGGATTCTTCTTCCGTCTCTGCAACCTCTGACTGTGTCAGTGCATCTTCTACTTCCTCTTCTGGTGGTGCTTGCATTTCTACCTGAATGTCAGAGTCCAAAGGCATTTCAAGAGGAACCGTTGTGTCCTCTGTGGGTACTTCAGCTTCAGAGGCAATCATTGAATCTGCTTCAGACTGCTCTACTCCTTGCAGTTCATCCTTGAAGTCACTTGATGGTATCATTTCTTCTGGGATTACTGTATCCATTTCTGCGTGCTCATAAGCTTCAGCATCTTCTGATTCCTCTGCTGTTTCTGGTAAGTTTTCCATTACACTTTGAATAATCTCCTGAACAATAATTGAACCTTGCTCTTCAATGGACACTGCTTCATTCAGTTGATCTGCAACCATTACTTCCTCTTCTTCCTGTACAGTCTCACAGATATCCTCCTCAACCACACAGACATCAGTCGCAGCAGCTTCAATTTCTGCCTCAACAGCCAATTCCACTGACTGAAGGTCTGTGTACTTCACCTCGACTTGTATCTCATGTTCGTCTGTAAGCTGCACAGAAGGAACTCTTTCCATTACAACTTCGTCCTTAATCTCTGCCATTTCAGACTGAACGGATTCAGTGGGTGGGCTAACAATGTCGGAGGCCTCCCCGGCCATAGCTAATTCTACAGCAGGTGCATGGACAGCGATTGGAGCTTCCTCCTCCACTGAAATGTCAGTTGTGGGAGGCTCAGGCATGGAAGCAGTGACTTCCTGCGTCAGGCACTGGACCACCTCTGCCACTGGTGCATTCTCGACATCAGCCTCAGACTTCTCCACGTCCTCCAGCTCCTGCTCCTTTTCTCCTTCCATGACTGGCATTTCGGTGACCTCTGCAGACTCACCACAAACAGGTTCTTCCACTACGGACTCTATCGGACCTTCAGCCTCAGTCTGTGGTTTGTCTTCGATGACAACCTGTCTTTCTAGAAGTTCAGCCTCACCTTGCACTGAATCGACTACAGCTACTTGAACTGGTGTGACTTCCTGTAGTTCATTTGCTGATTCTGTTCCTTGTACTTCGTTGGCTTCCTCCATTTGCATAACTTCTAAAACTTTGTCCACTGCATCCCCTGAGAGTTCGTTTTCCACCTGGTTGACTTGCTCTGCCTTTATCTCTGCTTCTTGCAAAATCTCTTCTGCTTCAGCTGTTGCCTCTGTTTCTTGGAGTTCAGTCTTGATCTCCTCAACTTCAGCCTCGTAGACCTCATCCTGAGCAATTCCTGCTGCTTCGGATTTCTCAGCCTTGTCCTCGGACACTATTTCTGTGGAAACAGCCTCACTGACTTCGGTGATACCCTCAACTGAGGTTTTGATTGGCTCCTCCTCCACAGGTTTGATTTCCTGGGAGTCCAGGCCTATGCAGATAGCAGTAGCCTCTGACTTTTCGTGTGCCGCTAAGACCTTTGTCTCCTCAACTGATGCTGATTCTATTACCTGGGGACAAACGGACATGGCAACTGTTTCTTGCTGGTCGTCTGTCATAGTGACCGACAAGTCATTTGTAGCCAAGCTGATAGCTTCCACAGCCTCTTGCAGAACTGCCTCTGTCTCTTTCACCTCATATTCTGCAGGCACCGGTGTTGTTTCTCCAGACGTTGCAGGAGACTCTGTCAGCCGGGAGACAGCTGAGACCATTTCTGTTGATTCCTCCGCCACTGACTCTTCTGGTGCCTGCTCTAGGGCAGTCACTGCTTCAGATGTCAGTTCCACAAAGTCTTCTGCTATCGTGTCATCTTGGCAAACCTCTTCAGCTGTAGATACAGGCGTGGCAGTGGTGTCTTCTATCACCCCTTCTTCTGGTATATCGCTCAGCTGCTGATATTTGGTTATACATTCCATTTGCTCCTCAGTCTCCACCTCAACCGTGGGTGGTATCTCAGATAGCAACTGCTCTTCAGTGTCAGCTTTGGATGGTTCCTGGGCTTGTTCATCTTCAGGAGGCAAGGCTTCAGGGAGTTTTGCCAGTTCAAGCTCTGGGAGAGACAACTCTGGCACGGTTTCTCCAATCTCGGTAGTGTCCACTTGCTTCTCTGCCTCCTCCTCTTTTGGTCTGACATCAACCTCTTCAGGTTCTGGTAAGTCAAACTCTGACAGTGGGATCACAGCAGGTGTGTCCGAGTCCTCCTCGGCTGATCCGACATCTTTACCTGCCTCATCAGATGAAATCTGCTCCTGCTTTCCATCTACCCTTTTCTTCCTGCGGCCAGGGATAAGTCTCTTTAGGGAAAACGAGGGCTCCTCTTTGGTAATCTCACTGTCGGAGGGTATCTGCTCAGTTTGATCTTCTGCCTTGTCCTCAGCTTTAACTCTCCTTCGTGGCGTGACAAGTCTTTTGAGGGATGCCCAGGTGGAGCCTCCATCTCCCTCAGAGGGGCTACCAGCCTGTTCAGGGGAGGAGGTCAAAATTTCATGGTCCCCTTCCTGGGAGCTTCCAAGTGGAGACTCGGCTGTTGCTGCAGGTTCCTCTTCCTCCTCCTCAGAGTCGGAGGTTTTCCGGGCCCTCTTCTTCGCAGACCCACAGAGCAGTGCCTCCCAGGACACGGATGAATCCTTCTTTTTGGGCTCCTCTGTGCTAAGCTCTATCTTCTGCTCTTCCTCGCTGGGTTTTGGCTCCTCTTGCTGTTCGATGAACACGGCGCTGTCTCCCGATGACATTGTTGCGGACTTGGGCTTCTCAATGGCCTCATCTTCACTCTCGGAAGACCTTTTCACGCGCTTCTTTGGTGTCACGAGCTTTTTGAAAGAGGCCCAGGGCGGAATGCCATCCTTCTTCTTCTCTCCATCAGAGATGACCGCGTCTCCTTCCACTTCTGCTTGGGTGGGTTCACCATTCACATGCTCTCCTGATTCTTCAGGGGAAGAGAAAGGGCTTTCAACTCTCTGGTTCTCCGCTGACTCTGTGGATGACTGAAGCTGTTCTGCGGCATGCTCACCAGATTCTGTCAGTTTTGTCTCAGCCTCTTTCTTTCCTTTCAGTTTTTTGCCAGAGCGCTTCTTCAAGCCAGCCCCAGAAAACAGTTTTTTGAGTGGACTTCCATGGACTTTGGCTTTTTCTTGAGATGACAGAAGGTCGGCCTCGGTTGTTACTGCCGCTGTGTCTTCATCAGGACCTGTCACAGCATCTTCCACAGCCTCCTCTGTAGTTTTAACGTCACTGGAAATATCAGCTGGCAGGGTGATTTTGTCCTGATCTAGAGTAGTTTGGGGGATTTCTTCTTCAACCTTGATTTCACCTTCACATTGTTCCCCTTCAACGACTGGTGCCATTTCGGTGTCTGCCTTAGGTTCCTCTGGTGTCACCTCTTCTTTTTGAAGTTCTGGTGGGGCCTCCTCTATAGCTTTCTCACCTTCCTCTGTGGGGGATTCTGTCGTCTCCTTCTCCCCATTCAATTCTTCTTCTGTGGTCTTTGGTGGTGCTTCTTCTGCGGGCTTTTTAAAACTTGGCCTCTTGCGCAAATTGGCAAAGATGCCCTGAGTGAAGAACCTCTTCAGAGGGGACTGGACTTCCTCGACAACAGGGCTGGTGGGAGACTCACTCTCTGGGGTAACCTCCTTGGTTGGTTCTGTCTCTTCTACTGTCTCTTCTGCTGTGTTTTCAGGGGGAGCGACTGCCTCTGTCTCCTCTGGCGTCTTCTCTGCTTCTGCAGGTTTTGATTCTTCAGACGGGGCCGCCTCCTCAGTGACCTCGGAGCCACCTGCTTCATTCTCATTTTTAACAGTCAGCAGTTGCACCGGTCCGGCCTTTTCGCTCTTGTCTTTTTTCAACGTGAATTTAAACCCGACGAATTTGAAGATTTTTTTAAATCCCACTTCACTGGCTTCGCCCTGCTCTTCCTCGGGGGCTTTCTCTTCTGTCGGTGTTATGTCATTTGCGTCAGGCGATTCCTTCTCTTCCGTCTCAATCTTCAGCTGAGGAGCGGCTTCCTCTTGGAGCACCTCCATCACCTCAAGGACTTCCTCCTTCTGGGGCACCAACACAGAGTCTGTCTGACCAACTGTAAAAGGAAAGAAAAGGACGTAAGTCAAAGTTGTAAAAGCTGGGGGTCCGAGTGGCTCAGCTGGCAAGGCATTCAATTTCATTTCAGGCTGAGCCCTACTGCCAAGGTTTGAAGCCAGCTATATCATTTGCTGGCAATGACCAATTTCAGAGTGGTGGAACAAATTGGCTATGTTCTGCTGCGTGCAGAGGTGGGCAGGTCGACCAGGACTTGTCTCACTGCTCTCAGGCACCCTGTGATTTGTCAGGTGCTTGTGAGTTGCTTGATGATGTCAGCATATCAGTGTCACCAATCCTCCAATGAGCGCCCACTCCACTATAGTGTGCCATGTGCTATGTAGTGTGAAAAATAGCTGTTGGGCTATGTGCAAGTGTATTGGAAGAGTGCATTTATCTCCCTTTGGTGATCAGGTTGTCGTGGAGAGATGAGCCTAGAGGTAGTTCTAAAACATGGTTATATAAGGGGGAAAAAGCATAGAAGTATGCTAAAATCTAAGCTCTCAAGCAATCTATTTACAGTTACCATATGTACGCCTCCGGGAGTAAAAGTAACATAAAACTGTGATTTATTCTCTTGAATAAAATGCATGGCTAAGATAGTTAATTAGCCTGTTGCAATTTTTGACAACATGACATGGCATAGCATGAAACCCTGACGTAGTGCTGAACCTAGGATTGTGCAAGGACACCGTGTTCCAAAATAAAATTAAACAAACACGTGTTCCAAAATAAAATTAAACAAACACATGTTCCAAAATAAAATTAAGAGAACTACAGTAATGCATTCCCTGTCCAATAAGCATGGAATTATGGAGGACTTTAACATTGACAATACTTTGTTTTATTACACCAGTATTTCTAATATCTTGATTATAATGAGAATATAGAAAAATTAAGCAAGCAATTTCTCTTATTAAATTGTACCTGTGTTGTACTATGCCTGCTCTGAGAGTTACTGTTTTTGTATAACAAAAACATCGCCTGAAGTCCAATTGTAGGCCTTTATTTACCCTTTAAGCAGATCCACAATTTATGTAACATGTATTTGCAAACTGGTTACCCGAAACAAGCACTGCAATGCAATCACATGTAATTATGACATAAAGGTATAAGCAAACACATGAAACGTGACCAGTGACAAGTAATAAATGGAAGATTAAAGGCTGTAAACAATTACAGCTTCACAGAAAGGTATGTATTTTCATTTACGACATGAATAACTGTACTTTCAAACTCAAATCAGACTGTAGTCTTTGAGCCAAACAATGACATGCTAGTCACACACAGATACAGGCACGCACACACATACACTACGGTCCCTGACATTCCGCACAGATCTGTCAGGAGTTTAACAGGCATGGCTGAAGGGGCTGAGGGAGGTTACTGCTCTACAACTCTCTTTTCCTCCACACGCAGGGCAGGGAAACACAGGCACATCTGGTAATGCTCATGTTTTCTCTAGGAGTTCTGAACCTTCCCCGGGACCCTTCCTGGCACATTCCCAGCATTCTGTATCCCCATATAAACCCCAGTCCCCCATCTGTAAACCCGACAGGCTTATTTTGTATGCAATTTACTCTTTCTCATAGGTTTGGCTGTAACTGCATGACCTGGAAGACGTTACAGTGCTTTGTAAGATCACTATAGGAGTCCAGTGCATATGTATAAGCATTGGCCTCATCTGCAGAAACGGTTTCATGATACAGATACAGTGTTGAAATTTTCACAGAATATTGCTGCATTTGCTCAAATTGATTTGAACCTGCAAGCTGTTTATCTAACCTTAAGCATTGTGCTACACTCTACATAACAATGCAAACCTGTGCCTGCATTATTTACATAAAGACAGTACCATTGTTCACATAAAATTACCATTTTCTCTTGTGACAAGCACCTCCTGGAAAGGCTACATGTGTAAAAATAAAGTTTCAGGTTCCAGTTAGTTGCACACATTATCACTTAAAAGTACACTGCTGCAGATATTCACTTCCAAACTGAATCTAACACGCAGGCTAACACGATTTAACATCTCCCTGTCTGTAATCACATTTCATGTCAAAGGATTAAATCATTATTCTGAAAATGAAATTGCTTATAAAATACATTTTTTTGTACAGCCATCAGTAAAATATGCATTGTTTTACAAATTAGATTTCTTATAAAAGAGAGGTGCATTGGATAAAGGGGAGTTCTTGAGCTTTGAAGTTCTGCATTCATTATTTAGGCTTCTGTCAAAGCACTTTGTACTTTCCAACAGTTTATGCCATTACACCTCTTAAAACATGTTACGTCCAAAACAGGAAAATAAAAAACAGTCAAATGCTTGATTTAGAGAAGCAATATTCCGATATAAGCAACATTGTAACCGCCTTATGGTTGTAAAATGGTTTACATAATATGGTTGATATTTTGTCAAGAGAATAGACAAACGTTTCTGTTTTTTTAACCTTTAATCGTACATTTGAATTGATAAATTGGTTGAATTAATTCAGATACCCAAACATGCCAGATCATACCCACAACCCCAGCTTTAGCAAAAACTAAAAAATCTGAGCATTTTGGCACTCTAGAGAACAGGCTGCCAGCCCTGTGGTGTTACTTCTAAAGCCCTAGTTTGTCAGATACCATAGCATTCTCTGTGTCATCTCTTTAACGGGCTTACTGCCCCACCCCACATAGAAATAACTGGGGGGGGGGGGGGGGGGGGCTATTGCTGTCTATCATCTGTTCATAACCAATAACAGCTGAGACAATCTCACCAGCAAGAAACAAATGAGTGACTTCTAGGAAACAGCTGTTACTAGGAGACAGCACCTGCTCTGTGTCAAGTGACAAAACTTTACCACACCCACGTAGGCTTGAAGTGTCATGCAAAGCAACACTGTGTTATCTTGTCGAAGGGAAGTGGATGAGTTACTAACAGAGACTGCGGATTCAAGTCCCTAGTGGGAACTGTATACTTGGGCAAGGCATTTGAGCATTACCTGAAGCAATGTTCACTTCAATGATTCCAGCTGTACAAACACAACACAGAAAGCTGTGCAAGTTATCTTGTAGACGGCCTTCTGCTAAGCATTAAAAAACATGTTGGAAACATGTAGCTGAGGATTTCTGTACACCCGAGGAGAGCGCTGTCCACTTGCTTTCTCTCACAAGTGTCTTTGCTGAGACAGTCACTGAAATAGCAGCACTGAGCAATGCCGCTCTCCGTTCGAAAGAGATTGATGTCTACTGTGACTAAGCACCCAAAGGTCTGTTTGCTGAGGTTACCTTGCGTGGAAGTCATGGGGATGTGATCAGTCTTCATTTCAAGGTGGCTGCGGTTAAAAATTGACTTTAATAACCATTAATATAAATAAAAGTTAAAAGTAAAAAAAAAATCACGATGCTGGAAAATTAAATCAAGTAAAATATGCTTAACATACAGTGTTTGTATATATTGCTTTTATGTTTATGTTATGCTTTATGAGCATATGTACTGTAGTTTTCCAGTTAACAATACCAGGATTTGGCAAGTCTGAGCTTCTGCTAGATGAACGTTGCTAGAGGAAAAATGACTAGTCCAGATTCCCTGAATGACTTGTTCTGCCCTTAAACTTTTTATGTTGCTATATTTTTAAGGCAAAGTCCTTTTTAAAGAACCGAAGTTTAGTAATCGCTATGCACATGACTGTGTGCATCTTTTCACTTATTTTTTTCAGCCTCACTCTGCTAGACCTTGAGGACGAACACAGTATGGACAGCCCTGAGCAATTGAGGAAGTGAGGGGTAATATTTCACCATGACCATGTCGCAAGAGCCTTTCACACTACCCAAGTAAACCAATTTGTTCCGGGTTATAGGCCCTGATTGGAAAGTGATGCATTAATTTACCGCACCAGGTCTGTCTCTGCAGTTGTCTGACCTGACACCAGGTCAATCCCTCAGTCAGTGGTGGGTGGGGGGTTGAGCAATACATGAGAAAAGCATGACTTCACTTCCTTAGTAACTGCTTGACGACCCCATTTCCACAGATCAACTGGCCTTGCCTCTCCCCTTTCTATACACTTCCCCAGTACTGGTGTTATTGCTATGCTCATGAAAAAACACAAGTACATACAGAAGACAAGTCAAGGCCTGTACTAACAGATAGATTTGAGTATGGATGGCTCCTCCACAAATCCCAGTCAGGCTAGCCTGTACCACTCCCACTTTCGTAACGGCTAAAATCAACTCCCCACTGTCCAAACTGATCCCTGAGTTTTGTTGCTTACTGGGTTAGTTACCTGGTTCTCCCTGGTCCTAATCATAGGGGGAGCTAGAGAACTCCTAAAAAGTGACCAAAAAGTGAGCAAAGATACAAAAGATGCAGAGAAAACGTTTCACAGGAACATGAAAGCCTTAGCGCTTTGACTTAATGCAATTAAATGATTGTTATTTGCCAGAATTCTGTCAGCTTGTACTGTTGTGTTAATTACTCTTATTTCATCCTAACCCCTGTGTTAAGTGTAATTGTTCTTCAGTGGACCCATATGTCCATTTAGCAAATATAATGCTCTGCAGGGTCCAGCAGTTACAGCTGGAGGCTGAGGCGTGCTTAGGAACTGGCGTGAACTTTATGATGTCAGAGATACACACTAACTGCCCTGTAACCACAGGGCAGTCCATCTAACATAACCTCCCTGCCAAATGGCGATTCTGCGCTGTGCTAAAAAGGTGTTTTTCACGCTGGTCCTGCCGCCGCCTCTGCTTGGTGCCTAAGTGGCCTTTCTGCATCATTAGAAATGAATGATTATGAACCTCACGCCATTTGAGGAGCAGGATAGTGGCCATAGTCCATGAAATCAGACACCAGTTCATGCTACATAAAGCACTGAATAACAGTACCCCTACTCCGTCACACACACACACACAATATTGCATAGCTAAACCACATTAAGCCATTCCATACAACTCCTTTGAGACTAACCGTGTTTTGAAATTATATTTTCACAAAATGTCAGAGGTTTAAATTCAAGCAAACTATGCAGACTTCTAAATGTAAATTTCGGGATAAATAATTTAAAAAGCCTTTCCAATGAGTAACTCTCAAATGCACTCATCCAGCAATAATCTTGCTCAGGGAGTGAAAATATATCAGAACTAGCCTGGTCTGGGGTAGTTGTGCTGTTAATTGTAATAAACAGTTAAATCCTTACCAAGGTACAGCTACACAGACTCTCTAGTTATACAGTGGGATATTCACTGAGTCTTAAAGGGTACTACAATGCACAGATAGGATTCAAACCCTCAGCCCTTTGATTCAAAGCACAAACCAATCAAAATCACCAGCAATTAATCCAATAACTTACATAAATAAACATGCAATGGACACAGAATGCTGTGAACTATATACTAAGTCAAAGCAACACAAGGACAGCCGTAAGCCACAATGTTAACCACGCCCTTTAAAACACAGTGATGCTGTAGGAGAAACACAGAGCCATACTCTGACTCACTGAATATGAGGTCTACTCTTTAATAAGCACCTCAAATATTAGCACCAGGTTAACAATCCTCAAATTCCCTTAATTTAATATCAGTTTTCAGCTTGTTTTATAAAACAAAGTTAAATTAAGAAAAAGGTGGCATTGATGGATTGAAATCCTTACCTGTGAGTTAAGGTCCCCAGCATTTGCCAGAAGCTGTGCAATTCCTTCCCCCCCAAACCCCCCAGGCTCAAAAAAAGTTTTGTTACTGCTTAGGCCCCCTCTTTGCTGAGCTAAATGTCCAAGTACGAGTCCCCTTTCAATCTCTCCTGGGTCACGCAGCAAACTGCTGTGCCTCTCTTCACAAACTCCAGCGTTGGGGCTGGAGGAAGGGTTCCCAGGGAGAGCCTGTCTGTCTGAGGGGGGAACGCAGGCTAAACACACATTTCAACGCACTCTGCGACACACCTCCTCAGCAGCTTTTCCCTGTGCAAGATAAGACTACGCTCTCCTTTCCCCCTCTCCCTCTCTCGCTCTCTCTGTCTCTCTCTCTCTCCCTCAGAGCCTCTCTGCTACAGGATGACAAAGCTTATCATGTGATAAATTTAGGGAATGTTCACCCCCCCACCTTCCCCTCCCATTGTTCAGACCCCATGCAGCTTGGACGTCCTGCTTGGGGAGGGAGCCTGGGGGAAGGTTTTATTAAAGGCAGACCTCTCGGGAGGGGTCCCCAGCGCCCCACGCCCTCACAACTAACTGAGGCTCCAGCAAACTTCACACATGCAAATGCAGGAAGGGTCTGACACTCTCTCCCTCTCTCTCGCACTTCAAACAGAAATCCTAACACAGCGGATCACTCACTTTTTACTCTCCTTTTCCCAAATCATTTTAAAAATGTGTATTCTTTTTTAATCAACCCATAGTTAGCTTTCAGAAGGATGAATTAAACTGTAAAAGAAATATGTATAATATACAATGTGTTCATGAAAATGAAAATGCTGAAACCAGAACTGTTTAATTGATTGTAAAAAAATAATTAAAAAAAACAATAAACTTGCAGAATAACAAACATTCAGTATAATTGGTTGTCTGAAGGGATGTGATGAATAGTTATACTTCTAACTAAGACAAAGGACTCCAAGGAAGACTCATCTAGAGTGATTGTACATGCAAATTCAGTTTGAAAACAATTGTAATTTAGCTCCAGTGCCGACAATCTAATTTGACCCTTGTCTGAGGACACTTCAAGGAACATGCCTGGGTAATTTCCACATAAACACGAGCCGGTCAGGCCCTTAACACCTTTTATTATTTAAATAAGATATGTTCATTCAGTTAGCTGTCTCACCTCCCTCAGCTGAATGAGATCTGCTGAACCCCGAGAAGCCGAGAGCACAAAGCCACCAGGGGATCATATAAGCTTGCTCTATCTGGAGGAAATACGAATGAATAACTGACTGAAAGAATGTAAACTATTTTAATCATAATAGTTTCCTGTTTTCAAAGAACTGAGGAAGCATTCCTAAAATAACTCTGGCATTATTTTTTAAAAACGGTACTGGAAAATAAAATAAATTGTGAAATTCAGTTAATAAAATATATAAACAGGAATGACAAATGTGCCTTTTGGTTTTCTCTGGGTGTAAGTGCACCACTAACAATAATAATAAAAACCTGTTAATGAAAGAAAAGTCATTCTGTTACACAAAGTGCTTTCAGCCAGTTCCCCTGTCCTTATGTTTCAAATGTTCTGTTGATTCTCTGAACATTCATTCATAAAAAGGGCATTCTTTCAGAGGAGCTCGCTCACAAACAGCTTAAACTCCAAAGTTTTGTTTTCGGCCGTGGGAGGGATTGGCGGCTCTCGACCCCATGGGACGCAGCCTAGAGGGGGAGGGGCAGCTAACGCCCAATCAGGACACACGACTCCACTGGTAAGCGAACCTGGGGGCAGCATCACAGAGTAAGAACAGGCCTCATGCGTCAGTAACTGCCCAATTCCAAAACATCATAATTTTGGAAATAGGACAGCGCTTTTGAGAACGACGAGTAGAGAAAAAAAACACCCAAAACATCTCCACAGTGACGTCAACGAATGCAAAGCAAGCATCCCTGACACGTATACGCTACGCCGGACTACCTGTTATCGGTCTGTGTGATTTATGTGCATACGCGTTAAAGTCAGGTGTTAAAAATAGGTTTGCGTCAGAAACCGGGAGACGGAGGTACGAGTGCACCATGTGACAGGGGCTCTCCCACTGGGTTTCCAGAGCACGCCTCTGAACTCTGCTTGCAGGGACACTGACCCCCTGGAACAACGCAAGAGGAACCCTGATGACTTTCGCAGACGATTAATCCCTCTGAGAGGAGGATAAAATCCTCTAAACTCTCCTCAGCTTCTCCAAAAGTAAGTATGGTAACTTTGAGGTGCTCCAATCGCCACTTTTGCAGGTTTAACGCAGCCTCAGCTGTGCTAAACCTGATAGGTGGGCCTCTGGTTGCAGCCAATCATACGGTGCCATCACTGGAGTGCTCCTCCCCCTCCCAACGGAAACAATCACAGACAGAAAAACTATGGGGTATAATAATGGCAGGAAGCGTATATCAATCACCAATCAGAGGCCTTCAGAGAGCCCAGAAGAAAAGGGCGGGAAAGTCTTGACACAATGGCTTGACTTCTATTTCCTACTGATATATTCAATAAGGGCTGTCCATTTTTTTCACTTTTATTCACCACTGAGAGTGAGTATGAGAAGCACAACTGTGGCTGTCATTTTACACTTTTATTACATAATATATTTGACAACATGCCTCTTATAACATATTCTACAGTATGTTCATAAATTACACAATAGGAAACTGTCAGCAATTTATACGCTCTTCTAATATATAGTATACTTGGACAAATATTTTATGATATGTTTCTTATATTTATATTTTTATTGTATTGCACATTACATTTTTCATTTTTTCAGGGTGGGAGGGGGTCATATATCACCCAGCTGTGTGAGGTCTTTTTCAGGCGACCCTTCCCAGCAGGCAGCGTACAGGAAAGCGAAGCGGGCCCCCACCCGAATCCATGCTGGGAGCTCCACCACACCCCCTCCGTCAAAGCGGACACGCAGTCTGACACCTAAAGACTGGAGAGAGACTCGAGATGCAAGGGAAACCAGAACCAGGGTCTGTATCTTCTTCCAAATTTTGTGCACTCCTTAGTCAGGTCTGTCTCGTCAGGGACAGCGGCTGGCACCGATGTGTGCGCACAGATCTGAGTGCTTCTCAAACGTGGAAATCGAGGCGGAGCAGCAGTGAACTCACTCATGAATTTACCAGCCTGGCCACAGTACCAGGTCAGCTTACTCACCCATACAACCACGGGTCTGGCCATCAGACAGCTGTTCACTCTTCATAATGCCTTCTACTGCTTAGGTAGATATTTATACATTACCTCTTAGTTATAAATACATGTAAATATGTACTGTATTTGTCAAAATGTATATATGTAGTACAGTGAGCAACTGTAATGATTGCGCAGTTGATTGCGGTTGGAGGCAACTGAAAAAATGCTGTCTGTATCCGTTGTAGTTTCTGCAGTATTTTAGTGTGGTTGATTTGTGCTGCCTACTTTTGATTTTATTAAGTGTATGTAAAACAGAAGGGCCAGGTAAAAAAGGAAATAGTAGGCTAGTTAGTGTGTACAGAAAGGAAATCTAGCGCGTTGCAATCATATACGGGAAAGACCTTAACTCAGCTCCGGTCCTTCATTTTCTGTCTGCTTCTTATTTTTCTGCATTGGCAAACAGACATCTCTTCCAAAATGAATTTATTGAGACTAAAAAGATGTCTGCTTTTGATTACTCTGAATTTCATACTCTCGCAGAGATTTATGAGGGGTAGGCTCTCCGCTTTGGCCCAGACACACTCAGATTAATCACTGTTTTAAGGACGTAAAGGATCGATAGGAACGCGTCAGATGGGAAGGGTAACGCAGTTCACCTGCTGGTTGCGTCATCGGTGAGTACCCATAATTCCCCTCCGCTGCCTGGAGCCGGATCCCTCCCCACTCAGCCATCAGCGTGCCCTGACACTGGCAGATCACCCCACACTCTCTGGGGTGGCAGTATAGCAGGTTAGGAGCAGGGCTTGTAACCAAAAGGTTCCTGGTTCAATTCCCCAATGGGGCACTGCTGCTGTACCCTTGGGAAAGGGGTACTTAACCCACAATTGCCTCAGTGAATATCCAGCTGTATAAATGGATAACATTTAAAAATTGTTGCCTGTGGAAGCTGCTTTGGATAAGACCATCTGCTAAATAACAATAACACTTTCATCTGTGTCCTGGCTCAACTTCACAAAGGCCTGGATTGGTCGGTACTGTATGTCTGCATGAACCTTAATGAGCAACAATCAGACACTGGTGTGAAAGGTAGCCATTTACACCACCTCCATCCCCACCCCACCCCCCCACCGCCTGGTCCTCAAATAAACTCAGAGACAAAGGGGAAGTCACCCTCCAGGCGTTCCCTCTGTTCTTTTAGCTCCAATCAAAACAGGCACCAATGGGACGAATGTTATAAGCATCATTTCTCAATCCTTGCACAAGCACTTATTGGATTTTTATCAGCTTTTTAAATCAACATATATTAATTTAGTAATCAAACCTTGGCAAGCGTTAACTCGACTCCATTGGCAACACAAGCCATAGGGCTCAAAAAACACATAATTCAGCCTTCAGACAGTTTTCTGTAAAATGTAATGCTTCGAGTGGCTGTTTACTCAAACAGAATCCCCAAGACTGATGAACATTATAGCTATATCCTACATATCCCTGTTGCTGTTGCTCATTTAACTTGAATGGATACACTTATGTTCTATTGTTCAGGAAGTCACTCTGGATAAGAGCATCTGCTAAATGCCTGTAATTTAATGCAATGTATTGCCTGGAGTTTGAAGGCTGGAGCATGCCTTCTTTGAGGGGCTTTCAGTTATACTTTAGGAATAACAAAGCCACGCAAATAAGAGGGAGCTGGACCCGGGCTGGACGGATGAATTACGTGATGCTGACTGAGGCTCACATTGGCAGCCACAGGACGGTTATTAAAGTGAGAAGAAAGGATGATGCAACGTTCTGGCAACGTTACGCAGCCAGTCCCCGGATGGCGTTAGTGTCAGGAGTGAGCAGCTCCAGGACACAGAGCACTGTGGCTGGCTCGAACACACACACACACACACACTGGCTCTCATGCACAAACATATACACCCCTTACTCTCATACACATGCACACCAAGCACACGCACACACACATATGCACACATATACACCCATTCACTGTCATATTCACAAATACACATACAAACACACACACACACTCATACACACAAATGAGCTCTCATTCACACACACATCTTCTCTCACTTTCTCACGCAAACACACACACACGCACACACTTGTATACTCACACATGCAGGAGAGTGTTTGAAAGCAACATGTCTCCTTTATTTTTGTATAAACTTTCTCACAGCTGGGAGAAAAAGATTCTGTGAGCCGTTATCTCATACGATAAGCCTGATCCCCCAACACCACCTGTGCCAATCTGGAACAGACACTTTCAGAGCCAGGACTCCCAGCTGCACTAAGCATGACAGCATGAAGTCTGAGCTTCAAGCCTCCCCTTAAAAACCCAGACTTTTGATCGTTATTTTATGCATGCAACATGCTTGCATTCAGATTAAGAAAATGGTTCTGCATGTAAAACATCCGGCATACATATATATTGCAATGAAAAGTTACTTTATAGTCTTTTGGTGTTTGTTTAATATGTTTGAAGCGGTTACATAGCTCTTCAACACCTCAGTGGATTCTCCTCATAGCTCATAATGGGTTGAAGGGTTTACATTTAAAATGCGCCACTAAACCGTAGCCCAAAGAAGCAGGTCAGAGTCACTTCTAGGCTGCATCCCTTCACCGCAAATCTCCGAGCTGCCGGTTTCCCCTTCTCCATTGTCCCCATGTCACGTTTCGGCCCGCAAAGTGGCACAGAATTAGCCCGCATTCTCCTTAAATGAGCGATGGTGCGATAAGGCCGTTTCCCAGTCCACCAGCCTGGCAGCAGCTCGCCCCAGTGTTTTCGGAGGGAAACGACCGTCCCACCCTCCCTCTTTAAGTAAACTTGAGTCTTTTAAAAACAAAACAGTAGGAAAGGATTTCTCCTTACATAACTCAGGAGAGGTGCTGGAGCCGAAAACCAATACCCACCCAACTGGAAAAGTAAATGATCTATTACACTATTTGATCAGAAGGACCATTTAATGTTCATAACACACACGAACATCACAGGCTATAATTTTGTGTCATGTAGTCCGTTGGCTGGAGAATTTGGTTCATGCTATTGTACTTGTATGTATGCATCCCGCAATATGACCTGTACAGATGCAATGCTTGGGTTGATTTAAATCACGCTGCTGACCGGTGGACAAGTTTCAGCAAAACACAAAGTACAGAAATTTTTTTTGCAAGAAGCCAAACTCTTCCAGCCAATCAGATTAACACATTTAATCGCACAGACTTTAGGCGCTCTGGCTAATCAAACCAGGGCAACGGCATACACGGATAAAACGTGGGTTTTGTGCAACATTACCCTGTTAACAGCAGCACACAGCATTTGATCAGCTAATGTCCTTTTTATTTTAAAAATGTGGATATGTAGACAGGATGATGTATGCGTTTGTCAGATACAACTTATAATCGAGTAATATTCATACACACTTCTCGCTCTAACGATCACTTTGAGACCAAACAGCAGTGCTTTGATATGATGTATACTGCAGCAGATGTCTGACTGTGGGAGACATTGAGCGCATACTAAAAGCATCTGAGAGAGTGTGCTTTGGGTTGGCACTGCATTATGTGCTGGTTGTGTACGACACAGGTTTGGTTGTGAATGCCATGCTGTTTTGAACATGTCAGGAGGTAGGAGATGGAAGTCTGTCATCGTGTCATTGTCTGCCGCATGCAGATAACTGAATATACACTTTAAGATTGATGCTGTGGACAGAGCTATGTGGAATCCATCTTTGAATAATAATTCTGTTCACATATCAAACTGTGTGTTTAGCAGGTTTGATCAAAACTGACTGGCCCACAACACCTCCTCACCTGCCACCCCTGCCACTTAAGTGTGAACACACACACACACACACACACACACACACCTTCAACCAGGACCTTCTCTCCAGGGATCACATCCAACTCGTTCGTCTGGTCATCCGCTGTCCCATTCAGACCAGAAATCTGTCCATTCTTCTGCAGGAGCTGGGGGGGGGGGGGGCACAGAGGGAGAGGGAGAGGGGGGGGGGGCAGAGAGAGATGGGAGATGGGAAAGGGAGAAATGGATTACTTTAGAGGCAACAATTTACTGTGAGTAACGGTAACCAGGCATGCTACGCATGGTTTCTCTGTTTTACTGATCCACATAAACTGTTACAACATAAAATGTTACAACAAAAAAAATGTAAAATTTCAGAGGTTGTACATTGTAGTTCACAATACATGGATAAAAATACATATTTTAAGGAGCTGATAACTGAAAACTCTTGAAATATGTTCCATTTTAACATACACTGAAAATACATTCTTTATATTTGAATTTCATATGCCAACAGTCATTGAGCATGTGCCTTTTTTCACAGGGGAGAAGGAATGTAATAGAATCATTTCTGGTTTGTTGGCATTAAGCATCTGTTTTGCTGCCTAAATTTAGGTCTTCCTCAACAGCCTCTAAACGTTATCGTGTTAAAACTGTCTGCGCCCAAAGCCTCTGGGCTGGTGAAGAGAGCGCCAGTGAAGCTGTTAACAGGGATGGGCAGTTTGTCTGCTCATCCAAACCCAGAGAGCAGCCTCCCCCTCTGCCCTCCCCAATGCAGAGCTGATGTCACCAGAGTACCATGAGGCAGACAGGTACCCCCCACAAAGACAGCCAATCTTGTGTGGTAACGACAGCTTTGCAGAAGAGCTTCATGGTGCAGACAATGTGCTTTTTTTGGTGGTGGTAGTTGGGGGGTAGTGGGGGGGGGGTGGTCTGGTATGTGGCGAAGACGACCCAGCAGCTGTTGATATCCATGTGACAGGTCCATTGACAGCCAGGGCTGCAGAGGAAACAGTAAACGTTCACAGAAGACAAACAACGGCGTGTGTGTTGGACCACTGACGGAACGTGGGAGGGGTCTTCTGTGGCACCGCCCCCCAACCCTGAAAGGCCAATCTGCCACTGTGGGACATGACTTAACAGTCTGATTTGCATTTTATGCCGTTACCCCAGAGCTGTGTCACCTTCTCAAAAGAGAAGTGACGCTGACTAATTGGATTGCTGCCCCCCTAAAATGTATGAGATCACACCTTCCTCAAATTTTACAGGCAGGGTGTGCTAAAGATCATCATTTTTTGAATAATACACATGAATACATGTGAATATGCAAGATCAGGTTTGCTGTGCCAAGGTGGTGTCACTGCTCTGAACATGACATCACCCAAATCTATTTACTTTCCAGCACACAGACAAAATCAGGCCACAGACCTTGAAACTGTAGGAGATGTCATTTCTGAAGCTGGAGATGGTCTGACTGCCACTATCATGGGACTGCAGCCATGAAGTGTGAACCCGGCTTTAACCGCTTTTTTTTCCTAAAGCTGAGAAGGCAATGATTAGGGCACCTAAATTGGAGCCAGAAGGGTGCAGGTTCTAATTAGAAATGGCACGACACTTTGAAGAAGGGTATTTAAAGGCCATCTCGGGTTGTTGTAAGGGGAAAAACCCACAGGAAATCCTTGTAAACCTCCCTTCTAAAGACCATTTACACGGCATGCTGATGGTATGTTCGAGTATGCAGTTTCCCTAGACACCCTTTTCCAGTATTTATTAGCCATCTCCATAAAACATGAAGTGTATTTCTCGTGCAGAACTTCAACCGGTACTAGTAGACAACTGTATACCCAACGACTGCAATTTTCTTCCCAGGAAAAGGCTCAATGTGTCCTTTAATGAGGAAAACACACTTGCTTCCATGCAGCTAACACTGTAGGTGATGTTTTCCCCACTTCGGACAAGAGTGTCTGGCCAGAAAATCGCATAACGCAATAAACGCAGTTAATGAAGTTAACCAGAGTAGGTTTCTTGTCTGTGCCGCCATGTGTGAAGCGCCGGTGTGAATGGAGCCATTTTCTCACTGCAGACGCATTCCTGACTGTGATCAGCGACTCCCTTTGAGGCTCTGATTGGCTCTGATAACGAGCCAGCAGGTGTCCTTCTCCTCCCGCCCCTCCCCGCCAGTCCGTCTCATGACTGTCATTCATGGCATTCCTCGGGCGCAACGCAGGCTGCCTTCCCAGAATTCCACAGCCCGGAGCAGACTCCCCAGCTGTCCAGGGTGTCTGGATGCTTGCCCCCATACCACCCCACCGATCACATCCCCTCAATGATCCAGGCCACGTTCCCTGCTGTGGATACGCACCACTACTGATACGGAAAACAACGTCTCCTTCCTCTTATTCGAGACATTATATTACATTTGCTTTGCAGATGACCTAAACTATAATGATTTACACAGCTTACAACTTTGCCTGAGGCAATTCGGGATAAGTACCATGCCCAAGGGTACGACAGCAGTTGTTCCTGTCCAAGTCGATTTTATATATTTTTAGCCATATTTTTTCAGTATAGAACCAAGTTTCCTCCTTCATCTGTGAAGGGGGTCTCTGGCCCAATACCTTCACACAGATCAGTGTAGGCCACATTCTGCCAATCAGAGGAAGCTCACCGATTGGTTAATCATATCCAGAGACTCATCTTAAACATCTTACAGGCTAGCACAAGTGCCCTCCCCACCAAATGGGCAACTGTCCCTGGGTTTAAGAAAGCAGTCCCATCCCATTGTAGTTTCTTCCACATTGCCTTATTGTCACAGCACAACTTTAACCCCTCTGTGCCAGCTTGGTGCAGTGTCTGTCTTGTGGTTTGGCAGTTTATACATTAAAAGGCTCCAAGACCATGGATCTTCCCCAGAAATCACGCAAGCTTCATGATTCTGGCACAGAAGTGCACTCTGACAATGTTGGCTATCGTAAAAGAGCTGTTGCAGATGAAGTTTGATCAGGGACATGTGTCGTAGCATCACAGCAGAGCTCAGAGCTACTCCAGCAGCCACCAACCCTAGTACCCCGGTGTGCTCTCACCTTAATTTAGGCTGAAAGAACTTCTGACGTCTACAGCCTTAGGACCAAACTGTCAAAAAGTCTTTCTGTTCCGGCAAAAGAATGCATTCCGCCTGCCAAACTGATCTCCATCTGCAGAACGCACCAGCGGAATCTGGGAGATGAATGTGAGCTGCTGAGTGACAGTCCATACTGTGCCGGAATTCCACAGACCTTGTAAATGTATGTGAAGAGCAACCCCACAATGGAGCCCTTGTGCGGTACAGAGGAGATCAGTTCTGTTTACAACAATGGGAGAGCGGGGTGCATGTTCATGTTAGTGACGCTTCACCAGATGCTTGAAACATATTTTAATATACTGTACCTTTAGCCCCCCCAGATCATCTTTCACTGAGCAGTGGAAAGCTAACCATCCTCTAGTTTTTGCAGTCTGAACAAAACGATGCGAAAGTGCACCTTCAACATGTGCTGTTTCTGCAAACACAGCAAAGCTGTCTGCTATTTTTTTCTCTTTAGTGCCATTTCACTGAAAATTCCACATCTCTCTCTAACTTCTCATATATCCACCGATCAGATGACCTGTCACATTTCCGACATCGTATACACTTTACATCTCATTTTACAAAGGTCTGTATAAAAGGTGGCCAAGCTTGTTACTGGACAGCCACTATCCTGCAGATTTCCTTGTAGGCTCTCTTAGCAGGAAAGCATTAGCTCAGTATGGCAGTTACTGATGTTTATTTAGCAAAGTAATTTATCATATTAAGTAATAAAGGTTTCAGATGTGTTGGGCTCCAGTACAATGTTGGCCTATCACTGATTGTGAATGGAAAAACTTTGCTTGCCCCCCCCCCCCAAGACTGTTAATTGTTTAATTGTTAATTGTTTAAATGTTTAAGGATGTATCTACGCAGGTTAATTGTTCGATTATTTGTCAGTGTCTAATTGTGTTTGTGTGTGCGCATGTGCAATTGTTTAATTGAATGGAACCAGCCATTGGTTAATGGCTCAAACCTGCCTAATCAGAGGCTCATTAAATGCAGGTGTGCGGCTGTTTATTTTGTTTTTCTTTTCTTTTCTTTCCTGCGGTTGGCTGTATTCTCTAGCTGGTTCCCTTTGTAGGTTTTTGAAACTGAATTTTTGTTCTTTGTCTTTGTTTTTTTGAGTGTTGGCTAGCTTCTCCACACTGACCCTAGGATAAGACCAAAACTTTACCACACCCAGTTATGTTAATAACTGAGATTAGCAACAATGACAAGAAGTAGTTTCAAGGTTCATAAAGTCTCTAGGTGTGTTTTAACCGAACGCGACGCGAAATTTACGAGCACCGCAAATGCATGAAAATTCAATGGCAGGAGGCAAATGGGCAGTTAATCACGGTGAAACTGCGAGAGATGCAAAATGGGAGAAATCAGCGTTCGCTTGAGTTAAAAACTGTTCAACTCGAGCGAAAAATTTCGCCTGGCGAAAGCCAATCACCTTCAAGTAGGGCTAGAAGCCATGCCGCTTTCCAGAAATCTCTTCAGTCATTTGCTAGCAGCGTTGGTGTAATCAAAAATGCTTGCTGTGACGTGGCGTGAAATTCGCTTGATCATTGTTCGGGCAAGCGATCAAACCTGCGCGAAATTTCACTTCGCGTTCGGTTAAAACGAACAGCTTCTGAGATGCAGCACTGAACAATAAACACTCAGACTGAGATCCTTACTGATCTCTCCCCTGTCCTCGAAAGCAAACCGACTAAAGTGGCTTCTTTGTTCTGCAATAGGCCCTTGTGAATATGCACTTTTGTTTCAGATTAATTGATCACATGCTCAGCAGACACCCTTATCCAGCCTGAATTACAGAGCCTACATTGTTTTTACATATGAATTCATGTTAGAAGCAGAGGCTACGTGTATGTGCTGATCTAGGACCAGTTTTGCTGTTAAGCTTCTAATGGTTAAGGTTAGAAGTTTGGTTGGGGAATCTAGTCCTAGATCAGTACTTATTCATAACTACTGCCTCTATAATATTTATGGGTTGTTTGCACCAGCCCCAGGAACCCTCCATGGGGATGGCTGATTGGTCTGCACGATGCCACAAAGGGAGTGCCTGTCAGCCTGACTCAGCGCTGCCTCTTGCCTGCTGGCCGGGCGTCGCGGCTCGCAGAACGAGTACAGTCCCTCTGTCGATTGTTCTCTTGAAAATAAAGACGGGCGTTTTCTTCAGCGCACGGCGTCGGGCACAACACAAACAAAGAACACCCAATTGTTTTATCTTAAATGACCCCGAGCTTCTGTCACCAAGCCTTGGACACAGCACCGACTGTCTCTGCAAACACTGAAACTCCATTCATCCTCTGTTCCTTCAGACGCTTTGGCTGTGCTGACTTAATTTTCCATTATTTATTATCTTAGCCTCATAAATAGGAAATGTACACAGCTTAAATGTTATACAGGCTATACTGGATATTTACTGAGACCGTTCAGGGTAGGTGCTCTGAATCAACCGAATCAGCAGTTTACTGATTACAAGTCTAGGTCTAGTTTCATACCCACTAAACGGCACTGTTTCACAGCTCTGAATGTCAGTGATGCATGTAGGCCTGCAGCTGACCTGCTCTGAAATGTCAACCCAAAGGACCTCGTGGAAGACTAATCATGTGACAACACGGTCCAATCACAGAAGAGCAGCTCAGGGTAACGCGATGCCTAAAACTTTACAGATGCACAGGGCGGCCTGTGGAATCTCAGGAGTGTGTTAAATCAGGGGGGACCCATGGCTAGGTGGCACTGGAGCTACGATGTCAACCTCAGGACCTGAATGGACTCGATTACCAGCCCTGAACCCTCTGTGGTTCCGCTTCACTCATATCTCCTCGATGGCATATTTACAGCACCATTCATGGTATGACTCCGTTGGGCATTAACGTCCTCTGACCTCGAGATCATCAATTTTAAAAATAACATCAGTCACCGTAGCACCAACAGAGAAAGAATGGTCCATTGTATTTACTTGGGCACAAATCTGTTCTTATAACAGCGTAAAAAAGAAGTACAGCCTCTAAATTAACTACAGCAAGAGGCGGTAAAGCTTTGATTTTCATAATAACAACACACAGGACACTGGCAATACAAGCCCTGTGGGAGAAGCCAACTGCATCAATTACTTCCATCTGCTGAAACTTCGTTTCCATCACATGTGAAGTTGTTATGTTTGGTGTTGTTTCTGGTTCGGTAACAGCAGTGCACACAGACAAAATGGACGATGCACTGCCTTTGGGTGGACGAGTCAGTCATGTTTGGCAGTTATGCTTGGCAGGTAAGTCTCTATTCTTCGTTGTCTTCTACCTTCTATGTAATTTATTTTAACAGACTGACCGAAATCCGGCTTAGAACACAGCAACACTCCGGACTGCCCCTATGAAAAAATAATATCCATCAATAGATGGTGAGATACAGGATAAAAAAATATAGGCAGTATGTTTTTCAATATATTACATTACATTACTGTCATTTAGCAGATGCTCTTATCCAGAGTGATTTACATAGGTTACAATTTTATCCTTTTATACAGCTGGATATTTACTGAGACAGTTCTGGGTTAAGTACCTTGCCCAAGGGTACAACAGCAGTGCCCCAGGGGGGATCAGCAACTTTACGGTGACAAGCCCTGCTCTTTACCACTACACTACACTGCTGATTACTAGCCCACACTGCATCTTGCACTACAGCACATAGCATATGTTAAAATATTTTGCTAACATGACAGATGTATCGGTTTTTACAACTTGATTTTTGTGCAATTATTATAGAACACATTTTTGGGCATATCCTGAATACACACACAATTACATCTGCAAGAAAGGAAATAATACACATAATATGTCTGACATATTTAAAATGACAATTTCTCTAATTTTGTGTTTTGTGTTGAGATACTTTTTTGTCAGGGTGCACCCAAGGTGTCTTGATAAGCATCCGCTACAGTGTTGCCGCAGCAGCTTTGCCAGTGTAGCAAGCCAAGGGCAGGGGCTGCAGGAACAGACTGGTGCTGGATTCGATCAGCAGCACACGCTGTTTCTGCCGGCTGCTGCCCTCTGCTGATGACTGCACGTCCGCTTTCGGATCGTGAGCACAGCTATGGCTGAATTCAGTTACGCTTGCATGATTGCCACGGCACAAAATCTTAGAACATTTTGTCCGGTGCACATCGCAAAAAAAAAAAAAAAAAAACACTAAACTGTCCTTGACTCCGCGTGCATCTTAGGGGTTTGCAGGTAAAATGAAAGAATTCAACACTGCAGACCTCTGTACTTCACAGTCCTGAATATAATTCTCTCCCTGAATACAATTCTCTGAAGCGGCTTTCAGCCACAATAGCTGTTCAGCAGATCATTTCAGTTTTACCATTGATCGGTGTTTACCAATGTGAAAACACAAAATTATTAATCATTATATCACCACCATCATCTGTTAGGATGAAAAACATTTTTTGTGACATTAGGGATTACTCACACGTAAGAGATGATGTTCAAAGAATTAACCTTGGAAAAAAAAACACCTTTATATTTGATGGTCTAGTAATCAAGATATTATTTTAAGAGTATGCTGCCTTCCGTCTATGCTCTGAAAGTAGGCCCATTTCTTTCGTTTCTCTTTAATGGCTTCACTCAAAGAACAAATGAATTACATGCACAAACACGTGAACAAATGCAATCAATTCTATAAATTTACAATGGCAGGGAAAGTCCATTGTAATCTCTGGTTAATGTGTGTTCTAGAGCCAGATGAAAACAAATGCACATATTTTTGAATATTTACAGAGTGATGTGGTGTGAAGTTATAGAGGCTACATGCAGCTTTGAGAACACGTCTGTCTTTATTTGCATGACCAGTCCAGCTCAGGGCATATTTCCTGTCAGCACATTGAGAGATCCTCTATTGAAAAAAAAAAAATGATCATACATTCCACACAAAAATGGAAGTCTGGGTCCACTGACAGGAGTGGAATTAGAGAGGGCGCAGGCATGTCAGACGGAGGGCGAGCACACTGCTGACTCAGCCAATCAGATCGAGAGGACAACGTGTGCAAACCACCACAGCCTGAATGAGTAATGACCCCTCGGTGGGGAAGGAAGTATCAGGACAAGGCGGCTGAAACCTGAGGGAAGCAGCAGTTTATGGAGCTTAAAAGCCCCTGCTGCTCATTCCTGGCCACTGTTTGGAGGGCCATGGAGCTTAGCGTGGTGCTTTTTCACTACTCCTATTGATCCACATTTAGCTGTTCAGTTGTGTTAGCGGGTTAGGTTTTAGCATCTGACAAGCTGTCCTCATTTGGACTACAAAAGTCTCGGGTTCAAAGCAAAAGTGTCTCATTCTCTAGATTTTCCCTTGCTCCCTTTGGATATCCCATCATTCAATCCATCGATTGTTTTGTTTGTTCTGGAACATGTGGCAAGAGAAACAAACTCCTGTCAGCGGAGACTTGAGGATTGTGTAGACAATGGTGTGAGTATGTGTGTATGCTGTCAGACATTGTATGCTTGACGTTGATTCAATACATGCTGATTGTAGCCACATGTTCACTCACTAATAGACTCACACATTCCAAACCCAAGAGTGCTTATCCCTGCAAATCAAAAGCAGGCACTTAAAAGGGGCATTGTCTGGCATGGCGCATGATAAAATAGTGAATCAGCTTGTTATATCACACAATGTTAAGTTATCACACCATAACATGGGAGAGCACACAGCCACATTGTCACATAAAACAAAGCAACTCCCTTTCCCACAGTGAAAACAAACTTTCATTAGTAGAAACAAAACCAGTTCAGTGGCTTTGCAGTTAAAAAACCCACTCTGACCCTAGGAAGCTGTGAGTTCGGGTTATGCCCCTTCCTCTTTGCTTGTAGCTCAGCAGTAAATACATGGATAGGGGCCCTGTGGTAGACTGATGCGCTCTACAAGAAGATATATAACTCATGCTGTTTCATGCAACAGAAATTGGGGCCAGGTCCGACCCTTTGAGAAATTGAGAAAATAAAGTGCTTGTGCATAGATTATTCATGCTAAAAACACAGCAGGGCCTCAATCAATATATAGGACCCTTCTTCAATTTTTACAAAATAGACCACTGTAAGTGCATGTGGTTTATACTCTCATTACTCCCAGACAATTTAACATTCTCATTCTAATGGTCTACTTTTATAGTGTTTTCTACTTTATTTCCTACAGAACAGACTCTGTTTGAAGGTCAGTCTGGTATTCCTTGCATTTAGCAGCTGGTATCACCACACACTGAAGTTTAAGGACAGCACTATCACACAAAACAAAGAGGTAATACACTACTTGTTTTTAGAAAAGTAGAAAGAAACCCTAAGCGTGTAAATGAGGTGCTGATAGCCGCTAGCAGTTAATTCAAAATATAAAAAGCATGCTAAACTGAAAGCTAGCTATTGCCCACCCAATTTAGTTTACTTTTTAATTTTGAATACACTTTTTTTTTTTACTTTACACAGAGGCTGAGCACATAAGTGGCAAGTAGTGATCAGGCAGTGATAGCAAGAAGATGAAAACTGGAAAAGCAGACAGACACACTTTTCTGTGGAAATGAATGCCAGGGTTTCCAGACAAACGCAAAGGGACCATTTTAACTTTCAATAACCATCACATATAAGAAACTGTCAGGGTCAAACTGTCACTACCACTCACTTCTTGTTACACGTGTGTGTCAAGACTTTTAATATGACACAGCAGGATTCCACAGTTTTCAGCAGAGAACCAACTGACTTAACATATACATGCATTAAAGAGCCATAAACTCATTTGCTCTACATAAGCAATTTTCCATATTTCACATCTGACAAATGGACACAGTCCATTAGCTGCAGTGTGCATACACAACCCAATAATCCTGCTTACATACAGTACCTTCTGCAAATTTTAAAATGATGCCCAAGGCCACAGCGACCTCCCTGGGTTGGACATTCAAATACTTATTTACTTTCCAAAGATGAGTGGGTGTAACCCCAATCACCAGTTTGACACGTGAAATTACAACAGTTTGGTCAAAGTTTGATACAGTTTGATCAAGACAACTCCTCTGTCCTCTTTAACCGACAATAGAGCCATTGTAATGGTGCAGAGAGCACTCCAGAAAAATGCCTGGGAACATTTCAGAAAGGGACACTGCCTACCCGATAATGGGCTGTCAGCGGAGACAGGATTTGGAACGTACAAAGATACATAATCGCAGAGAAAAGCTGGACACGGCTGTGATTTTATACCCAGCCCTTAACAAAATTACCGGATGTGTGACTCCAAGGCACCAAGGACTAATTTATGAGAAAATAAACCCAGAGAAACTATCTGGTTGGACATACTAAACATTTATAAGTACGCCTGGAAAGGGCCTCATACCTGCCTCTTACACCCAGCTAAACTGGTGACTAAGGTAAACGCCCGCAAACACAGTGAGTGAAGCAGAAATGTTAATTACCCTGAAATCTTAACTATGACATGCCAAGGTTCTGCCCTGTAATGCAAGCTGGACCTATCATCTAGCTGTAGACGATGAGGGAGATGACGAGCCGTTCCCCACACAGTACCTGTGCGCATGGCATACACACCCACACCCCCCTCTCCTTACATCTGATACACATCCGTCCGTACCAACCACATTGCCCTCTCCATCAACCCACATTCAACCCATATCTCTCTGTATCACTCACATCCCTCTCTCCAATGCACATCCCTCTGTACATGCCATATCCCTCTCTCCAAGCCACATCCATCTTCTCACTCACTTCGCTCTCTCTCGTCCATCCTGCAAGTCTTTCTCCGCCGATGACTGATACACCTCTACAGCCTAAAATTGTCAACCCCAACCATCCCCCTGACACCTCAAAAAAAAAAAAAAAAAACATGGAATCCGGCCAAAGAAAAGAGTTTCTCACGAAGTGACTTGTGGAAAAAAGACATCAAACTTCAGCCTACTGGTTTTACGCTGTGCCATCCATTATTGACAGCATGGATTTTTTCAGTGACACCCAATTTTCCGGAAAGAGTGAGTCCCGCTTTCCACTCACTGTATAATTAGTGAAATCCTCCAGAGGCTCATACTGCATATTGATAAACTCACAAGTTTTTCAACACAATATTTGGTGGCTAGAGAGCCATCCATGGAACATGCAGCATTTCTCATAGCAATTATTTCTCTGTTCCCTCTAAAGCAAAGCTTTGACTGGCACTGAGGTACTAAGCTTAGTGAATATTTTTGCTGGGTAACAAAGCTTCTGGAGACTTAAACAAGGAGCTATGGCTGGTCTGTTAGCTTTACTTTATCCACATACTGTTCTGCTCAATTTCATACTGTTTGTGCTGTTCATCACGCAGTTTCCTGTTGTTTTGCTCTTCTGGTATGTTATTGTAATTTAAAGATAAGAAATGAACTTCTGTGTAGACAATCTGGCTAACATAGAACACATAGTTGCTTTTCAGATGGTCCAACCTGTGATTGATATTGGAATGGGTATCATGTGTTTGTTCATTGTTTGAGATAGCCTTAGTCATATCTGGTAAACTGCTGAAGAAGGCATATGCTGAAATGTATCCTTTGGTGCATATTGCAGAAACGTGAAAGTCACGAATTTATTAATTTACAAGGTACATTCGAGTCAAACAGTTTTTTTCCAGGTTGTTGTTGTTATTACCACAGTTGATGTCTACGCTTCTAGGCCTCTTGGTGTTCCCAACCCTCAACTACACCACTCACCCCAATCCTACTCAAGTAAATATTTTTATGAAAAAAGTAAACATTTCGATGAAAAAGGGACCACTGCAAAAGAAGTTATTTTTTCATATTATTTATTTTCATATTTATTCAGAATATTGATTGTAATACATTGTTATTGGGAGAATGACGGAAGTAAGTTCAGAGCAGTGGAAATTTACCAGTGGCTCAAAGCTTATTTGTTTTAACTGATGTTGCTGAAACTCTCGTTAACACTGTTTCTGCCAGTGCAATGTGTTTGGAGCTAAATCTTTATCTAAGAAGAATTAAAATAAAAACATCAGAAGCAAATAGAACTTTGGAAGAGCACACATGTTGGAGTAAAATATTGGAATTAAATATCTGATTTAAGTGAGCAGTTAGCAGTCCTTGGAGCAGTGCCTCAGGTGTGTGATAGCGTTAGTGCCACTGTTTACTCTCCCCAGTAATCAGCTCTTTACTTTCCATCAACCTCCCCCCCCCCCCCCCAAAAAAAAACATAAAACAAAGGGAGTCATTTGGATGAGTTCATCTCTGTCTCCTCTCATGATATTGATTATTGGAGGAATGTATCAAAGGAGCACCAGGCAAGCTCTTTAAAAGGATCATTCCCCTGCAGAAAATTGATCCCATGCCTTTGGGATCATACTTTAGCACATCAAAACATACTGTATAGTCTGGACTGTACAGATGACCAGACTGTCTCCACTAAATTATTTTTGCCAAAAATGCCCCATTAAAGACATTAAGATCCTGATGTTACAGGCACTCAACACAACACACCATTAACCATTCACTCAGTCATAAATTATGAACAGCCCTTTTAAACAGCTTTTAAGAAATTATGGTTGAAGTGTCTGCAGCAGATAATGTTTTCAAACCACAAATGTGAGTCACTCAGTGCATGCACAGCAGAGCCCATGTAACTGGTATGTTTACTGACAGGTAACAATGAAGACATGCATGGTAAAATTGTTCTGGCTCTGATAGGTAGCTCTTTGAAACATGTAATAGATATGTAATGTGATACATCAAGTATAAATATAATGCAATAAAAATTAAAAAATAAAATAAAAATGACTGAAATCAACAACAGTCATGTATTTGCTTGGGCAGGTAAACCTGTCTGATGGTCATTATTGCGCCAGAATAAAGCCTCTTCCTTATCTTGATAAACGTCCTACTCATCCACCACTGACAGTGGACCTCCCCATGTTTGACATGCAAAGTCATTTCACTCTCCCAGTGGAAACTCCATCTGGCTTTGAGAGAAAGTGAGAAAATCATTACAGATCCTACTCCATCATGTCTCTCCTTCTCATCAGCATCATTGATCTGCCAATGTAGCTCCAGCTAATGGTTTGAAGAGGGGGGACTGGAGTGTGCAATTTAACAGAGGCGATCATCTCAGCAAAAACCGCGGGCTACAAAAAGAGTTTACATTTTTTTGCTTTGCAGGCATTCTAATCTAGAGTAATTAATATACTGGCCATTTATTCAGCTGGATATTTATAGAAGCAAGGCAATTTAAATACTCTGCACCATGGCACTATGTCAGTGAAAATGGGTGACATGCCAAATTCCTAAACCACTCATGTTTGTTTCTGTGTGTGTGTGTGTGTGTGTGCGCACATACATCTGTGTGTGTTTGTTTCTGTGTGGTCGTATTGTGCATATTGAGGTAAACCACCCCACATTACTGTTCAGATATCAGCTGCACTCTGCATATTAAAAGTATGGAACTTTTATTTGTAAGTTGGAACCTTGTTTCCCCACACTGGATTTCAGAGAATCATAAAAGCACTTGTTTTTCCAGTGCACGGCCAATCACTCCCCTGACCAAACAAGGAAGCTATGTTCCTGACAGAGCTTGTAGTGGTGAAGGAGATTTTATCATTGTCTATTTAAAGCTTTTAGCCAGCTGGGATACAAGGAGAGATTATAACAGCTTCAGCAGAATGCAAAAGCTAGAAATAACTCTAAAACGGGCTGCTCAGCGTCCACAGCCTGGCCAGAGCCAATGCACAGTGGCCCGCTGCGCTCAGTTGTGACTGACTCATCACTGCAAACATACTGTACTCGCACCTGCCGTGACTCCTGGGTCCCAGGGGGCGCTGTAGCACCCCCTTTCTCCTGCCGTAGCTTTCGTTGCGTCAGTGTTTTTTTTTTATTTATTTTAATTTATTTATTTATTTTTTTTGAGGAGTGGACTCCTTTCGGGGGACAAAGAGGAGGAAGATGAAATATCTCGGGATAAAGGGCCTTTCTTCTCTCTGCCAGGGATCTAGGGCGAAAGCAGGTTGGCACTAATTACAGAAGTATCACCCTTGCCTGTCATTAGTCAGGGAGAGCAGCACTACCCAGCAAAACACTCAGGCCCAGGACAAAAGGGAACCTCCGCCGAGAAATGCACTGAGGGCCGGGGGCCCTTAAAATAGAAATAATTAATACAGGAATATCGCCAGGGCACTGTCAATTATCTTTCTGCATGCGCTCGGAAAAAATAATTTACTGGTAAACATGTAATTATTTTTTTGTATGACGACCTCATTGTATTTTGCCCAAATATTAATGTTGTCTATCCCCCAATTCCTCTGACCAAGTCTGGTCACAGTTTACAGGTTCTGTGAGAAAATAAGACCGGACAATAGCACAGTAAAGGTCTGGGTTTTTTACTGAGATATATTCCCCTCAGTCAGCAATCTGAGTGGTCTACAGTAACTACAGTGTAACTGGGGCACATTCATAACGAGAGTTGAGCTGCAGGAGACCAGTGACAGAAAGTATCTTCAGTTCTTTTCTTCAGTTTAATTAGTTTCGATTGAAAATAGACTTTCTTCGACCAGGTAGTCCAAGTGAAATTAAAGTCTTTTTTTTTTCCAAGACAGACATATCATGAAATCACAGCAGTTTTTTTTTCATATAAATGCAAATCATTTAGAACGCAAGGATAAAAAAACTAAACAAAAAACAAATAAAGTCCTTGGCAGCCTTTAGATTCATATAACTGAGATCACTGCACCTGGTTTATGGCAATTACGAACTTTTAAAAGGCACAACCTACCCTTGGTTTTGCTGGATTAATTGTAAGTGTAAAATTCCTAAACAGTCATCCGATATGCATGGCATTAATTTAATAATATGTATTTTGGAGTGTAGTGCAGTAATTACACGCCCTCTTTGCATAGTTAGTTTAAACTCTGGAACAGCAAAACGTACTGAAGTGGGACCAAAGTAACACAAAATATTTTGGAACAGTATCTGTTGATCCAGAAAATGAATTTTCAGATCTCCACAGAGACAAGAAAAACTGTGAGTGGCATTCCACTTTCCTCCATTAAAAAAAAAACAGTTTCAAATGTTTTCCAATGCTGCATACGTTTCTGTTTTGATTAATTGATGCCTAAATTCCACGGAGTACCTTTTGCTAATGAAGCCTTGCAGGACGTGCAGTTTCCTAAAGTACAATCACTGAACTCTGCAAGCTCTGCACCCTGTCCGGCTGCAGTCATGGGTTTCAGAACCGCTCCCGAGAGAAACCATACGGCTCTGCAGCCCAAAGCCGTACACAACAGAGATGCAGTGCGAGCGAGTCTTCACGAAATCTGCACAGCCTCAGAAAAGTGAAAGCTGTCTCTGAGGGCTCTGCTGCTCTTGTGTGAAAGGCAGAAGTAATTACCATTGTGAGAGACACAAAACAACCGCATTAGAGTGTTTCATTTCATCTGAATTTGGGAACTGGGTCCCTCTTATTCCGGGCTGTGGGGTATGCCCCTCTGCAGGGTGTGCCATCCTTCTGACCCACCCAGTGAACCCCTTGGTCCACCCCTTCAGTCCACCCTGAAGCCTTCGTTCTGGTAATCACGCGCCTCCCTGGTTACCCTGTTCTCCAAATCCCTAATCTCCACTGTTCTCTCTTGAGGATTATTCCAGGTAACTCTCTGCTCATACAAACTCTGAATGGAGCACTGAACACTGTGTGGACGTGGACGGTTTCTTCAGAATATACATTCAGAATTCACAGACTCTAAACTCTGAAGCATTCGTGAAAGAGGTTGCCAGTTCCAGCCTCAACAAAAGCAGAGCGGCTGGCCGTGGCTGGCAGTGAGGCGACACAGAACTGCAGAAAAAGGAAAAGCTCTCAGGGTCGCGCTCAGGTGGGTCTCTGAAAGATCCATTGTCCTCAGACCCAAAGGCCGCCTCGGTCTCAACGGGAAGTCGCCGGACTAGCCCTGACCTACTTCACCGCGCTCGGGGAGCATTTCTGAAATTCCTGGACACCCCAGAGACTGTGCGTACACCAGAAGCCATCTCCAGGAGAGGGCTCCTTGGGTCGCCTGAGATTTTTTTGCTCCCGGTTCCCACACACACAGCCCTGAGAGCTGAGCGGGGAGTCACTTGAAGAGGGAGCTTTTATTCTGAAACACCCGCGGTGGTAAACCTGACCGTAAACATCCAGACGGACCAGATTCCACCTCAGACCAGCTGTAGACAGGGGCTTCCAGAAGCTCTATGTTAATGAACTCTGACAATAATTAGAGAGCATGCACATTTGTCTTGCCCAAATTTATTATTCACACATTTCAAGCCTCCCAAGATTTAATCTACTGAATATTTCAATTTTTGGAGCTCTCGAATAATCGAAGACCACCCGTCCCCACTGTACTGCACTGCAGAGAGACCTGGATTCACTCATGCTTTCAGACAGTAAAATGAACTTATATGTTATTATATTTATTATATGTTATTTACAAGTGAGGTTCTTATGCTCTCCTTCCTGAAAATTAATGAGAAAGAATAAAACTTTCAAAAAAATTTAAATGAAAAAATGTTCTTCATGACTTTCAAGTAATCGATTAATGATCTTGTGGTCAAATAGTCGAACATTATTTCTCATTCCAGCCTCTAAACCAATAAACAAATGCAATTTATAAAAACAAGCAAACAGAAAATATTAAAAGTATATGAAACTAGCATGTATTCACAATGTAATGTCATAATTCACCATATTTAAACGTGACATTTCAAACGTTCTGCCTGGTTAGCTCCATGTAAAAATAATCTGCCTTTCCCTTGAACAATTTTTGGATTTTCCTCACAACGCATATATGCAGTCCTATACTGTTCCCCAGCAGCAAGTTTCTTGTATTCAAGATTTTTTTTTCAGTTGAGAATCACGCTCTTTCTACATCTGTGCTTTGTATTCGATTTCGCTATCCTGTTGAATTTGTTTGGAACAGTTTTCATAGACTGTCCAGCGATCTTATTTATGTATTCATTTATTTATTGCAAATTTAACTACCAATGTGAAGTCTGAACCGTACTGTACCTTTCCTATACCTTTACGAGGTGAAATATATCTGTTATTTTAATCACCTCGTCCCGGTCCAGGAGTGGGGTAGCCGTAGACCATAATATCAAGTTACAGTATTTGCTCGATTAATACTAAGTCATGGTATTTTGATAAAATAAACTGTTCTTCTACGTATGTTCTGACCGCTTACGCAATATTCAATGAACCATACTTATATGACACAATCAACAAACGAAGCATGAGAAACAAATCAGTTGGCGCTACTACAGTCAGTTGAATGATGTCGTAGACACAAGGAGCCCTACGCCGTGGATTCATAAATCTCAGGAACTGCACGATTCAGCGTTTTTATTACTGCGGAATAGGAGCTGTGTTTGTCCGAAGACGCGTTTGCTACGTTACGCAGCAAAAAAGATGCACACAATCAAGTAGAACAATTTTTTGCCTGCTTTTTTTGGTGAGCGGTTTTAATGGCTGCGCAATATGTATCACTGACATCCATCTGAGTTATTATGATCAAAGGTTATTGATCAGAGAATCCCCCATATTCAAAACTAAGCATTGCCGGAATCAGAAACTCTTCAAGTTGTAGTGGGGCTAGCTTTTTACTGATCATAATGCTCTTGGCACGCCTTGGATTCCTCCCATGATAGTTTTACCTTTGAATCGATGCTCTCCCCCTCCCGAATCTCGTTCGCCTCCACATTCTGCACCTCAGCGCTCGCATCCTTCTGATTCTTGCCGTCCCGCTGTGCGGATGTCGATGCTCCCATGGTTGAAAACACAGAATCCTTCCTCTTCCCCTTCGCGCCTGGAGACAGTCGCAAACAGCGTCAAAACGAAAAGAAATATCCAACAGCCGAATCTGCTCTGCGGACCGCTCCCGGGGTGGTCAGACTCTCAATCTAAACCAAACTGCCTCCCTGTGAACTCTTTAACAGTATCACCACCCCTCGCTATCACATGTACAGTACACTGGCACGCCTCGCAGCATCAAACAGGGGAGAAAAATCCGACCTGAGGAGACCGCGGGAAGGAGAAACAGTCACCTCAGAATGTAACGACCCTCAGATGAATTTAAGTCAATCCGATTAGAAATCATATGGAGGAACTTAATCAGAAAAATGTCCGTCGGTAACTCTCTGAATCGGGATGCTGTTGCTCCTGTACCAGAGCACATCACGCGGAGGAAGCATACTGGAAAAAGTGTTCACTGTACGGGCAGAAGGAAGGCATTGGGGGGTATCTCATTACAAGTAAACAACCCTCAGCCCTGCATCAATGCTGCAGAATCGCACTAATCATAAGAATGGGCTACATTACTAACAAAAAAGTATGTTGCACACGCATAGGTGTAACTGCCTTTTCACTTCACGTTTTCAGCAGGTTATTTGCAAATAATGTACTTGTGTTTTTTATAATGCCTTAGTAAGTACTGTTGAAGTGATGCTCAAAACCTGGACCGATTATGCACCTTGTGACCAGCAACTCCAAAAGTACAATTTTGGGGAACTAGCATTCAGAAAGGTGTCTGCTGTATTGTTCAACAACATCTGAAGACTGTACAGCTTCAGGAGATGGCTGAAGATGCCAGCACAACTCATGATCGTAATGAGTTTGGGTACGTTTGCTGTAACCACACACAAACAAGCCAACATGTGTTTAGAGAAACGCAGTGGCCTTACCTCAACCCCAGAGCCCCAAACGTATGACCATCTCCTGACATTATGTGTTTCCAAAGTAGGGTAGAAGTACCCTTGATGGCACATATTAACGGCACACAAACAAGCCATCAATGGTTTGCAGAAATATCTTGGCCTTACCTCAATTTATTTAAATTTTTTTAAGTATTTGATTCAAGAATTTGTTCTAACTTGGGGTAGGATTACAGTAATGACATATCCAGAAATATACTTGGAATAAATTGTATAACAGTGAACCATATTCCACCTCTACTTATCAATTTGTTAACATGATTTTATTCATAACATGTTGTTTGTATCTTTAGAATTACAAACACTCCCATGAGATAATTTAACATCTATGAATGAAAGAACACAAATATTTAAAGGGCTTTGCACACCACCAGCATATAGTGCGACATTGATCATTCACGACAGATTTCACGACAGCTGCCTCAGTTTAATACTAATGGCTGCTGATAGGGGCACATGATAGCTGTCTGTTGCTGTTCTGTTCCCAATGAGCAAATGGAAAATAATATATCTGAAGGCTGAGTTTGTTGAACCAATATTTCCTGCCAGCATATGCTGAGGAGTACAAAAAGTGTCAACTTTACATACAAATATACATATGCAGGCATATACAAGCACCTCTGGGAGCTATTGAACTCTAATTCCTTCATAAATTTGCTTGCATCAAAGTTCCATCAATTGCAAATTGAGTCCAGTTCCAATTTAATTTTTCAAAATCACCATCAGCATTTTTCAGTTTAGGCAAATTGTTATTCAATCCCAGCACACTGAAGGTTGGTGTCATCAATCACAGAGCAATTTCACGTGTCAATAAGTAATACAGATACTGTAGAAGACTGCAGATAATATAACCATCTCTTAGCTGTTCTCATTTGGATGTACCTAATAAGGCTGTCTTTGCTGAGTGAAATGTAAAAGTTTTAAATACAAATATTCAAAATCCCTCTCCTTCTGTGGCAGTGACATGACCAAATTTAGTCATTTTCAGACACAGGGTGAAAAGGACTTATTGATGACAAGGAAAATCTAGGATATAACCCAAGACAGTTTTCAATTGCACAATAAGAAAAGTTCTTCTTATGTGTAGACAGCTCATATAGAACCCATCAGTTTCCCTATGAATGCGGACACTGGGTGCTTGTTTAAGGTAGCTCATGTCTTAAATTGGACATTGCCGCTTCACGTTGAATAACGTGAATGTCTGCCACTACACAGTGTTGTAATTTACCAGTCTGACTGCTGTAAATAGCCCACTGTAGGTGTGCTACAGACATCGGTGTAAACTTATTTTGCAGCAATGATGCATACTAGGATTGGAAATGTATTTCAAACATCTGAAGAAGCACAATTCATGTTTTATTTCACACCCATGTGCAACTTAGCTGTCAGGCGCCTGCCGTAACTGGCTGGAATCGCCCGGAATTAAATAAAACTGAATCGAATCGAAATGAAGCAAATTCAATAACTGATTACAATCCAATGGTGTCGATTCCAATTATGTTCAACCGTCAATGATGTCTCCTTCAAGCGCCCGATTCAAGTCCCAAATCTCGCACCCTCACCCTGTAATCGAATTCTAGCTCTGCTTTAGAATTGACTCCAAACCCTGCTGGAGGATGGACTGCGGAACTGTGACTCATTCTCACACCAACCACCGGGGGACGCGCAGGAGCAAACCACAATTACCCCCCCCCCGACTGACCAGAAAGATATGAAGAGGAAAATATGGAGGAGAGCTCTTCACAGTCCACACTAAGCTGATCCAGTTCACACAGTCACCCAGGGAGCAGCAGGTCCAGGAGGACTAGGGATGCATCTGCTTTCACACAAACCTTCAATTAGCTAAAGGGAGCAATTACTAAGCTAAAGAAATGCAGGAGGAGAATGTGTTCACGGTACCCAGTATTTCGACCTCTTCAGACACGACCTGTTTTCCATCTGTCCTCTCTCAGGACTTAAGATACAAACTGAGTATGTGTATTCCCAATAACCCATGGTATTGTCCTGCAGTTTGTTTTTCTGCAAACTGTTTTATATTCTTACTGAGTGAATTGTAATATGTAATGACCTACAATGTATTCAAATGTCTTTTTCATTCTGATTTTTTTTTTACACATTTGAATTGTGGCATTGAATTTTTATGCTTTGTAAGACGCCCTGGAGAATAGCATCTCTATATAGTTCAACGTAGCTGAACTTTCTGCAATGTCAGACAATGCGTGGCACTCCTCCCACATAAAGTGCTCCAAACTGTCCGTGGCATTTCTCAGCACGGCACCACTCAGAGGGGTTCTACACAGCTCTTTTACTGTGGGACTCGAGGGGCAGAACCGGCTTCCGCTGGTGAATGGCCCTCCATCAGCAGCACTCAAGTGCTCACGGCAGCCGCGGGCACCTCAAGTGGCACGGGGTCCCTTCTGCAGGTCTGCATGCTGAGTAAAAGCCATTCAATAATGCATTGATGCATGGGCACTGTAATAAATTTATTAATTTAGCAGACACATGGTTCATACCAGGTTAAAAAGAAAACTGCATATAATAAGGCCACATAAACATACAGAAACATACAATACAATACATATAGAAAATGTCTGTGCATTACACAGTGCTACAGTGTTACAGCACTTACATACTAGACAAGTAATGTCTGCAAAACGTAGACAAAAATATAGTTTTAGACAATAAAAGTAGCTTAGATTTAGACTTAGATTTAGTGCGTAGTAATAACCATTTAGTGATACATTTGGTTTAGACATTGATTGTAGATTTATATTTTCTGATCACAGGCACCCAGTCCAACTCAAAGGATGTTTTTCCATACAATGTATGGACCAAAAAAATGAATATCCCTCATTAATTTACACAAATATAAATTACCGTGTGCATATGAATTCTATATTTCACTATTCATCATTCATATTGCAATATGTCCTGTCCTCTGTAATAACATTTGATAATTGAGGCTTACCACACCTGGACTTGTATAAATACTTGAATACTTTAAAGAGAACCTGGTCTTTTCTTTTGTATTAACAGTTTAGTTGGGCATAATGTGTCCATAAACATCTTCACCATGTGTCATCCTCACATTGTCACAGGAATTTCACAGTCGGTAATTTGGTAATTGCAAAAAGCCAGTTCTGCTGCATATTGTAGAGTGGAAATATGTCCGGTTTGCATCTGGATTGAGTTACGGAACAGAAACAAGGTTGATGGCTGGAGTTGTCCTCTTGGCAGTATCTGTGTTGTCTTTGCTGTCTGGGGATACTGTCAAAGGGGAGGTGATTGGAAGCAGCTTTACTCCGATTGAAAAACATCAGGTTTATGGCCAGGGGTACCCCGAAGCAATGCTGTGTGTTTATTTTCCACCTTTGAGGTTCTTCTGCATGCAGGCCTGCACTGCAGCGGACAGGTTGAAATTGTACTCGAGGGCACAGTACCTGAAACTGCCCTGCAAACTCTTAATGAGCTCTGCTGTTGATGAGGCCAGTGCCATCCCATAATATCCTGTTCCTTTTAGTCAAAGTCTGTTGTGCACAAGAACATGAAGTGGCTCTCATTCCTGCTCATAAGTGCACAAGCATGTACACACTGGCACACACACACACACACACACACACACACACACACACACACACATGTGTTTATGTGAAAACTTGTGTGGATGTCAGTTTATATTAGATGCATGCTGACATCCACATCCTGGGAGTTTCATTGGCAACAATATTTAATAAAATTCAGTCAATGATATTATCACTCTAATCTGTGTTACCACAAATATTCTGTAATTGTGACTGGAGTCTTCCATTGCCTCTTGCCACCTAGGAAAGTCACACCTCATTAAATATTAGCTGTGCTTAACTTCAATTCTATTAATGTTTAATTCAGTGCCATAAACTAGCATTTGTTTTATTGTTTTCACATTAACTATATTATATAACTAGTATGAGTCTTATTTGGTTTTTTTATGTTCTTTATGGAAATATTACTATTTTTTACTTGTGTAATGTGATCTTGATGTATGCAAGTGTGTTTTTTTCACACAGACAATTCGACAGGTCTAAGGACAAAGCCATTAACAATACCAGCATACAGCTCAATGCTGTTTTGCTGTCTGCCACACCTGACAACGCATGGCACTCACCTAGACGAATCTTTCCTCAAGTCAACAACCTTTCAGCTTTCTAAGAATGGCTGACCCCATTTTACTCAGCTGGACATCTGACCACGGTATAATGTCAAGATTAAAGGGTACAAGGCTGGCTCAGACTCCAGACAGCAGCGCCACCGAATCTCTTCGCATAAAGCTATTTGTTTTCTTGGCAGTCCTTCAAGAAGGCCTTCATGGCTTGCATTCTTACATGTTATCCTTTTATAGTGACGTACATGCATGGGTGTAAATCTGGGGAAAGGCGCCTCATTTAAGGGGACGAGGACAAAACACCACCTTCTACTTGTATTACTTGCCGTTTGCTTTATGTGTAATACACAATGTGTTTTGGTTTATGTGATCTAGTGACTCTGTATAGTAGTGTGTGCACTTGGCCTCCCTTAGATTCTAGGTTGACTAGTCAGGTTAGCTCAAGTTAACTTGTGGTTGGGCTTGAGTAGTGTTATGCTCACACTCACTGGTTTGGGAGTGTTGCTTGCCTGGTCTGACACTGTAGCTCATTCAACATGGATACACTTCTGCTCTTTTGAGCTGGATAAGACGTCTGCTATATGTAATGTAATGTAACAGAACGCGTGACCCCTGGTTGAAAGTTCAGCTCCATGACCAGTGCACCACGCTATCTCATGCACGCGGAACTTCCGCCCACCAGAGAGACAAGAGGAAGAAAACATCTCCCATATTGAGGTTGGGGCCCGTCCAAAAACAACACAGTGTTGTAATTAAGCTGTCCCTCAAAACCCCAACCCCCCACCCCACCAACCCCTCCAACACCACTGCCCCCGAGGAACAAGAGGCCAAACTGTTCGGCATGTGACTTCTGGTCCCACATTGACCACTACAGGGGCAACCAACCAATGTGCTATACAGATTACAGCATACTTAGAACAGGGGTGCTATAGTCTTTTCCTGTCCCGCTCAATTCCTCAGTTAATCTGCGTGTTTGGGATGCCGATGTGCATGCTTCTTTATCCTGTTCTGTTTGCATATGGATTAAAAGGGAATTGCAATACTGTATACGTTGGTCATTGACCATATAAGGAGCGATGGGGGTCAGTCAATAAAAATGAAAACATCTTAATGTTTGTTTTACACGCACAGCTAACCTTTCTGGGTTCTGCACTAAAATGTTCGCCCCCCTAAAATCCATTAATACCAGATGCAGCAGACCGGTCCTATGATGTATGTAAGCTGACACGTGGAATGTACAGGATTCGGTACAGAGCTATAGTGTGTTCACTTGAGGATGGTGCACAATGACCCTCTCTGTGTTTCACCGTGTTGGTTAAACAAACATTTGCTAATGTACGGACCAGCTTTGGTATGTCAAGAATGACACTACTGTAGGTACGTGCACACACATGTCCATTCATGGGTCCTCACCGGCCAAAAGCATCCTCTGATGACAGTCAGTGGCGCACTCATCTGTTATGGACCGGTGGTGAGCTCACATTTCGACAGATTCCGTTTCTGACACCCCAGGGCTTCACGTGCAAAGCTAGGGTCATCAGTCTCTTGCATAGCTGCCACAGAAACCACAAGCAAAAAAAAAAAATCCTAGGTTTCTTTCTTCAGCTTGCAGATATTTCAGGGCATATTTCAACAGATCATAATGGACACAGCAAAACAAACAAAAAACAAAAACATATTATACAGGAAGACAACTTCTGTACACAAGTTGTCAGTCATGTTAATGTAACACAACTTCTTTTTTTTCTGATGCAAGTAAAACATAGTCACCCAGATTCAGGTAATTCCACACCAATGGCCAATTTTTGTTGTGCTTTGAAAATAAAGTTGAAGTAGATAATTATTAATGATGTTTTCCCCTCTGGTACCACTGCCCTCCGATGGGATCAATAAGCCTGGTTTATTTTTGCATAATCTGGTCGATTCCTTCAATGTTCACATCCTCATAAATATCAGAATATACTTTTTATTTTCAATAGCAGAACATATTTACTCAGTTGCATTTTTTTACCCCCTGACAACCTTTACTCCCTGACTGAAGCATATGACATTCAGAATTTCCTAAAAGGTACAACACAGTGCTCAGCCAAGGGGATTGAAACCAATGACCCCATGGCTCAGAGGCTGTGGCCCTACGCAATGTCACCACCCTGCTGCCCACCAGTACTGAGCCCGTCAGGGACCGGCAGGAACGCTGTGAGGAAAGTGATGGGCAAGGAACCTGGAAAACCAAGGGGATGAGAGCAGAGGTCTGACAGTAACAGCCCAAGGACGCGGGCCTGAGAATATATAAAAATAGACCGATGCCGCAGACTGTGAAATACAAACAGCCAGCAAGATCAAACTCCCCGCCCGGATTCCAGTCACGGGATACCGTCTGATGAGGAGCGATCGATCTTTACATGGAGAGCAGAGGAGCTTCAGGGGTTTTTCTTTTTTGGGGGGGGGGGGCGTTAATGATTCCCCTCTTGAGGGTATATGTGATATTAAGTCTCACTTCAAATTACTGCAAATAAGGAAACACAACTGTTAGTCTTAAGGATAGATTATATCTGACGACAGCATGCTTTGTAAGGTTCATTTAAATTTGACCAGAACTTGACTCTTATTGCTTTCATTGCACCCATAACAGAGTTCAACACTTGCTGAAATTTTCAAAAAAAAAAAAGGTGGTGTGTATGTAATGAAGAAATTTAACACTTGCTTGATTTGGACAAAGGAGTGCATAAGTGTATGGACTCGCCAACACCTGGTTTTACAAATATGGGCTGCTCATTTTGTAAGACCGCTCCGCCTGGAGCATTTCCATGACAATGTAAAACTAGAAAGACGGCAAGTTCTCACATTTAAACCCTGTCAGCAGCATTATAAGCATCATCTGACCTCATGCGTCCTTTGCTCTTGCAGTACATTCAGCCCGTAAAGCCAATAAATACAATTTGAGCACAGTATGAAATTACATAATTCATTTAAAAACAATAATCCAGGGAGAGTGACACACTTTACATTTGATATATTGTCCATTAGCTTACATTTACATTACATTATTGTCATTTAGCAGATGCTCTTATCCAGAGTTACTTACATCAATTACAGTTTTTACATGTTATCCATCTATACAGCTGGATATTTACTGAGGTAATTCTGGGTTAAGTACCTTGCCCAAGGGTACATCAGCAGTGTCCTAGCTGGAAATTGAACCAGCAGCCTTTCGGTTATGAGTCCTGCTGCTATGCTACACTGCTGCCAATGACAAATCGTTTATAGCTGTATATTCACTGAAAGAATTAACACTTTGCCCCAGGGCTCAAAGCAGTTCTGTAGGTCAGGATTCAAACTTGCAATCTCCCAGCTACAAGTACAAGTCCCAGCCACTACTGCATGTGCCCAATGTGCACCGCCAAGATAATGCAACTGTCCATAATTACTGTAGTGAGACTGGTATAGAGCAATCAATACATGAGGAATGCTGCAGGATATGTTCATCCATCCATTCAAGGATGACAGGGAAGAAATAAATGACATAAAATGAGCTTTGTAGCCCTGTTGCTTGTTTGTGTAGTGACCTAATGCTTTCATATCTGATTATGGTGCCTTTGAACCAGGTTGTATGCTATTAAATGAAAGTAATTGGCATGTGTGAGTTTAGCCACAATGGATATGCATCTTAATTGGGGTCATTCTAAAAAGGGTCATTTTAACTAGATCAGTGGTTTAAAAAAATCATTGGTGTTGTGTGTATTTTTGCTTGTTAGGATGCTGCTAAGGTATAGGTAAAGGGAGGTGAATCTCCAAGAGCTATTGGTGTAAACCTGCCATCAACACAGTCCAGCCCGTAACCTTCTCCCTGGTTCACTGCCTCGAGGGAGCTGCTAGGCATTGCTCCAGCCTGAAAGTGATTGCAGTGTTAAGCACAAAGCATAAAGCACAGGGCATTCATCTGGGCGTCTCACAAACACAGCACGGAATTAAAGTCCGCATTTTTTAGGCGTCCTCTCCGGTAACTATCACGCGCCTTCAATGCCACGGTCAAACGCTCCAAGCTGCGGACCCGTAAAAGAAAATGACCTCCATCCGTCTCTGTCCGAAACGCCAGCAGCACAAACCTGGGGCGGCCAGGGATGTGTGGAAGTCCCCTGGCAAACGGCGGAGAGCTCACCTAAGAGACGCAGCCTTCCTTTGTCAGATCTGCGTCTTTTGGACCCTGCCAAGGGGGTTGCCCTTTCGCCAAAACCTCCTTTAATTGCGCTACCTCTTTTCATTAATGCTTTGAAAGTAGAAGGAAAACATTCACCCCTGTATTCAGTCAAAACCACCGAGGCAACCTAACAGAAAGCGCTGTTCAGTCCAGAAATAAAATCAAACCCTACTCAGATTAAGCCAGGATCATGGTATAATTTAGTTTTCTCTTGATTCAATCAAAACCTCTGAGCCATTTCAGGGGAACAGTAAGGCCTGGATTCAATCGACATCTGTCCTAAACTTTGACTAACAAACAAATGCAAGGTTTTTTTTTTCAAACTCTACCACAATTTGATTCATCCTTTTAGTGATCACTGAACTCAGAGAACCGTTGAAGAGCTGCATTTCGTTATAGGTCAATGTTAAAGACATGAAACAAGGTAACTGAATTCCAGCCTAAATGTGGTGCGATGGTGCGGTATCACTCAATGAGGACTCTTTTGTTTTTGATTGAATAGTACAATCTGTTATGATGAATTGGCATTTCTGATTGAATCAAGGCTCTCTATACAACTGAATTTCACCAAGTCTGAAATCTAAAAACAACCAAATCATCAGAAACCACTGAATTCAATGCAAATAATTCAAGAACTTAACCGACAAAATTACCTCAAATAAACCCTTTAGTTCCTAGCTCTTTAGTCCTGAGAGATTATTGTGCTTTGAAACCTAGTCTAATTATTAATAGGCCTAAAAAGCCTAATTAAAAATTAGAAGTCTCTCCTATATGTGTTTGGATTTTTCAGGGGGGGTTTTTCCCACCATAAAATCTAGCACCATTCAGACAGTCATGACCTGGAAATAAATGTTGATGTCTAATTTTAACTGCAAATGTTTTTCCTTGCAACAACAACCTGCAGCAACATTTTAAGATGGAATGATTCAAAAACCCAAAAGCTCATGCGCAAACTGTCACGGAATTTCTGCTCGTGGTCGACACAAATCTCAGTCTTCAATTGAAATACATCTATATGTAGGACATATCTTGTAGAATTATGTGCACTTGGCATGGTCTGCTTTTTAATACGGACATTTTATATACAAACAAAGTCAACACTGGTGGTCTGGTTCCAGACTAATCTTGGTGAATTATATGCTTGTATAACGAAGGCAGAAAAACAGGAGAGAAGAACCGGAATGTTAAACTGGACGTCAAATCTAACTGCTAGAATGCCACGCCGCGATTAAAGCAATTACCCTCGCCACATGATGAAAAGCTTGTTTTAAGGTCCTTTAAAAACAAGAAAGGACTCTTTAAACTGCAAGCAGGAAAACAACAAGCACAGAACGAAATGGGGACTGGTTTTCTGCGTCGGAATGCGCATTTATTATATAGCGAATGACATTTAATCACCAGGAAACAGATGCGAGGACTTTATTTTTTAATTAAGTGGAATTTTAATGAGTACAATCTCCCCTCGTGTCAACACTGTCCATTTTCACATTCAGCAGTGTATTTGGGATGCATAGTTAGGCTTAAACTGCCTTGGAGACATTACAGTCAACAGCCTTTGTGTGCGAGTTTGGGCATCGCAGTTTTTATAACGACTCCAAATGTGATTTGCCTCCCTGGCATTTGAGTCATTTTCGCCATGTTGTTTTGACACTGAAATACACCTATTAAGAATGAATGCCAGTGGCAGGGTCTGATTATTATGAAGGCCTCATTCAATTTACCAGCATTCCTCTTCAATAAATTTACATAAAAGTTCTTCTCAAATAAACAGTTATTGATAGATTTTTATCATGGCACTGGACATTGTTGCAGGGGGCTGACAAGCTGTTTTCACAGAAATAAAACACATTCCATGTTATTTGGAGCAGATTTTATCATACAGAGGTCCACATTCATATCACCAAAAAAACTTGATCGTCACAGTTACAAATGACCTCAGCTTCCAAGAAATCTTACATTTGTACAGATAAAGATACAGTTCGTAAATGCACCTAGCGAAATACAGAAAATGTTATAATAACACAAAACGAAACGTTTGGGCATTCATTCCACATACAGGTTCACAGAAGTCCTCACACACCAGGGGAAGGCGCAAACGACGTTTCAACGTCACAGAGACACCATCCGTGGAATTCAGATGTGGAACATTTCCTCTGAAACAGTAAAAAGAAGTGGATTTACTCTGTCAGTCAATCAAGGTCTTTCACATTCAGCCTGGACTAGGAGGTCATCCAGCATGTCCATATGTTACACATATGGAGTGATTATACATCATATTATGTACCTGAGAGTCAGGTTCAGGTAACTGTGAGGAACCCTCCTTGTGTGAAGTCATTGCAGAGGTTCAAACTGGACCAGTTTTGAAAAAAATCTCCCTGATTTGAAAATAAATTATTAAATAAAAGCAATACCTCTGGTGTTACAGTATTGTTTTATATAGTATTATCATATTCCATAGAATAGTACTATATGTATAATTTTTCTAATAAACAATACCAATATGACACAAATGGGTGGCTGTTTGCACGGATAAGATTTAATATTTTCAGAAACCTTACTTATAAAAGCATCTACATTTGTAGACAATCCTCACAAAGGCAAACAAAAACAGCTATGATGTCATTGTTCAAGTTTCAGAAATGCACATAGGCCTTTAACTGCTAAAATGTTCACAGCAAAAGTGAGGGCGAGTTTGGGGTTTTTAATGGCAGGAACATCGAAGATGCTTATCTCAGAAGACAGGCCCCGCTTCTTTAATGTAGCCAGAGGCTAAGACTGTGAGTCTTCAAATGAATGTCTGTGTGAGACAACAACCCAACATCTATTTATAGCAATGTTTGCCTCACCTGGTCCCAGAGACCCACTGTGTACAGTGGTTTTCATTCGAGCTAAGCTGTCAATTAATTAGGCTTGATCAAACTCATAAATAGGTACTGATCTCTGATTTTATACAAAATATCTGCTGTCAGTTCTCTGTTAGAGATAAAAATCTATTCAACGAGTCTCTTAAACAAATTAGTTATACAAACAAGTATTCACTGTATTTGATTAAGAGACATTAGCTGTTCAATGAGGCCTAGTACAAGAAATTGAACAACGAATTATACTTAATCGGGACAGATGTACCAAATTTGCTGAGGGGTAGATATTCACAAAAATATGTTGAAGCACATATTTTTGTGAATATCTGACAAACAGCTGTAACACCATGTTTCATTTATAAAGAATTTATATGACTCAACAAGAGAGTCATAAATATACCCATTTGTTCGAATACAGAGTTCAGCTAACAACCCTATCAAATCTCAACAAGTGAGAGTTCAAGTGGAATGAAAACTAGCAGGCACAGTAGGTGTCTAGGACCGGGACGGGGAAATACTGATTTAGAGGACAGCCCACCAGGTTGATGCCAACCGGAGGTTTGAGGTTCCTCGTGGTTTCTTTTTAAGTAATTATACGTTGATCAAACTTTTTTCCCTTCCTCAGTTGACCGTGTCATTGTTTTTACCAGATAAAACACAAGGTTTCCGACGCCTCTCGGTTCAAACCTCACTGTGCCGAACTGCCGATTGTTGTGCCACTCCAGGATCGCACTCAGAGGGCCGAGCTCACGGCCGTTCACCATCGAAGTGATGCATGCGTACGTGCCCCCGCCGTGATTATTTATCCGTACTGGGGCCAACAACAAACTGACAACCTCATTAAAAACCCGCCAACAAATTAACGGCCTCATTAAAAACTCTTGGCCGTCGCAACATCGGTTTCTCGAGCCGAGCGAATTTAAAGCCCTGTCTGCTCGTCCAGCAGGGAAGCGGGCACGGCGACTCTTCAAACCAAATGTTTCAAACAGGGGCGGTCGAAGGGACGGCCGAAAATAGAGAGAATTGAAATCAACTGACTGGTCAAATGTTATTCTGGGGGGAAACTCGAATGTCTTAATGAAATTTAGATTAAAAGGGGACATGTGAAACGGGAATCACGCGTGTGGTAAACAACTCCGCTCCAGAGCGGACTGAAACGTCCTCTTATGCTGTCGCATCCAAGGATTTCTACCATAATTCAATGTTCGGTCGCACAAAATGAATTCATGGGTTGTTAAGAAAAAAATTAACCGCTGAGTACCCAACCCAGAACAACCGTGACCCTTTCTAGTAATCTTCTGTTGAATCCGCTTGCACTGAAGCGCTGACTGACATCTCAGTGCACAGACCTACGTGCAAAGCAACTAGAGGTGTACAGAATTTCACAAAAAGAATACGGAGACAAGAGTCAGTAGTCAGTTCAAGTGTGAAATTGTATTGAGCCACAATATATAAAACATTTTTATTTCATCAGATAAAAAGCCAGTGTAATAATAATGACTTGTGGAGGGATCTCTGAAATATGTGTATAGGTATGGTCAAAAAGCTTTCTTTATAATTAGAATTCCATATAAGCTTCAAGCAGGAATTTTGCATATACAACTTTTGACCGCAAAAAGAGAGATTTTCTTCCTTGGAGCTTGCTGATGCTTCATTTACTAAGTGTTTCAGTAATGTAGCTCAGGGCTGTAAGGACTGCAGTGATCCCGCTCAGAACATTTTTGGTCTCTCTCATCCGTCAGTGAACCAGATGACCATGATCCTGTGGAAGGTGTAACTAAAAGCTTCTTTTCAAAAGTCATACACATAAGCCAGGTATGAAATACAATCACAGAAATCTCATGAAGAAGGATTTTGCCTTTTACTGGGAAACAAGTTTGTGGAATTCACAGATTATTTTAGGGAAAAATGTACAGCTTGCTTTAAAAAAATATTGAAATATAATTAATTAAAATAATTAATAATAAAATAATTTGGTACAGGTCCGTGCTTGCATGTGCGACGTGTGAAACCCGACCATTGTTGGTTATTTTTGTTCTCTGTGCAGCTCACAACCCTTGAGGTGGGTGTGACCAAAGACACTAGCGATGTGGGAGACACCAGTCCCGGGGGGGGGGGGGGGGGGGGGGGGTGAGTGGGAACAATCAGCAGAAGTCATACACTGCAAACAAAGAGGCCCCTTCACCCCCCTGTCTCGCGCACACCTGGAGGTAGGAGTCTCAGTGTGGCTGGACGGGCATCGTCGGCTTTCTGAACTGTAGCACTCTATATCAGTGTTGTTTTCACTTAGTCTCACATAGAACCGCCTCTTAACAGATCAAGGGGCTACATCTGTAAATGCATTTGTGATCTACTTTAAGCACCTTGGTTCCTTCTGTGAGTCACTGGCAATTTTCAAATAATCAATGGTTTGTGCTTCAATTATTGTCTAACATGCGCATCTAATTGGGGATCAGAATTAGTTTATAAGTTCCAAGAAAAGAAGTCAATATTTTTGAATTCCCCTGGGAAATGTTTGGGCTGACATGCTAAGCGCATGCTAAGTCAACAGCCCTTTTGAGCAATGCTACCACTTCCTTTGGTCTTCATTTCTGAAATAACCAATCTCGCTGACTAGACCCACACACACAGGCTCAGTCTCAGTGAAAGACGTGTGCTGTAAATGAAGAAAGCTTCTCTTACATGGGAATCCACATCAGCCAGCACCACTCACCCTCACAACCCTGGAAAGGAGAGGCCTCGGGTGGCAGATTGCATGGCTTGAGTCCTCGCTCCTCCTGACTTCTCCCCTATCGTAGCCCCTAAACATCCCCACTTTTCCCCATCATAGTCCCTGCACCTCCTCACTTCTCCCCAATCACAGCCCATAAACATCCCCCACTTCTCCCCATTGTGGTCCTCTTTCCCTCCTTACTCCTACCCATCACAGCTGCAATAACCACTGCTATAATGTCTATAATGTCCATAACAGGACACATGCTCTAATCTTACAAATTACCCTCTCTATTCAGTGATATAAATTAGGCCAAAAAAGATGACATTTCCTACAGTATCAAGATCATTCTGAGTCCTCCTAATAACAATAGTCCATGTAACAGTTACAACAACAAGATATGTTTGCAAATTATGCATTTGTTCATGTCAAGATGATCAAATATTAATTGTTTTCATTTTGAAAAAAATATTTTTTTCATTTGTGGTAGCATTGCAAACGTGGCAAAATAAATTATTGACAAAATACATTATTTATAAATACTTATATGCATAAAATTGCCTTTTTGGTACTTTCAGGGACACGATATCAATAACTAAAAGACACCAGAGAAAAGTATACAGTAAAATGTGGCCTTTTTATCACTTTGACCTTACAATGACCCCAGTGTTTCCAGTGGACTGGAAGGGAGGAAAGTTCGTACAGGCAGTGACTGTGCGGTAAAAATGTGGTCTGGGGAGAATTGGGGGATTCTCACATCACTCAGATTCAATGGGAGATTAAATCCAGGTCTATCAAAGGTGGGCCTCTTCTCAGTACATGCTGTAATAATGTGCATACCTGATTATTGGAACTGACATTGTACTACTGTTTCCTCTAAACCTGAGTGGTTTTACATACAAGCGCATGCACTCATGTGTGTAAATGTGTGTGCTTGTGCATATTTATGCCTATCCATATCTCACTGTTTTGGGCAATAGGGGTTGTGGGAGGGGTAAGAGGTGGGCGGGGGAGGGAGCTGGTTGTGGGGGGCGTGGTGAAAGGGGCGAGGCTAAATCACATGTTTTCACATGTGATTTTATTTCAAACCAACTGGCAAAAGCAGAAAAAGGAGGTCCTCTTTCTCCCATTGTTTTTTTTGAGTCCCATGCTTTCAGGCAGCAGAGATTGAGGGGAGGGGTTTGGGGTGGGCGGGGCAAGGAACTGTGGACAGGGTGCGGTGAAGGGGGGGGGGGGGCGCAGAAGCACGTGTTTTCATGTGCGCGTTTCAGTGAGACCTATTGGCAAAGGCAAAAAAAGGAGGGCCTCTTTCTCCCATTGTTTGTGCACTTCCTCTGCCCTCCCGTCCCTGGAGTATGACATCATTGTTTTTCCTGACCGTGAGCTGCAAGACCTTCCTCCTCCGCACCCCATCCCCCCCCCGAACCCACCCAGGAGGGGAGGGTCATGGGCCGTCCACCTGCAAGGCAGAGAGCGCCGACCCGGGATCAGTCTGACATGCGTCCGGGATCAGGGCCATGTTAGCGTTGCTTCAAAGCCACGGCGCTCTCTGGCTCAGATAGCGCCCTGATAACACTCAACCCTGTGCGTCTGGGAGCGCCCACATCAATCGATTTACGCAAGAGGGAGCCGAAAAACAACAACGCCCCCAGTGCGGGGCACCAGAGGGCCAGAGCTCTGCCTTTAAATGGATAAAACCTGAACCCAGTGCAGCTGTCGGGGTCCAGAGCTGGGCTCCTGGACATTGAGGCCATGCAAGCTGAGGAGATTCCCAGCCAAAAAAACAATCATTTTATTTAAATACTTCAAGCTGTTATTTTCATTTTTGATCTGGAACGTCGCATCGTTTTCGTGCACCCCTGAAGAGCAGCACTGTCTCGTTGGCACTGTCTCTCGCAGCCCTATCTCGCCCTTTAGATGCGATTTAGATATGGGCCCCTTCATGTACACAGGGCTTAGTGAGCTCAGCCTCTCACAAACCTCCCTTTCTGCAAGGCGATATGATCCACTTGTATTGTCATCACTTTATGGTATATGAAGGCATAAAGTGCTGCTTTTGATATTGATAGTTTGATTGTTGATAGTTGATTTGATATTGATAGTTTGATTTGCAGCCCCTGTGCATATGGTGCAGGTGACTTCCCGTTACACTGGGCTAGTATCAGAATATGCAATCATGACTGTGAGTTAGCGATCCAGCTATTGGCAGGACATTAGTTAGCAGCAAAAACAGGGAGGATTAAGTGACCTCACACAAAAGGAAATTGATTTACAATGTGCCAACATGACCAGTGCACCATCGTATCTGGATTAAAATAAATTGCACTGACAGAAGAAAAGAAAAGGAAAAAACTTTCCAGGCCTGCGGAGGAGGCAACAAGCGCAGGTGTAGAGCTCAGTCATACGGTGCTAATAGGCCATCTTGCTAAGTGTGTTCTTGCTCTAGCATTTGTCAATAAAAAAACTCTACTCAGCGCTGATGAATTGGAGATGACAACTATAACTGCCGCAGAATGAAAAATCAATACAGCACTAATGCAGCCTAAAAAATAAGTGCTGGACCGTGGTAGATTAAAGTCAACAAGACAGCCAAGGACAGGAAGTCTTGTTTGACTTGATTTCCTGATCAATTTAATCAATTTGTGAGCTGGCGCTTAGCGGGCAAGGGCTACGCTACAGGGCTACAGGTCCGTTTAGCTTGAGGTGGCAACACCACCAAAGTCATTTTCACTTAGTTAGTTAAAACAAAATGTATTGACTTAATTAACACTTGCACTACAACAATACAAGGCACTTCCTTTTATTCTATTCTATTCTATTCACAGCAAGCTTCTGTAACACAGAAACGGCCATTTCCATCCTCTGTGACAAATATGAGTATAGATGCATCTGCTGAAGATCCACAGATTTCTGGCTGCCACTCAGACCCAGGTCCTAATTACTCAGTGGGAGTCACTGATTGGTTGAAAGCTTGAATCACTGATTCCTGGTGTCAGTAAGCCACTGGCTTAGAGGCAACCCTAAAACCTTCAGGATTGTGGATCTTCATCTGGGGGATACTTTGCTAGCCTTGTTGGTTGTGCACATGACCTTATTTTTAGTCTCTTTCTCTTATTTAAAAGTTGTTTCAAGCTAAATATTAGCAATTTACGTGTGAGACATAAACATAGCCAGAGCAAAATTATGTCCTAAATGCCTCAAAATTATGTCATGTCAGTCGTGTGGCAGTAATGTGGGGTAGTGGTGCAGAGCAGGGCTTGTAACCGAAAGGTTGCCGCTTAAATTGCCTGCTGGAGTGCTACCATTTCACCCTTGGGCAAGGTACTTAACCCACAATTGCCTCAGCTGTATAAATGAATAAAATTGTAAACTGCGTAAGTCATTCTGGATATGAGTGCTAAATGACTATAATGTATTGTGACTTCAAACAGATGCAATGGAAAACTGCTGAGCAATGTTTTTTTTAACATTCTTTGAAAGGTAAAAATGACAACTATCAATTTCTTTCCAAATAAATATTTTTATTTTATTCCAAATAATAAAAAAAAAACCATTGGCTTCTTTAAAGTTGGAGACTGTGAAGTGCCCTTGTAGTATTCCTGTAGTTGCAAGACCAGGAGCCCAATCAAAAATATCTCCTCTGACGAACCAACCTGGGCAGTCAACATGAATACACACAACAGAACATCACAGCAGCAATATCAGGAAAGGGGTCCTTCAGTCCTTCCCTGAGGAAATTGGTGCCTTGCAATGCCATGAGGAAGTCGCTGGTGGGGCTGCAGTGTCACCTTATGACTCTGCCCATGTCACATCTGCCCTCGGACCCCTCAGTTATCAATATGGTCCCTAGAACAGAGGACGGGTCATGGGTCGAGGGTCAAGGGTCAAGGCTCTGGAATGTTCAGTATCCCAAGACTGCCCCAGCTGTTAACTGAGGACAGTGTGACCTTGCATGTGGGTGGTGTGTTGGCTGGGGCATTCAGTGCCAATGCACAGTCTCTCTCATCGGGAAATAAAAGCCTGTGACCTCAGTCACCAGTAACTCGATCCACACGAGACTCATCGAATTTCGTTCAAATAATCCTTCTAACAATGCCTGTAATGAGCCTCTGTTTTTTGGGGACCTCTATGCCACTGGATCACACAGTCAGGGACACAGAGACCAAAGCCTGCGTGACTGCAGGGAGATGGTTGTACCTTTACTCTACCCTGTGGTTACTGAGTAGCAAGGCTTTTTAGTGTAAAACCACACAACTCACGCAGCACACACGAAGGATCACAGGACACGCAAAGTGGGCCTGGCCGCTCCAGATCGGTTGCTAAGCGCTTTGAGCAAACACTGGACACCCGCATGAAAACACGGAGGGTGTGGTCAGGCTTCACAGTCTCCGTTATTTTACATAACATGTTTACAAAAAATAATGATTAAAATTGTTAATTGTAATAATTACGGTTGGCATGTAATGTTCATCAACAACAACAACAACAACAACAAGGATTTTTTTGTGCATTTGACACAGCAGTAATAAATCTTGGGGTAGAAGAGCATCTTTAGGCACATGACAGGCATGATGTTAATGCAATAAAAGGCCTGAGATACTGGGAGGCTGTCCATGTCCCGCTGCTCCATGCTAATGGGATCAGTTAATTAAAGTCACCACTTGCGAGCTCTGTAACTGGAAACAGCTGATATTTATCGAAACCAAACGCTCCCAGGGACCGGATTATAATGACAACTCTCGCATGTGGACATGGGGGGCGGGGGGGGCGTATGGTTTGTTTTAAAGTGAAAAGAAAAATACACAGCTTTGTTGACGTTTCGGTTTGCTCCCCTTTGAAGTATCTTCAATTGAGCGTTCAGAGTTTCTTCAGAAGTGCGTGTGGAGGGAAATGATTTTGGTTGTCAGGGCCACCTGTGAATAGTTGTATTGCCTGGACTCAGTCACGCAGTAGCTCTTAGTCATTTATCCATAGTGTCCAATTTAGGATATATATATATATATATATATAATATATCCTTACTGTAGGCAGAAAGTGTTGCCCTCAGACGTTTTATTTAGCATTTAACATGTATATCACCTGTGTCATAAGAGGAAATGTAATTTGGCCCTGAGAAGTACACAAGAGCCTGCAACCCAGCCAAAACACTTAACAGCTTGGCCCAGTCTGTGGACAAACCGCTTTTCATTTCCTTTACCTCAAATTCACATTCTTTAATGTCTGAGGAACCTCAGAAAAAATCCTTCTAAAGTCCCGAGGTCTGCCCTCTCATTCGGACTGCTGTTTGCCTCCTTTCAAAAGCCTTTAGTACTCAAGCCTGTGAACTGTCGTAGGCAGACAGTCCTTGACTCAAAAGATTGTTTAAAAGTCAATCTTTGCATGTCCAGGCCAGTAGACAGAGCCTGTTCTTGTTGAAGGTTTATGCCTTTGGTGATTCGTGGCTGAACTAAGATCAGTAAGAGAGGCAGATCTGCTGAGGACCTGACCCATCTGCAGGGCAGAGTGAGGGTGTGGTTATAGCCTGGATGAGCTACAGACCCAGGTCTCTAGGCAGGGGAACCAATCATATCCCAGTCCTGACACTAGGGCGGGGCAGCAGTCTGTGTGTAGTATGCTCATGCTGTATAGAATTACATACCTGAAAGTGACTATAACTGATATTTTCTAATATAAACAGAATATTTCATCATATATGAAGATAGCTTTTATTTTGAGGTTTATATATTAACAAATGATCTATTACTTTTTATTACAGGGAGTTTGTACCAGTAATCAACTTTCAGACAAAGTGTTTGTAATACTGTCCCTCAAGCAATATCCTCCACACAGAGAATACAGATTGCATTGCAGACATTTCTGTTGTGTTAAATTACATCATAAATCTCCTATTCATATGCTAAACTATCAATCTCACAGACGTAAAGTGCTCATATCTCATGCAGCTATTTCCACAGGCTGACCGCCTGTCGGTGCGTAAACAGTCCTGACATGTCCAACACCTTTGTGTGAGGTCATCGCTCCTTCTGCATCAACAAGATAGAGGACCCTCTTCCTCTGAGGGAAAAAGGTGATGTCAAACGATGATGTCACTCCGCTGTGTTTTCAGCATTCTGGAAGCAACCACTTGTGCCTGCATTCAAAGAGAGGGGTCAGAACAGGAGGCAAAGGTGAAAGGTCACTGCTGGTATGCTGGAGGGGATCACAGGAGGGAAACATGACTTTGTACTTCCTTTGGTATGTAGCAGAATAATTAATTGCTTGATTAATCTACTACAAACAGCTGGAATACTGCCCCCACCCCTTATACACATAATAAAAATTGCTGTAATTCAGTATTACATTCTGGTGAGATACTACACATATCCCTTATAATGCCACAATAATGAACTGACAGCAATTTTTATTATGCACATATGGAGGAGGGGTATTCTAGCTGTTTGTAATCAATTTAAGTCAGATACTACACCTACTACACCTTATAATGGCATGATAATGTCATTGGGGATAAAACATATGCAGACCTTCATCATTACTGCGGAGGTCTTAAAGTGTATTGTTTTCTGTAATAGGCTCAGTATTGCAATCTCGTGGTTCTGCATTAACATCTATAACCACTCTGGCCTCTGAGCCCCTGTCTCTCCGTGAAGCCTCAGATGAGGTGAAAGCATGGAGGTGCAGAGAGGGATGGGGTGTTTTCTTCATTCCTTTGGTAATCAGTTTTGTGGAAATGTGCCCATTTCGTCCTTCGCCGTCTCCTCGTTGGCACATCTTCCAAAGGCTACAAAGACAGGCCACTACATTAGGCCCATGATACCCACAGCTCTCACTGCGATCTGTGACACCTGGCCAGCTTATGTGCTCTTCCAGTGTGTGCACGTTTCACCTCCAAAAAATAGGTATTTTCATTCGTGATTATTACAATAAACAGAATTTTTTGCATGCACAGAACAGACAGTTCGCACAGACTAGTACACAAACTAGATGCATTCAAGTAAAAAAAGAGCCAGCACCTAACCAGAGATCCTTTCAGATCAGCACTGCATCTGCTTTATAATCACAGTTCTCTGCTTCTCTTGTTTGTGGCTTCCCATCCCATGCCCCAACAAATTTTGTGTTCCCAAACTGCCTGGCTTCATTGAGGGAAAATTCTGAAGCGTTGCATGCAAAATCCGATCTACTTCAGTCATGGAAACATGGAGTTCCAAATCATCTTCATCACGGGAGAAAGCTCTGACTCCCCCTGCATTAATGTGTTTTCACTGCCTAAACGCTCGCAAAAGACCCTGAGTCACAGCACAGTGATACAGAGATTTCCAAACATGCAGACCCTTAAGGGGGCAATTTCAATGACATGCGAAAAAAAGCTACCATTTAGATCGTTATCTTTCTTAAAAACAACAATTTTGAATGATGTTCCTGTTCTCATCTGGTGTCACTTGAGGTAGGCCTTCTGTGCTTTCTACAGAAGATCTCCAAATAGCCTCAGTCATCCTCAACTAACTAAAGATATAAGTAAATGGTTAGTTACCATTACTATAAAGTTGGGCTGAAGGCTCCCATGGTTCCTACACAGCTGCAACCTAGAACATTGCCCCGAGCCAAATTTGTATCGGAATTAGCTAAATCACGTATGCAGAAAGAGTTACTAAGGTTACAGCTGAAGGTTGTTGAAGTGCTACTGGGGATACTTGGGCACATTGCAGAAGGATTATCACATAAATACAACGTGTCATTTTCAAAGAATGATCTCACTATGAGCTGCGGTGGCAAAGACCACTGATCTTACTGCACACTGTGGAATCTCACCAACAAGTTGAACCTAGGTGGCTGTTGTACTTGTTGAGACCTTTCATTGCTGTTGGTCATGTGTGGCGGTCATTATTGAAACTGCAATATACTTCAAAACCGAGTGAAGAGAGAGAATGCAGATGGTTTCAACACACAATAGAGCAAGATCACAAAAAGTGAGTCGATTACATAACGGAGTATCTGTGTGGAGAGATATGGAGGGTGACCATATGGAAGTAATACGTGAAGGCTTATGTGTGTTTATTTATTATCGTAGCTAATTCCCCTGTCCCAGAAGGACGTCCATCACATATTGCATAATACATCTGTAGAGCTAGACATTGCACTGAAGTGTCTGAGGTCAAGAACATTGATCAAGTCTGAATAGGCAGTTTCCCATCCAGGAATCAAACCCACAACTTTCTGGTCACAAGCCCAATTCCCTCATAATCACGGAAACACTGCCGTTCAAAAGCTACGCGACAATCTAATGATTCCTCACTGGGGAGACACCTCAGATGACATCTCAGGGATCAGGAGTGCAGTGTCAATGTTAAAAATTTAAGAATCCAAAAAAATAAATGAAATCACATACAAGCCCCTAATAAGAGACAGTAAATCATTTTGCAATCAAATAATCCGTGTAAGAGAAAAAATCTGTGTTATTACACATTCATAAAAAGGAGCTAAAGCAGTTATGTAATTATCATCAGCTTAATGTTATTTATGACATTGGCCCAACTATTTTCAGGGAGCTACAAATGGAGACATACAGGGATATAACGGTATACATGACACGGGATAGATAGAATGAGGAACATAAAGAGGAATGTGACTGATTAAATAATAAACTGGCATTTACCTCTTAAGGTGCCTTGGTTCCTTTTAATTGCGTTTAGATAACTAGATGTTGCTAAGTACCTACATGTGTACATAATTTGTTTTAATTATCATCTACCTAATGCAGATGTGCTAGTCGATTTGTTACTTTGTCTCCCTGATAATGAAATATGTAGACAGACAGAAAGCTGGATGGAGAAATTAAAGCATAACCTCAAATAATTAAGAATTATTCCGTAGCTGAACTGTGTTTGGACCTCTCCAGGGGTTTCGATTACAATCATATTAAACCATTTAATTTATTTCATTTATTTTCTCAGTAAAATCTTATTTTACAGGCAACATATCTGAGATACGGTAGCCATTAAAGGCAGTCTCTCTCTCTGCCATTGCCATATTTTTCCTTCGCCAAATTAATCAAATAAGAGTCCAGAAGAAGCAAAGTGAATGCTTGTGTGGATTGTGTTGAGTTACATTAATATAATCCTTCAGTTATGTGATTGTCATGGAAAACACAAAATCACATTTTGACTTCACAGGGACTTTAATTACTTTTCCATCTGGTATTTGTTTTTTTTCCACTGTAACTTTGTGAGTTTCGGTGAAGTGCATTTATCTCATGCTCATTTGTTTATTAAACCTTTATTTTAATCAGGTAGTTCATCTGAGAAAAAAAAAACTCCTTTTTCTGACAATAACAACCTGGAGGTCACAGTGCTTTAGTTTCAGCAGCCATATCTGATACTTTTCCTGTCCTGCTGTGCTACTCGAAGCTACTCGCACCCGAGGGCTGAAAGCCAGCAGGCATTCCAGCTCTCATGAAAACACCAGTGCTCCTAGAACTGGGCAGGAAAGCTAAATTGGTTCAGTCAAGAGAATGATTAGTTAAACCAGTTGATTAAGTGCCTGGTTGGGAGGAGAACTGCGGCCCTGCAGGAACAGAGTCTGAGTACCCTTAATGATTAGACACGCCTGTGATCTCTCAGAAGTAAAAGAAACGGTACCCGTACGTAGATTTCAGCCAGGGTGAGATGGCACCCCCTAGTAATAGAGCGATGATATGGCATGCATCCTCTACAAACAAGACACTGTAAAGTTTTGGGCCAACTCCCCAACTGAGCACATCTTTTAGAAAGATGCCAGTCCTACAGCTTTAGGGCAGTGCTCTGTCTGTGATATTTTTACTTTTTTTCTTAGTCTCCTTTTTCCCGCAGAAACATGTACATAATTGTTAATTACATCTAAGGAGTAAAACTCCCCGGTGTACGCCGCGGAAGCTCACGGTCCAATGTTTAGACCTGAGACTGACGGACCTCACATGAGCTGAGGGTCCGGCGTGTTTTTAGGCAGTCGAACCCTGTGTGCAGAGCCAGGCTGGCACCCGTTCCCTGCTCTTGGCAGGCAGCACCCCAAATCCATCTGTGAAAACAGAGGCTACCCTGCCCCGAGCGCTGGAGGACCCCAGGAGCCCTCTCAATGGAAAATTCCCACGGATCCGCCAACCAGGGCCCAACTCTCCCTCCCCCGCTCTCTCTCTGACACACACACACACACACACACACACACACACACACACACACACACACACAGACCCGCACACAGACACATAGACACACACAAACACACACACACACACACACAGACACATAGACACACACACACACACACACACACACGCACGCACACACACACACACACACACTACACACACACACTACACACACAGACCCACACACAGACACATAGACACACACAGACACACACACACACACACACTACACACACAGACCCACACACAGACACATAGACACACACACACACACACACACAGGAAGTTTGGAATTATTGGCAGGAAAACTTCCAAAACATTTTCTGTCTTTTCTCTGTATGTGCCCTGAAAAAATGCACTCAGTTTGTTGTATGAGAAGTGTAAACACAGGGAAAGTGTTTGGTTGGACATTCCAGGCAGGTAAGCAATGGCCTCTGAATCGGTGTGTGCTTGCAGTGTCCAACTAGACACTAGTAACTGCAGGCTGCGTGTGGGACACGCCATGGTGACTACAGGTGATGGTCGACAACCAACAGTTTTGGACTGATAATTGATTGTGTGCACCCAGCTTGAATGGCTTTCAGTTATGGGGAGAGCCTGTCCGAGGCATCCATGTTTAAAAAGCAAGGTGAGGAGAAGCCGCCATTGCCAAGCCATAGAGAAACTCTCTGTCAAACACTGTGCCGACTGGCTACTGTGCCATGGTCACATGACCTGTACCTGAGATTCGGGAGAGCTGTGAGTTTGTGTCCTCTACATGCCCAGGTATGTCTGGCATATGCAGAAAGCCACAGGCTCTAGACCACTTATTCTGAACAGATTTCACAATTTACATACAACCATAACATGCAGCTATAGTGCATTTTCAACCCTTGTCAATATGCACCCGTGACTGTTAATGCACTCCATATGAGGGTGCGGCTACAAATATTATACCTGAATATGCATCAACATGCATAACATTAAGGGCACTGTGTCATAAGGGTACAGTTCCCAGGTGGGCCCCTGCTGTTGTACCCTTGGGCAAGCCACTTTATCCCAACTGCCTCAGTAAACACGCAGCTGTATAAACGGATCTCATGTAAAAATTGCAAACTGTGTTAAGTTGCTCTGGATAAGAGCATCTGCTAAGCAAATGTACAGTAATGTTGTAATGAATATCAGACAGCAGTGTACGGTCATGCTCGAGCAGCTCTGGTTTCTACAGCCACTGAGCTGCCAATGGGTCTGGAGAACAGCAGCAGATTATCTGTGGGTTTTGGGGTCTGCGACCCCCTTTCATACATGTGTTCTGTGGCTCTCCTCTGGTCTCCATATCCAAACAATCCAACTGAGCGTTTGCTCTCTCACTGTCTGTGAAAACATTATGGTCACAGAGGAGTGTTTTCCTGCCTATTTTGTGGGTGCTGTGTGCATAATGACCTCTAGAGGGAGCAGTAGCAGTGTGGATATCATGAATAAACTGCGCTAAAAACACCCAATACTTGTTCATGTGATAGAGGAAACGGCGTTGGTATGGCGGTGTTGAGTGCTGGTAAGATCTGGTCACTGACAACAGATGGTAAATCTTGAGGGCCCGGATTCAGAGCGAGTCAAAGTTATTTTGTTTATTTAGTTTAGGTAAGCCCACTTGCCTTAGCTTGACACCCATGTTGTACGGGGAATGGAAAAATGATTGAATTGACTATGTGATGAATTAAAAAGAGCAAGGAGCATGGTGTTGATCCTAGTGGCAAGAGAATGAGCAGATCAGGGGCACTCCACAGTGAAACACTACCACTGGTTCAAACCAGTGAACCACTGTTAAGTAAGTAAGTAAGTCACATGACAGCTCCACCCACTTTGGAGGGCTCATGTTGGCCTGCTCTCCCACGGTGGGACGAGTCTCGGTGCTTGAAGAAAAAACGATAGGTGTAAAAAATGACCCTGCCCAGCTTCAGAAGAGAGCCGCACAAACCACAGCGTAATGCTCCGCTGTGAGAGGAAGTGATCTTTGCGGCATGGAACAGTGGCGACAACATCCTGCCGAAGGTGTGGAATGGTTCCGTTGCCACTGGTTACCACAATTAAATTAATTTCAGTACCGCTAACTGATTCAAGCACATTGGACACTTCAAAGCTTGGCGAAAAACACACTTATGTAGCAATTACTAACAGCATGTTGCAGACAGCCCTGGCCTAGTTACTGTTAAATTACGTTTCCGCACGGGTGGGAAGTCAAGTGTTTGTCTGCTCTAATGTGGTGAAAGAGAAAAGGGGGACAATTCAACGAAACTGAGTCACACGGTAGCTGGTAAGCAGAGCTTCCACTGTCCAAGAGCAGCAATGCTTTGGGCTCAAAGGTCTAGAGCCGGATACATGTGCCACAAATGGTTCTGTGGTTGCTGAACCAGCCTCAGTGATGTCCTCTTTGTTCACCCGGCCGCAAAGCCCAACGTCCTATGCCTAAAAATATTACAGCAAGACTCAAAACTGGATCACTCTGTAAAATGCAATTTAGAAGTAATGACCCATACATGTCAAAAGTCTTGATTTATAACTATGGCAGGCAACTGTTTAGCTTTTAACAATATCATTTTTTTCTATTTTTACCACATAAGCCATTTAGGAAAAACAAACAGAGCACAGTTCAGATGGCAGTGCACTGATGTCAGGCCAGGCCTCCATTTCGTGCAAATGACAAGCCACAGATGCTAAACCGACAGAACAATTGTGCGTGCCGAGGACCACATCGCACAGCTCTTATGTAATTGAAAAAGACTCCTCTGGAAATTAAAGCTGTGATTTAGTGTGTGGAGTGTATCACACGTGAGCTAAGCATGTAAGTACAGTACTGTGCATTGTGTTACATATTTCACGTTTGTAATAACACTCTGCCGGTAGCAGGTATTTACCTTTTGTCTCTGCACTTAAACAAATCACCCGCACTGTTTCCTTGTGAAGGATATGTCACTCAGGCATTACTTCCTATTATTATTTTTCTTCATTTTTTGACAGGCACCCTAATGCAGAGCCATAGAGGATGAGGAGCAAATATCAGACAGAGCGTACTGTACTCAGAACATTTCCATTCAGTCAGCACCTGCACTGTGGTTTCAGCTACGTTCTGCCATGTAGAAGGCAGGAAAGCTAAAGCACCAAACAAATAAATAAACTTGTGGCGTGAGTGCTGTACAAAATGGACCCTGTATTCTCAAATGGCCTTCTCTTGCTGAGCAAGAGATGGTTTGTAGCAGTCTGAGCCCTGAAGTAGGCCAAAATTATGCGGCCAAAAAAATGTAGCGCGGCAGTTCGCTGTAAATCACGCCAACATGGGCAACACTTGCAGCTATAGGATGTAATTCTGCTGCAGCAATTATCTCTGAGGGATGACTCAATCATCTTTGCTGGACTGTGGCTGTAACCACAGAGGTATCGATTGCAAGTTTCTTTTTTTAATGGCCTGATGTGTTGCAGAATGCAGGTGGCCATAAAATGAAGCCTATTCTTGGCAGGCAGTGTGTTCTTATGAGGATCCATCTCATTTAAAACATTTGCTTAGAACACTTCCTGCACCCACGGAGGGGTCTTGCGCGACGTCTTTAAGACGTCATTACGCTAACAGTTTACCGCAGTACTGCATCACAAGGAACTCCTAAATACACGTCGAGGTCAATACTTGTGTCCACACCTCTTCCTGCAATGTTTTATCCAATTGAATGTGCACCAGTGTGTATCCACATTTCTGCCAAAACAGACCACTCATTAGTGCTGAATGTGTAAGCAATGTGTCTGTGTACTACAGGGAAGTGATGAGAGTGGAGCATGTGTTTGTGGTTTATGTAATTGTTAAGAGTGTCTGAATAACCATAAGGTTAGCCCTGCCTCTAACCTTATCACTTGACCTGAATCCAGCTCTACCTCTTTACCTAACCACAACGCTGTAACCGTAAGACACATCGTCAAAACAACTCTGTATTTCGCTGTGAATTAAAAATATGAGTTATGTAACAAGTTATATACTTCTATTCTGCAGCGGTGACAGGGTACTTACTTATTTAACAGCCAATCGCTGCAGAATTTACACTGCAGTCATCAAACGTGCAAAGTATAAAATTTCTGGGTGCATGACATCAAAAAACTTACAGCTTAATATATACAGCGGAGGATATTGGATAGCTTTCTCACTAACGCCATCTGGTGGTACCTCTGCAGGCCTCGTGAGTTTTTGCCATTGATACAATTGATGACTTTGCATTGGGTTTCCACTGCAAACACTAAGAAGCTTATCACACAGACAGTGTGACAATCAGCCTCAACCTCAGGACCTCAACCACTACCAATGTGTGGCATCTACACACACACACACACACACACACACACACACACACAGAGACACACAGACACACACACACACACACACACACAGACACACGCACACACAGACACACACACGCACACACACACACACACACACACACACACACACACGCACACACACACACACACACACACACACACACACACACACACACACACTGCAGCCATTTTGTGCCAGAACACTTCACACTTAAGCTGAGGAAAGCGCTTATGTTGCCAATTAAACTAGGAGGCGTTGCCTTTCAATGGATGTCAAAGCTGTCCAATCACATTCACAGAAACCTCTAACCTCTGTCTACAAGGCTGTCTGAGAGCATCAGACAGGGAGCAGAAAAGAGTTTCAGTTCCTCAAACACGCTCTGCTGATCTCAGTCTCATTTACACTTCAGTAGTGGGTAACATTTAAATGGGTAACATTTAAAAAGACAGCTGTAACCTATGGAAGTTGCACTGGATAAGACCGTCTGCTAAATAATCTAATCTAAAACCTTTGTACTCTTGAATGTTATCTAAATTAGTGTGTTGTACTGTGCTTGACCATGCTGCGCTGTTTGGAAACAGCCTTATGATGGCGATAAGGAGGAGCATAACATACGGTCTCGCTTACTGTGGGGAGAGCACGGCAAAGAGCGTACTCCACAGGAGATGAGCCAATCAACATCCCAGACTGCAGTGTGTATCATCCACGGGTCTGGAGACACACTGATGTGATGATCTTATTCCAATCGAATTTAATTTCGCTCACTTAATTAAAAATGGCTTGTTTTTACGTTCCTTTCTGTAGGGCAAAGAGCAGTGAATTAACAAAAATGTATTATTTTGGATTGATTTAATATATTTTTTGTCCTGTTTTACATATTGGTTTAGAGGATGCAAGCAAAAAAAAAAGTGAAAGCTTTACTTTAATCTGTACATTGGAACAAGGACAACACTATCTGTACAGACCCAAAGAATCACGGAATAACAGTGAGTATGCTCCGGGCCAGAACAGGATTCGTCTAACACCTCAGTGTAATCCCTTTAATTTCGAGCTCACACTGGATGAACCCATACATGCATACAGACGCTCCCAGGAAATAGGAGCAGTGTGCCCCTTGTGTGTCATAACCACCACACCTAGAAGAGACTGGAGTGGGTGTATACACACACACACATTTAAGCACACACTTACACAAACACACATATACATGCACGCACACACACGGGAACTCTTGGGGATCCTTCTTTGTGGTGAAACAGATCATTAAACACACAGTCGTTTAAACTGACAGCGTGAAGGAAGATGTAGGAAGCACCAGTGATGGCAGAACTCCAGACCTCCATATAACCCTGCGCCATGCCGTAACCACATGATCCTAAACCAGCTGGCTGGCAGGGAGAGACAGCCTTTCCCTTTCTCCCAGAGCTCCAGCCGATATCAATACCATAATCCGCCTCATCTGACTCCCAGCTACTAATCATATTTGCTTTAACATATTGTGTGCCTGTGGCTAACTCACAGCATCACAATTTCCATGTGATCGTTCAGACTGATTATTGATTAGCTGATGCAGCTGATCAACTCCAAACCAGCTGCAATCTACAGAGTACACCGGTGGCGAGCTGTTTATGAGCTTAGCCCACGATCAAAACAGAAATAAAATTTGCGAATTACTGCGTGTTGCGGTTATTGTGAAGTAGGTACATGGAGTGGCTGAGTAAAACAGCCGGCTGTAGGACTATGAGCCATGTGAGCTGTGTCAGATAATGGCCCGTGGCTTACCCACTAGCACCGCAGGGGTTTCTTTCCAGTGCTTCTGCTTTTCCAACATCCTTGCAAAAAAACTGGACTGCCCCTAAGGAAAAAAACTTTATATATATATATATACGCCCGCTGAAATCAAAACACATGTCAGCAAATATCATTTTTAACACCTTGCTGATGAGCTCTGAAAAAAAGGGCATTAGGTCTCAAGGTCAAATGGTCAAGGTCACACAGGCTGGTGTTGGATTTCTGCTATCTAACTCAGTCTGTTATGCACAGACTTTGATTAAGTGTGACATAACGTTTGTCCTTATTGGTCCCCAGACCCCTCTCGATTTTCAGCACACAAGGTCAAAGATCAAGGTTACAAGGAGTGCTAATACAGTTTTCACATTCCACTCTCTAGCATGGCCTCAAATCTTTTCAGGGTTCCCCAGAACGCCAAACCCAGTTAAAGCAACATCCATTGTCCATTGTATATTCCTGCTGCCTCTTTACCCAAGAGATGACTGTTTCACTCAGCCTGGACCTCACTGCTAGCAAACACGTTTATACCCTTTTTACACTTTCTATTTCTCTGTATACATTATCTAACTTTCACAATCCCACTTTCTGTTCTGTGCTTTTCATATGACAGTCACTTCTGCTTCATACTGAATATTTCCAGTCTAGTGCAGCATCCAGAATCACATTCAGTCCTGCCCAGAACAGCACAGCCTTTTTCCCTACTGTGGTATGGATTGCTGAAATCTGCCTGAGGAGTGGCCACATGGGCTTAGCCATTGCGCCACCTTGTGGTTTCACACAAAGCAGCGTCTGTCTCACTGGAGATAAAGCTTGTGAAATCCTGTGCGCCGGTTGTGTAGGAATCACATTAACACATCTGCCACATCTGTTACACAGCAAGTTGCACAGAAAGTGAGGAAAGAGAGGTTATTGCAGTGAACCTGTAATGACTTCTTTTTGTTTGTGAAATTTTGAATGAAATAACTTTTTTTTTTCTAACTCTGCCTCTTTGCTTTGGGTATTGAAGCTTGTGGGTTGAGTGAATACTTTCAGTAGACGAGTATGTAATTACACCTGGCACAAGCTGCCATATTACACCATCGGAGTGCAGCCAATCACGGCTCTGTGTTCTTCTCTTCTGCTGCGGTGAGATAAATTCCCCTGAATCTTGAGGGAAAAGCACACCTCCTTCCACACTCCTACAACGAATGAGCTTCTAGGCCACGGTGCGGTTCCGTGGGGAGGGGGAGGGGGGATTCCCCCTTCCGTCCCTGTTTCTGAGCAGAGTGGGTCGTAGGGCCATAGGTCGCAAAATGAAAAAAAAAAAAAAACAGAAGTGTCGGCGGGACCTGCCCACAGCTCACTCCGTTGGCTTCACTTCCTATAGCACGCGCTGCCCTGAGAAATGAAACATGACTCATATCATGAGCTGCAGCCTTTCTGAGGCAATACCAATGAACAGATTTGATCTCTGATCGCGTTCAGTTCTGCGTTCATTTTGAAACACCCCTCCATAGATTTTATACATTCCTAAGACAATGATACACATTAGGACGTGTATCACTGACAACTGCCGCGCATGATGAAAATGCAACATGCCCGAAGTTTAGGCTGAGGTGAAGTAAAAATGTGCATATATTACATTTCATTGGCAATTTCTTAAGGAACAGTGAATGACACAACGCAAGTATGTCTGTAAGGAAGCATCTGAAACAGGGAACAAATAACATCCATATTAAGTATGAGCTTGTAGGAAGTGGCAGACTGATTAAAAGATGTTAAGCAATTGCATGCAATCTAGTGTTGCTCAATTGGTGCTTAAAACACAAAACCTTGCATTACATCGTAGCTGCTTAGCAAACGCTCTCATCCAGAATGGCATACACAGGATACAATTCCTACATCTTATTCATTTATACAGCTGGATATTTACTAAGGCAAATCTGGGATAGCACCTTGTCCAGCAGCAGTGCCCCAGCAGGGTACTGAACCTGCAACCACTGGGTTATGAGCCCTGTTCCAAAACACAACATCATACTGCTGCCCCAAAACCAACCCCCTTTATCCCCTGTCCCTCGGCCCAGCAATCACCACTGGTGTATCCTGGATCAGCATTACGAATGCAGCTGCTTTGACTACACATTTATCTCCCAAGCCCTGCAGCTGGGTCAAGTAGGCTCCGACTGCACTGGGATCAGTCTGGTACTCTGTTATCCAAAGGGAGCTCTGACAGAGGCAGACAGGTATGAATGGGAGCAACTGACTTTGGTCATAGAATCAGGCCACGAAAATTCAGGCACAGGCATAGAACCCAATAAGTTAAGCTGATGATTTTTGCAATGTGGGGTTTTCTCTGAGACAAACATTGTATCGTACACAACCGCCGGCTTCCAGTGTCACGGGCCCCTGCATCCTATGTTTACATCACTTAGCACTTGCACCACACAGTGTGAGGGTGTTACCAGACCGACCCAGCCACATTCCAGAGTGACATGGCTGGGGTGAGAAGACGGCATTGCCTTGTTTCTCTTTATCAGCAAGTTCAGCGACAGTTTACACCTAAAAATTGTCCCAACCATTCTTCCACACCCACCAAGGTTATGAGGAAATTCTTTTAAAACTCTGTCTGCATCTTAGAGGCTGGTAGATCTTCCTGCACTCTCTCAGAGCTAAAGACAGAAGGAATAATGATGAGGGTTCTCTTTTAAAACCATTTTCAACAGGGCCCATGCTGGATAAATCTGATCTAAACTATGTTCAGACATTGACTGAATAAGTAACTTCATTCTTTACAGATTCCTCAATTGATTTTGGGTAAATGCAGTCTGTAGATAGTGAATATACCAGCTGTAATATTTTTACTCTCCTTCTTCCTCTGGTGGGTTTTGGATGGGACAGCAGTGTTATGGTAAGTTCATGTTCATTTTCAGGAATCTGATCCAGACCTTTTCAAATGGTGCCCAGATTTGGATACAAGAGGTAGATATATTGAAGAAAAAAATGACATTATTACTATATTAATAATCAGACAGTATCACAAAAATAGAAGAACAATAGACCAAAGGATGACTAGGTAGTCATTTAATTTTCCTATTTTGTAGCATTATGTGTACTTATAATTTTTTAAAAACAGGATTCCATCTGTAAGTAATAAAATCAAACCTTCCTAATGGAAAATGATCAGCAATTAAAATATATAATGTAAAATCTAAGGAGTATACTTCTAAATATTTCAAAATGCAATGCACATATTAAAAACTATGTAAACTATATAGTGGTGCTTTCATGTATACGATTTAATGCATAAAACTGTGTTAAAAAACATGTCAAAAACTGATGTGTGTCATTTATTTTGACATACACAAAAACACAAACTCCTTATTTTTTAAAATCTCATTTCCCCCTATATTCACAAAAAGGCCTAATATGTAGTACAGCTCATGAGGGCTAATCCTCAGCACAAACCTGTTTAGTGAGCTGCGTCACACACCACCACCAGATCGGAGTTTACCACAGCCGTGATTTCTGGGAGAGGTGCCAGGTCACAGGGAAGAGCATGCAGGGTCTGTGTTCCTGTCGAACAGGTAACGGCAGCTGTTTTAAAAAGAACCACAACATAAAACATGTTCTTCTTCATAAAAGTGTTTTATTGTCAAGAGCAAACGGTGAGAAACGCAAACGTTTCTCAGTTTCAGATTTCAGGCTTCGCAGTCTGTCGACAGGCCAAAGATGTTTGTTCCTTGACTCTGAATAATGGCGAATGATTTTAGGCAAGCTTTACACTTTTCATTTTGCACTTAAATGTATGTTGTATTATATCATCCTCTATCAATAATATGCCACCTCATGAAACCACTGGACCCTCAAGGAACTTTAATATATAAAAAGTAAACACTGAATGAATGAGGAGAATTTAGGGCAAAAATATGATATCTTGTTAAATGTATTGCTGATAAAGTCATAGGACACTTCAGATTCCTCACCAAAAAAAGATAAACCCACTAAAATCATTTAGTTGATCTCTTCAAGCATTCAGTGTATTTGCAAAGATTATTATCTTGGTGTAAGCACGATAAATCCAGCAAAACTTCCTGCCAGAACCACATCAGATTCTTCCACTGATACATCCTGTAAATCTCAAAATAATGATAAAAACTGAATAAGGTTACCATTTACTGAAAACACGTTTATGTAGAATCATAACATTTAGTCAGTAAAGTTTGAGAAAATGCAGATATTAGACTGAAGGAGTTAGGTATTGAAAGTAATTCTGCATGTGTTTGTACATTGTGATTACCTATTGGCTGCCTGTCTCTGTTTTAGGCACAGACTCCTTCTCCAGCAGGAAGTGTCCAATGTCAGCTTCTCGCTTCCTCTGCAGTGTGGCCCCAGAGGGCCTGCTGCAGGAGGATATGGCATAAAAGAACCACAGCATCCAGAGCATGGTGTCTGAGCGGGTCGGATACACCTAATGGCCTGGACACAACGTTCACAAGAGGGGTCCAAGGGATTCTCTCTCCTCATCTTGGACAACTGATGGCGCGAACTTCTACATGTTAAACAAGGTGCTACACATGAGTGCCACAAAGTGGGACTGTGAACCCAAGTCATGATGAATCTATACTCTGGATGCACACAAGGTGCTGGAGGCCTGGTATGGTTGACAACTCTTCTGTTACCCGCATCAACAGGATGTCATGTTTGGCAATGGTAATACAGAGAGGACCCGGGGAGAGAACATCAAGAGGCAGGTGGAGTTGGTGGGCGGGGAGGAAACAGGTCAAGGAGTTTGCTAAAATTAAGGAGGGTAAAGGAGGGCATTAAGTGTGGAGATCATTAAGAGGCCAAAGCTGCCCACATTGCACACAAATGGATTGAGAACCAGCGTAAACACCTCCTGGACCTGGGGACTGCATTTGAAAAGGCCACAGACTTTTCCTGGACCTGCCTCTCTGAGACAGGAGCAGGGTACATCATGCACAGCACCTGGACCGGGCCCTCAGGGGCCAGAGTGGGCACCTTTAAGAGATTCGAGAACCACACCAAGGAGGAACGCTCTGCGGTTGCTTCACTTGCAGCAAATGAGTGCATGGAGTGGATGTGGCTGCTGGCAGGGTGTGCAAGTAAAACACTAAGTCTCAATCATTTCTACACCCACATGCCGCTTTAACTGCACTGCATTGCACTGCAATGGGCCGGATTTCTTCCTCTACCTCTCTAGTATAGTGCAGGAAATTACCCTGAGGGTGTAATATGTGATCATGATTATTATGTGACATGTTTTATTTGGGCATTATATGGACTGTAGAAATCTCCCAAAGCAGAAATCAACTGGTTTGTTCAGAAAATATGGTCAAAATTGCAACCAGCTGCTATGAGAGATGTTGTGTGTTGACTGGATTTGATCTCCAATTTTGTTTTTTTTTTTTGTATAATTCCCCTCCAGGGGAATCCAGCATGAGTGGATACACTTATGTTCTATTGTGCTGGAAGTTGCTCTGGATAAGAGCGTCTGCTAAATGCATGTAATGTAATTTAGTGTAATGTGAACGTACGTGAGCTTCTAATATTTGTGTGTGGGAAAAGTTTGCGCCATAGTTCCTCATACTTATAGAGTCCTGCTGATTCCTCTCCCAGTGGTATGGGGAGGACCAGGTAATGCGGGTATGATAACCTGTCAGTGGCCTCAGCTTGTGGGTCACCCTTTCCAAACTCGAACCAGCACAGCCGAGTCATCGCCCTGCGGTCTGTGTGAGTATGCATCACGGGCACGCTTCGGACAACACAAGGGCTCAGAAAGAGGAAGCAGCGGCAGACTGAACCTTCCAAAGATCCTCTGGGGGATCGTCTGCATCACCTCCTTCCTTATTTTGGATGACACCTTAAAATAAGCTCAGTGATCCGAGTTCAGGGTTTTCTGTGCAGGTGCCTTTTCTCACAAACTGTCAGCTCATTTCTTGCAAACATAAACCGCCAAAGTCTTCAATCGGTTTGACATTGAGACACCATCATGTGACTACATCTGACTACAAATTGACTTGATGACAGCCCTGTATGTGTAAAGATTTAATCTGGTGGTGTGTGAATCATCAGGGGAAAAGACAAGTATTTGCTTGTTCAGTCTTGGATGAGCCTAGCTAAACCCAGTACACACAAATACATACCCAATGAAAAAGTAACATTTGTCATACAATTGTTTGCAATTACATGTCTGACAAATATCTGTTGTTGATATATACTGTATGATGTATCTTTGAGCTATCCGAACGCTCAGTTGGGTCCCGTTTACAGTTACAGATCCCATGATAAGCTCACATGTCACGAATGCCTCTTACTCTTGCTTGGGAAGCAACATTTGACAACTCTGACTATTTTCTAAATAAACGAAATCCTTCGGCAGTGGTCGCGTCTCATGTGCTGCCGCGTTATTCTCCCACGGTTGCTCCGTTCCACCTGCTCCTCTGTCTCTTTCAGAGTAGAAAGTTAGCAGCTTGACGTGAACGCTCCTTCCGCATTTTGTCTGTCAGCATAGAGTATAAGGCAAGCAGGAAGGATAAGTTCAGAAGCAGCGCTGAACAGCTCCACCCAATCAGTCTGTATAGAGGTTTGTTCACACCGAATATAATTATTCTGAAAGGCAAGAGAAAATGTTCCCTCGAGTGTTTATCTGCTTTGTTTTAAATTTGCGTCGTTGAACAGGCTACAGAGGATGAGATAAGGTACTGTACGTTTCTCTTCTCGAAGTTTAAAATAGTTTGATTTATCATAATGTTCGACAGTGTCCTGGTGATTTATCGTCCGTGTTAGTGTGTTCGCCAAGGCAAAAGAGAAGGCACACTTTCTGAATATTTATCTCACGGTTTACGCAAACCATAAACACTGGTTTTTAGCCAGCTGTATATAAACTACTTTGATCCAGATCGCTGCTTCTCAAAAAACTTTGCATCAACTATATGCGTGTACATTAAGCTACTAAACAGCGTGTGCGTTTGCTTCTGGTGCACGCAGGGGCTTTCTGATATGATAACCGGTCCAGAATCAACACCATCACCGCTTACTCTTTACTTGCACATTTTCTGAAAAAAGAAAAAAAAAGTGTTTACTGATCAAGGATCTGTGCACAGACAACTTCATGATAGACCGTGACAGACTAATAGCTACAGTATCATGTACATCAGGCGTTTCGGGTTTTCAGATTTTCAGAGTTAAAATATAAGATGTAAGCTAAACAGGAGTAACAACAGCCTGTGACAGGAGAGCTTTGGTGAAATGGCTGTAGTTCTTCACCAGGTTGTCTTGCTCAATAAATACGACATAGCACAGACGAGGTTGCAAGTAAAGCCCAGCGAGCAGGGACGCGCCACAGCCCTGCACGTTTAGGAAAGTCGTATTTTTACTGGCGGTTGATGTGGCACGCTGTCTGTCTTCGCCTGGCACAAGTGGCAAAGTGTGGTAATCAGCACGCTTCCCGACACTTCACTTGACCACCGTGGTCAAGCTGCGCCCAAGGCGTGTTGAAGTCGGTCGACTTAACTGTTACTGAACTGATCTGTCCTGCGATCAAAATCCGAGCCAGCGAATGTCTCTGTACTACTAAGCAAGCGTGATGGAAAAAAGGAAGCGTGCATGACAAGCCAACGGTCAGTAATGATCACATGAAAGGAGCAAGAGTTGTGGAGAAAGGTAACTGAAAACTCATAAATATGGCAAATGGCATCGAAGCAAAAGTAGATAATCAGAGCTGGTAGCCATAGTTTGATCTCATGTAAAACTGCTGTTCTACCTATTCTGTGGTTTTAGGACATAATTACATTATGCCGTTAACTGGAATTTTTTTTGCCCATCTGTCACGTTGCCAAGTTAGCTATAACGTGGGAAAGTATGGAGGTAAATTAAACCTTGAGATTTACTATGTGGCATCATGATTGTGATTTGGCACTGCCGTTTTAACTGTGAAAATGCACCCAGCCTGACTTGCCTCAGGTAACATCCGTCTGTATAGGTGGATCACACCTTAAAATGTAAATTGCTGTCGATAACCGCTGCAAAGCAAATGGGTGACAACAGCACTCATGCAGCCAAAGGCCACTTCTGAGCACAAGGCCACTGCCAGAGTTACTGCCTTTGCATGGTCCCAAACTTCATTTGCGCATCCAGATGCTATACTGTATTATACATTTTAATTTCAGAGGAAGTGTCTGTAACAAGGTGAGATTATTATTTTTTCATCGTTCGTATAATTCAGAGCTAGGAGAAGAAAAACAAACCCAGTATTTTCTTTGACATATCCAAAATGTCAAAAGTGAAAGAAACCATGTGTATTTGAAGAAAGAAGAGGAGGTAAGCAGTGTTACCAGTGAACTGCTGGTAAGAAAACTTTAGCCATCCTCAATGTCTTTGTCCAGGTTTGTTTCTTCAGTGCTTCGGTGGTGTTAGGATTTCATTTTTTGGGGGGATGTCTACTGTTTGTGGTGCTCTTGCGGTGTTGGTAAAACCTCCAGCATCCATCCTGTCTCTGAATGTCAGGCAACCTCTTCCTGGATTTGTGTGGTTGGCCATGTCCTGAATAAAAGAAACTATCTTTGTGGACACAGTTTAACTTTGATAAGATTGCATTGTCAGCCTTTGTTTGAAGTGAGTATTGATGGCTGTGGATCTGAGGTGGATCTGAAAGTGAATTCTTTTGCAAACACACTCCTGTTAGTAATTACTCTATCCATACTCCTCAGGGTATGTAGCAAGTTACATGAGGTCCTGCAGGAAATCCATCAAAAAGGCCACAGTTGCTGGAAGAACACACCTCCTATGCTTACACTTTCCCATCCCTATACCTTTATTTAGTGTCATGAAGTAATAGTTAATGGTTTATGTTAGCCAAAGGTTAATGAAAAGGGACACTGATGTTTGTAATCACACACTGTCTCAGACACTTAGCATGGAAGGCAGGAGGGTATACTCTGACTGAGCAGCACTATGGTGGCCCAGACACACTGTACAAAGCCTGATCAAAGTAGGAATTTGGCTGAAATAATTATATAATGAGGGTTTGTTAGTCCAATTTGCATTGAAATGGAACTGCCTGACCTGAGTGAGTGTAAGAATTGCAGAAGGAGACTCTGAGCAACACACTTGCATGCTGGGAACTGTAGTTCAGGGACAGTACCTGCTTAACTAGGCCAACAGAGCAAGCGTTTCTCTTGCTCTTTCTCACACCTCTGTTCACACCTGCAGAGACACATCACAAGGCTAGAATGTGACTGTCTTGCAGTTTGTGAAATGGCTCTAAGTGAACCCGGGCACATTGGTAAACACTTTAAAGGGTGGCTTGGAGAGTCAAACAGGTGTTGAAAGCAGCCCTTCATCTCTCTTTTCACCAGTCTTGCTTACCTTTGAGCTCCACTGTTGTCAGCCAAAAAAGTAATATGTTTTAAAACAAGTAATCCAAAATCTAAAGAATTTAGGCTAGAAATATATGATAAAATGAATATATGCATAAAGTAGAAAATACTGTATATCAATCATTACCACTTTTATAAATGCAAAGTGGTGCATATATTGTGGTATATTCTGCAAAAGTATATAAGACAGGATATTCTCAACTACATGCACACAACTGCATTTATGATAATGATAGCATTCAACATATGCAGTTATATATTACATGTATTTTTGCATACTATTTCTGCATTCCATTTTTGAATGACTTTGACATTTGGTCTTCTGTGTTACCATGCATTGCTTTAATGGGGGGGGGGGGGGGGGGGGGAGTTAATGAGTCATTGATCAAGTCATCTGGATGCTGTCACTCTATTTGGTATATGCTTTATGGTGGTTTTGGGTGAGGAAGCAAAATGATGTTATTGTATCCAAGTAAAACTATGCACTCCACCCACACAGCTGCTCTGAGGTACAGAATAAAGCTGCGTGGCCTAACAGTGTAGATGCTATTGCTCAATTTGCAAGGTGGAACAGTTGTCACTGTGGTATATCTTACTAAGATTACAACCTGCTTTGCTTAAAGGGATACTGTTAGGTTAACGGAGCTTTTAGTGCTGTTGTCCGTAGTGGAAATAGAAACATCTCAGTAGTGAGACACAGAGATGGTTTGGTGAGTCTGTGGGTTCTGTATGTGACAGAGGTGAATAATTAACAAGACAGAAATGAGGAAGTCAGCGTGGCCCGGTCGATTTCACCCCAGCAAGAGGCCTTGCCGTATGAGGTCAAATGGGTGTTTCCCTCACATTTGAAATTCAAATCCTGCTTCAATATTTCTTTACACAACTACTTGTTTCTTTGTTAATAGCCCCCCCCCCACACACACACACACCAGTAAGTACTGCCATCTTGGTCAGTGTGGCCTCCTGACTCATTGAAGTGCTCATGGTGCTCAATGTAGAGTCAGCAGACGCTTGAGCAGGGAATTGGAGTCATACTGGTTTGATTCAGAGGAAACAGAATGTGTAACTGGGGAAACAGAACGGAAAAGGCAGCTGGCAGTGCAAGGTGTGGGTGCAGTGTGCCCAGTAAGCAAATGAATCACGATGGTCATGTCACAGTCAATAGCATAAAGGGTGCCCTGCGCTTTTCTCAGAAACAAGTGTTAGCAGCTCATTTTACACTTACTGTTTAACATGTACGTCTAGCTGGAGCTTGAAAGATGCTTTGCATTTCCTGGAAAATCTGAAAATGAACTTTACAGTGTCAGTCAGGCCTACCAACACACGCGGAATAAACAGTAAACCAGTGGTGTGTCCAACTGAACTCTTTCCCAGAGTTTTCTGCTTTTGAGTAGATCCAGGCCAAGCTGGCCTTTACTGCAGGCAAATGCTGAAATGTGTCTTTTCGTGCATTGCAGGCAGAATGAGAGACAGGCTGTGTGATCTTCAGGCCATCACCCAGGCCACCCAGGGCGAGAGGGCCCACCCGGGCGATGGAGGCAAGGGTCAGGACGAGGACCAGCTGGAGCAGCAGGCGGTTGTGTTCCGGGGGGAGGGCGTCATGGAGGATGTCTTCCGGGAGGCGCAGAGCATGCGGAAGGAGATCGGCCTCCTCGCCGTGGATGTCAAGCGGCTGGGCAAGCAGAACACCCGCTTCCTGACCTCGGTGCGCCGCATCAGCAGCATCAAGCGCGACTCCAATGCCATCGCCCGCGACATCAAGGCGCGCGGGGAGGCCGTGCACAAGCGGCTGCAGAAGCTGGGCGCCCTGAGCAAGGAGCTGGAGGAGGAGTACGGCGTCAACGCAGCGCTGGTGCGCATGGTGCGGTCGCAGTACACCTCGCTGTCCAGCGGCTTCCACGAGGCCATGGCGGAGTACAACCGCGCCGAGGAGGCCCAGCGCGAGAACTGCAAGGCCCGCATCCAGCGGCAGGTGGGCATCATGGGCCGGGAGGTGACGGGCGAGCAGATCGAGGAGATGATCGAGACGGGCAAGTGGAACGTCTTCTCCGAGAACCTGCTGACCGACGGGCGGACGGCGCGCTCGGCGCTCAACGAGATCGAGAACCGGCACAAAGAGCTGCTGGAGCTAGAGGGCCGCATACGGGACATCCACGACCTCTTCCTGCAGATGGCCATGCTGGTGGAGGAGCAGGGTGCCATGCTGGAGAACATCGAGGCCAACGTCTCCGCCACCCAGGACTACGCGGCCGAGGCCGTCATCCAGATCAAGAAGGCCGTCAAGTACAAGAAGAGCAACCCCTGCAAACGGCTGTGCTGTTGCTGTTTCCCCTGCTGCAAATAGCCAAGAAAAAAGCCCTAGGAAACTCCCTGACTGCACGTCCTCAGAGCTACTCGACACAACACGCTCATGCATGGGGGAGGAAGAGTGTTACTGAAATACGGTACAGGCCTGGGAACTTGCAGGCGGGTAGAAAAGCAAGCGGTTTTGATTGAAAATACTGCGCAGATCTTTCTCACATGAAAGATATTCTAAATAAACGCATTACATGACTTCACACGTGAAAGATGGTGCGAGGGAAGAGCACTAGTGACTTTGTGTCGCGTTGTTTTTACTGCCGTGTGTATAAGCTTGAAGCGCTGTGCTACATTTCCTCGGGCTTTGAAGACTAGTGGCAATGTGTAACTGGCATGTGCCGCAAACGTTTGTATTAGATGCACAGTAAAAGGACTTGGTCAGTTGTATTCACGTGTCATATTATAAATATTTTTTAATTGGGATTACGCTCATGAACTTGTACATTTTTTTTTGCCACCTTAATATGACAAAATGGTTTGCGATGGTTTGCTATTTGATGAATGAATGTGTGTTTTTTTTCCATTTCAAACTTCTGCATTACATAAATGTGAAACGTCTGATGAACAGTAAAAATATAAGAGGGAATCACACTTCACTTAACAGCGGAACATTCAAAATCAATCAGGTATTTTAGTGGGAACAGTAGGTATGTTTTTGCTACTGTTTTGAACATTGAGGTCCACCTGGATTATTCTTCTCCGTTATTCACTATTCTGTTGTGAAACTGTGTTTCAGTGCTTAATTACCCCACTGGTGTTATTTCTCTTTTTAATGGCACAGCAGAAGCGGAACTGGATCCTAACCAGCAGGCCCACTGGGCAAGCTCAGGCCTGACTGTTTCGCCATACAGAGGTTGCAACATGCGAGGCGTAACTTCCCATTTTGCATGCAGTAAAGCATGACAGGGAAACATGTGCTGTATCTGATAAGATGTCTTAATTGGGTTGTGCATGTCTCTTGCATGCTGGTAGAATGAGCGGCAGTGTAGCGTAGTGGTAAGGAGCAGGGCTTGTAACCGGTTGCTGGTTTGATTCCCTGCTGGGGAACTGCTGCCATACATTTACATTTATTCATTTGGCAAGAGTTCTGTCTTCAGTTATTTCCCCAGTGCTCTTTCTCCTTAACCTGTGAGCACAGTAGCTAAATGATCTCATCCTTAGGACATGCAAGCAGGAAAAACAGTTTCATACAGAGTATCACACTATCATAAACAGTGGCTCTACCCCAGACCACAAAAAAGATAACAAAACACCCTGGGAGAGTTATTTATCTTCTTATTAGCAGTTGCTGTCATAGTACTTTAAATATTTCTATAGGTAATGAGGATTTGAAGCTGCCTTCAGTTTGGTCACAGAGGGTCAGATGGACAGGTTGTCCTCTGGCAGTGTCCTCGTGTCTCCATGCCCGTTCAGAATTCAGCTCCTCTCCAGATTTGGCAGGATTTGGCCAGTTCCCTGTGTGTGTGTGTGGGGGGGGGGGGTGATGCTCTATGGGTGAACAAGGAGTAACAGTATTAAATACAGGTTACCAAGTCTTGCGCCCATCTCCACAGTTAGACACAGTTAGCTACTCTACCATAGCTGAGACACTGGCACGGTTACTGCTATGCTCCATACAGTTCCTGATGTATTTCAAATGTACTGCAATAAAGTCAAAATGTTGACAAGCATGAGTGAATGAGATTGTCTTAGGACCATGAGAGAGGGGGGGGGGGGGTTAGTTTACAGTTTGCTGCTTCTCAGGGGAAACAGCTTGCTGGGGCATTAAGACACATTTTCCGTTAGCACGTCTGTTTCATTTTGGCATCTTCTTATCCACTCGGTGAAATGATGGCTGGTCTTCTGGTGTAGAACATCCAGCTGAATTGCACCCATAAGACCTTATGAAACAGCTGAAACTGAAAGATCTGAAAGCCCCTACTTTGTAACTAAATACTGATTTCCTGCATTTGGGGAATCGAATTACAGTACTCGAGTTAACGGAAAGGCCAAACCACATTGTGAAGTAAAAGCTGTTTCACTAGTACTGTAAGCATTAGAACCTATTCATAGGTACAGTATGTATCATCTGCGTATAGACTATGAGTCAGCTAAAGAACACCATACAAAACACCTTTGCTCAAGAAACTAATGAACACTAAAGGGTTAGCTACAGAAACCATTTCTTCAGAATGACTGCAGTTACAGGAAATGGATGGCATGGCCGGACTGACATTCTGAATCACCATGTTTTGTGGTTTGGGTGCTTCTCTAGACAGATGGCACTTTGATGCAAGCCAGTTTCAAGCACCAAGCCTCTGTGCTGACTGAAAATAACTGAAAGCAACTTAAATGGAAAAATCAGCATTTTAAATTGTTTTTTTTTTTTTTTTACTTTTTTGAATTCTGTGTCAACATTGGTTCTTGTAACAAATTTAAATATCTTTATCTTGGGTGACCATTCAACATTGGGTGCCTGTTTTATTTATGTTTGGAGTTAGTAAAACATCTGTGGTTCAGTGACCATCCTTTTCTGCTACCTTTAAAATCTCCTTGACACAAAAGTCTTTGACATACAAAAAAAGAAAGAGAAATCCTATGTCTATGTTGCCTTGTTAGCCGTGCTTGTCCTAAATAGATCTCTTACTCATTGAAAGTGAATCTAGCCTTTTAAGGATTTCAGTTGAGGCTTCACATGCTGAGAGAAACATTCTTAAACCTCAAAATCAAACCTATTTTTGTGTTGTTTGATATACTTCATGGTATTTGGCATGTAAGTGAAGTCCACTGATAATCTCAGGAGCAGATAACTGGGCCACTGGTTGCACTAACCAGTTCTCTACTGTTCTCATGGTTTAATTTCACCTTTGCTTCAACTGTCTTTCCTTTCAACTTATAAACAATGAAACTGTCACCTTGTATAGGTCACATGACGGTGTACTCAAACAGCGTTTCTGAACATGGCTGTAGAGCTTTCTCTACAGGGCTTTATTTTTCTTTGCTAGCTCAAATGAAAAGCAGTGGCTGATTTCTCAGTCCCCTTAGAGTCACCAGCTGAAGGAGAATGGTGGGGCCGAGGGCTGACAGGATGAGGTCTACAATTTTCAATTGTGCAGGCAGCTGCTTGATAGGTGTTATAAAACATATACAAGTGTAAGTTTTACTTGGACTTTCCCTCTCTGCAAGAAGGCGAGTGTACTGAATGAGTCACACTCAAAAATCTGGTTTGTATTTCAACTGTTATGATAGATGTAACCTTCTGGGGACATATTGTAAGCTTGTTATGAACTAGCCAGTTTTCAGTTTGTATTGCCAGGCACTTTGGAAGGAATAATTAAAGGGAAATTCCCTTTAATTTAGTTATGATTCTTAGCTTTGGGCTTACTATTTATCTGTGATATTTAAATAAGCAAGTATCTTATTAAATTACATTCAGCAACCTAGCATTATGCCTACGGTTATGTCCATCTGCATACTGTTCATTTCGACAGCGGAGAACTGACTGCAGTAATTCAGGTCAAGTACCTTGCCCAAAAGGTGATGAGCCAGATCGGGATTCGGTTTTGCAAAACTTGGATTGCAAAATCAGATCTCTCAACTACTGCAAGGTGAACAGTGGAAAACACGGTATGTGTTTGCTTCCCAGGTCGCTATGCTACTAGAAATATTTTGCAAGAAACAGGCTGACCTGCCCATGGGTGTAACTTTAAAAGCACTTAGCTGAAAATAAAGAACTGCCATCAGATAGTATCAAACTCTTATCTTCATCTTGCATGCTATAGTGTGCACCGATGGCTACCATGCGCGGATGGCTAACCATGCGGTATACTGGCTTGATGATACCTAAAATGCGTTTCTAAATGCAGTTATTTACAGAAGCTAAAGCAAGTGAACAAGTGAAAGTGGAGGTGGTAAAGACTTAACAGAGCTTTATGAAGAGATCAACGACAACTGACACTTTAAAACCAGAGGGGCTTTGCTCCTATCCTGCAGCTACTGTAAATAAAAAAGCTAGAAGACTTGCTCACAGCACGGCTTTTGAGCCACGTGCTGCACGTCTAACTTTAGGCAAGGCTATTAATATTTCCATTTTATTTTCGGAAATCATTATCAAATGTTGTAATTCGATCGGTCTACATCTTAATATTCCTTGGACAAAGAATATGCTTGCGCGGAGCTTTTAGTGTCGTAGAAAAAATAAAAATAAATTAATTTTTAAATTGCATCAGTAAGAACTTCCTTTTTAAGGAACCTGAGGATACATGGACGTATAGCTAGCCGGCTACATTTGGCATAGCTTACCGTGCTTGATGCCGAAATACACATCATAAATAGGGTTAACTAGCGACTTTAACCTAGTTTAACCTATCCACCAAATAAAAAGTGTTTCCAGCGTAAGCATTACGTTTCGCTTGCTAGCGTAGTTATTTCAGTTGGAAATGGCTTGCTAGGCTGCTAACGTAGCCAGTTTACACACTTGTAGACTTTAAGATTATTTTCTTTCAATTGTTTTCCGAGAAAGACAATTAAACACACTGGTAACGGGGGTCACACGTCCGTGTTAAAAAAATGCAATCCACCACATGTGTTTTCCTTTTTTATTTTTAACACGCAGCAGAAACCCACCAGCGTGCGCCACTAGCTAAATTTAGCCTGCTGCTCAGGTCGCGTTTGGTAAAATGTTAGCGAGTATTCGCCTACGATTAATGTGATTGGCCACTCGCCCGGGCAAACTAGGGTAAAACCCCGCAGATCGCATCTGATTGGTTGTTGTGTAAAGTCACAGCACGCGCGGAGCAAGCGCTCGTATAATGCAACGTGCTTTCGTGAGAGCGGGTAATACCGAACTGGACTTGTACAGAAGGACTTGTGGGCTCACGCAGAATGCTTCAAAATTTAGATTACATTTGATTTGTATAGATAACTTGAGTTAGCTGCATGCAACCATTGTGGGTTAGCAAAATGCCAGAGATGGCTTGCTTATCATCTGCCGAAATCTAGCAGGGCAAGTTTGTGCTGAATCGGACTTCATGCTAGTTCATGGTAGCTACTTAGAAAATGTCAAACTTGTCAGCGGTCATTAGCAAAACCGAAACGGGTTAATTTTTGTTTACTGTCTGGTAACGGTTTCTAGAAAGATCTGGAGAAAGTAGGCCGCATTCACCAGGATGGCCGAGTGGTTAAGGCGTTGGACTTAAGATCCAATGGACGCATGTCCGCGTGGGTTCGAACCCCACTCCTGGTAGTTGTTTGCATTTTGTTATGTGTGTGTCATTTCAGATCAGACATACAGTAAGCATGGCCATACCGCTATAGCCACGCAATATTCGGCATAACTAAACCATTTGAGACTTGGAAATTGCTTTCTAACATTTCCCGCCTGGAAGTAAACGCTCTTTGATCATATTTGTAATCCTGACGCATGTTTACCGTAATAACCGACGCAAAGGCGCACACTCAAACGCGAGACATTATAATTATTTTATGTCCGTTTTTTAACCGATTCTGAAAACCAACAGTTGACTTTGGTACTAAGTTATCTTTTCATTGTTTTCATGTATAATATACATTACGTGTTCACCACACTTATAGCGGCGGCGTGGAGTAGAGGTATGCAGCAGGGCGCGTTACACAAAGGTTGCTCCTTGGATTTTGGGTGCTTTCACACCAGAGCTTTTGGTGCGGACCCGAGTCCTCCAGAAAACGGAGGTCTGGGGTACGGTTCATTTGAACTCCAGTGCGGTTCGCATTTGGTGTGAAAGCTAACCCAACTAAAACCAGGAAGTAAACGCTATTTTGCCTCCCTTTCGCGTCGTTGCCTGGCGACATTGGTAAATAAAAGCTGCACGAAGGGTCCACTGCTGTTGGACCCTTCTACATGTTACTTAACCCAAATACACGCAGTAAATATCATATAACAGCGTGTAGATTTTCAAGATATGTAAGAGCACATCAGCTGACAAATTCTACCAAAATGTTCATAGTACTATAGGCCTATGTTAGACAAACTTTTTTTTCTTTTTCTGGAGGAGTCGTCTTTGGCGTGCTGTGTAGCTGTTAAGGCTAAACCGGTGGTTAGTGTGCTTTCCCCTTACATCTTCAGGTTTCAGTGTGAGTGTAACTCAGTGGAAAATACGGTTACAACAAGGTTCCGTTTACCCTTAAGTCAGCAGTCCCATGATGACGTGTTCAGTCATAAAAAACAGATGCGGTCAATCACATTTCAATTCAGTCAATTCAAGAAATGGATTGAAATTTAATTCATGAATAGAAAATCGCACATTCAGTCATTGAATTTCATTTAATTCCATGAAGTGACTGAAATTATCTGACACGCACTCCAGATTACACACACATTTCTAAATATATGGATAAAATGTGGATGAAATTAACGTTGATAAATGGGGCAGTGCTTTATAGATTCTGAAATTCATGCATTGTATTTTGACATTACCGGTGCCCATCGATGAAGAAATCCAGCTCACACTGGCACTCCGATGGGCCTGTGCCCTCAGTCAGCTGGTGGCCTGTCCTCTTTAATAGTGCGGCAGTGTAGCATAGTGGTTAAGGACTCGTAACCGAAAGGTTGCCGGTTCGATCCCCGCTGGGACACTGCTGCTGTACCCTTGGGCAAGGTACTTAACCCACAGTTGCCTCAGTAAATATCCGGCTGTATAAATGGATAACATTGTAAAGAACTATAACCTATGTAAGTCGCTTTGGATAAAAAGCGTCTGCCAAATGAATAAATGTAAATAGTGACATCTGTTTGCTGGTCACATGAACACGTTCTGCCCCTCACTCCACTTTGAGTCACTCCCTGAGCTTTACATCCCAGCTAAACTAAATTTATATTACACAAATGAGCTTCGAAAGAACAAAAGACGGGCAGAAGAGATACCCCTGTTTATACAGAAATGCACTTCCTGATCGTCGGGGATCGTGTTACCATATTGGCGGGTCAGGCGGGGGTTATGCTACTGTCCCCAAACGCCCTTGTTTCACTGGTGCTTCCATGGCACACAGTAGGATGATGTGGAGTAGAAATGGCTGTAAGGTTTATGTAGGAGAGAGAGGGAGATAAGGCTTACTGCAGCAGAAGTTATCCATTTCTCACTTCCCTGTTTGCGGACCAAGCAGGCAGCCACTACCACGCCATCAAGCACACTGATGGCTGACACATTTGTGAAAAATGTCTTTTTTCTTTATTTATGTATTTTAATTTTTTTTTTTTTAGTTTTTTTGTTGTGTTATTGGATCCCCTGCCCTATGAACTGAGCTAATCAGAAATACACATGCACGGTTATTGGCTAAAGTAACTAGCAAACAAACCTTATCTGTTATCGAAAAGAAAGAAAGAGAAAGAAATCCCGCCTATGTATGATTAATTTCTACCTATCACATTTATCTGATCCCCAATCAACCGCGGTGCTAAAATGACTGCAGATATAGTATCAATGTGAAATGAATGGCAGGGCTACAGTGATTTCCGAAACCACCACGTGTGCTGTTCTGTGTGCAGTGGAGTAATATTATTACTCAGGTCTTCTGCTCAGCAAAAATAATGCATGTTGTGTTTAGGGCTACACGCACTTCTCACACGCACACGCTTTTGTTTTTACGTTGGCGCCGGACAGTGCGCGTAACCACGCAGCTAGAGACCGCGTCCGTTCAGGTAAGCCGATAAAGGCGAACCACTGACTGGGAGGGGAGGCTTGAGAAAAACAGTAGCGGCAATTTTGAACACGACGAAGGCGTTGGTGTCTGTACATTTTCAAGCTGTCTGTGTGGGGAGACCAGTACGGCATTTGTTGGGGGTCTATCCAATTTAGGTCGTTCGTTTCGTCGTTTGTATGTGCGGTTAGTATCCCTGGGACTCGGAGGACGGCATTTTGGGAGTCAACAGTTCGCCGGTCGTCAGTTTTAAAAGCCGCCGCGCCATTTTTTTAAGTAAAACTAAACGAAACGCAACAAACGCCTACCATGGCCCCGGGGGGCGTTAGAGCCCACAAGATCGAGCTGGTCCGCCGGGAGACCTCAGAATCGGTAGGTTCACCTTTCCTACCCGGGGTTGGGTAGCAGTCCCCTTCGTGTGATGTTTGGGTTTGTTTCTTTACACGTACACAGTTAGGTCACACCGGCCGCTTCCTTTACACACATTTTCACCAGTTTTCGAGCCAAGGGAGTCTTAATCATTTATAGTGCAACTTGGAAACCACAGCGTAAACTGGTCATGTATCGACTTTAGTGTAACAGAGGGGGCATGGTTATGTCGAGAGCTCCAGCTATATTTTGCTCCCAGGGTCATTAAACGCTTTTAATTTTTGATTATTTTCATTTTTCTGTATTGTTGGCACTTTTGTCGTACCTTCCTTCACCCCTAAAATTCATGGCAAAAATAATATACTGAAGTGTAATCTGACATGCAGTTCCAACAAAGAATGATTAATTATATTAAATATGTACCATTTACACCCTTTACCATTTTTGAATAGTATTTAGCAACAATTTTGCATTCAAATACAACCTAAGATAAGACTGCATTTTTACAAAGCAATGATACTGTGCGTGAAAGTTTAAGACTCTACCTTTGTTTCCGACTTTCAGTCCTCTGAATTATTATAGTCAGCAAATTTGTCGTCTCCTTTCTTCACCTGAAATGCAGCTAGGAAAAATATGTTCTTCTAATATGGCCAGAGGGACTGGCAAAAAAAGTCCTAATCATTTAACCCCTTAAATGCCTTTGTAGTTAATTCTAGCTAGACTAGAAACAAAGGCATTGAAGGCATGTGGCACATTGTGACCTTTGCACATATGTTTTCACCCTGAAATACAAAGATGTAGCCGCCACACTATCTTGAAAAAAGGCCTTTTATTATAATTGATTATGTACGCTAATGCTAGTTATGTCTAGTGAGGTTGATGTATTCTGAGGAACACCAGAAGAATGAGAAGGCCATTAATATTTTTCCCCAAGTGAGTGTTGCACCTTTTTTGTTTATTGCAGTTTTGTTTTTTTGGTAGTGCCCTGATTTGAGGTTGGTTGAGTATAGCTCTTTCTCAGTGCTGAACATGGAAAATGACGTACGCCATGGTTTGCGCTGAACTTGCACCAATTTCTCTGTGACCACATGTTATGACCACACTGTACGTTAAATTACAAACATACAAGTTGAACCTGTGCAACGTCACAACAAATGCATTGTAAGCTTGCTAAGTGTCTGTATATGAGCAGCATCTTGTATTCTCTGTGATCTAGTCTTATTAACTACTGTAGCCTTGCACCACTTTTTAAATCTGAAAAATCTCCCTTTAATATGGATTTTGCTCAATTTGTTTTGTCAGATCATAGTCTGACACAGTACATGCAACCTGAAATCCATCTCCATGTTGAACTGTCTGACGGAGTGTTTGGCCCACACTCTCCTGTATTGCTGACCCCTATGCCTGCATTTCAAGCTGTCATGGTGCTGTTTGTTGCTGTGTTCTGTAGGTGATCACATGCCCCCTCCCTGTCTCACTTGGAAGTTTTAAGAAGGGAACAGCAGAGGGGGGAGGGGCATGGGACCATCAACCAATCACTGGTACGCATAAGTACCTGATGGAGCCAAGGGTGTGACAGCACTTTGCACACCCCGATTGCATCTTTCCATTACCATCACAGACATAAAGCTCTCCCTGTCAGAGAGCCGGGCGTGTCACACTTTGATAAAAGAGGATTTATCTCCTCCATCCCGAGCCCTGATCTGATATCCAGCCGTCTTTCAAAGAGGAATGGAGCCCTTCTGTTTTCGGTGGGGGCATTGAAAGTCCCTGTTATCACAGAAGGTGACGATACTCACTCATACAAAAGTTTCACTGCTGTTCCTGTCCTCCCAGAATGCTTTGCAGGAGGAAATGAATTCCTGGAAAGCTGCCTCCAGGGGAACAGGTCTGGGTCAACAGGAGACGGACAAAAGCAGTGGGTTTACAGACTCATCCCATCAGAGAGGGTGAGTGCGTGACCCGGGGGGGGTTGGCTCAGAGCCACCTGCAGTTTGGAGTCATGTGCAGGGGGCGGGGCTTGTATCCTGCAGCCTGCCAGATTGTACCCCTGCTGGGAAGCCGCTGCTGGACCATCAGCCTGCCAGGAAACCCTGGTCCCAGAGAGCCAGCGATGTGTCCATCCAAGCTCTTAATCAAATGGTTGGATCCATTTTACACTAAATTAATGCAGGTGCTGGAGGTGCTCCATCATGCGCACATGGTCACCTGCATTAGTTAAGTGTGATAATTGATCCAAGTATGTGATTAGGAGATGAAAGGGAAGGATACGCTGTACCACTCCAGGACCATGGTTTCTTACTCTAGCCTTAGGATGTGCAAGCTAAAAGCAACAAAGAAATTCTCAGCTGAGTGAACTTAAGTCTGCTTTTTTCCCATCTGGCTTTCAAAAAAAGGTTATATTTTCATCAGTGCATTTTAATGTTGTATCTCTGTTCCTTCTGCACACCAGCACAGCTTCACCATATGTCTCTGTAGGTGTTTTTGTAGATATTCTTTGCGGTAAGTGTTGTTTTGCTGACTTATAATTGTGTTTTCCATCCACTTTATGTTGTGGCTGCAATAACCGGCGCTGTTTTATTGTGACATCCCTTTGTTAAGAGTAATAAACAGAATAAAATGTGATCAATTGATTGAGTGATTTTGCAGCTAGAGGAGCTCTCAATGAAATAACATTAGAGACAACTTGAGACGCTTCTTGCTGAATCCACTGATGTCTTTATTGATCTCGGGCCACTTTCCCCAGGAGAAGGTGACTTCATACTGTACTCTGTTCTCTTACTTCCTCTGGCGGATTATTCTGGATGTTTTAAAAGCGGGTTAAGGAAATCTTTTTGACAGGGTTCAAGTGAAGGTGAAGGAACTTCAATCGATCAGGACGTCTGGCCGGAACGCTTTGCTGTTATTAAAAGTGATGGCACTGTCTAATGAATTAAACAAAATGCTACAGCTCTGGATGTGCATTTTTATGGGTTGCTTTTTGATCCACGATCTCCATATAATTATTGTGCTAAAGATGAAACCAAATGTCTTTTCAACATTTTTTTTTTTCCTGGGATGAGGGATATTGATATGATCGAGGGTCTTAATTTGCTCACTGCCGGCACCCCATAAAAGTAAATGTCAGGCATTTGGCGTTTCTCAGAGAACAATTGTTGGTCAGCGTACTGTGGACAGTAGAGGGCGCCAAAGTGTCATTGATAGTCAGGTAGGGTTTGAGTGTGTGTTCTGATAATGGATTACAGACGTAGCGCACTGTCTCCAGTTCGACGCTTATCTGATTCCCTGAGCAATCGTACAGGCCTTGTGCTTAGAATGATCCTGCTGGATTTTAGTGTTGCCTTTGCCATTAAGTGCCTTGATAATATAGATAACGATGACAAATACAAGTCCTTGTATACAAGGAATACAAGTCTCTCCAAGGTGGTGTTACAGGTGAGGATCTAGTGGCAGCTCAGTGGAACAGAACATACAGGTCAGGCTATTACGTTATTGTCATTCAGCAGATGCTCTTATCCAGAGTGACCTACACAGGTTACAATATTTACATGTCATCCATTTATACAGCTGGATACAACCCAAGGGTACAAGGGTAGTGCCCCAGAGGGGAATTGAACCGGAAACTTTTCGGTTATAAGCCCTGCTCCGTAGCGCTACACCACACTCCCGCCCAAGGTGTAGGGCGTTGGCTCTGCTCCGGGACGCTGTGTGTGAGCAGCTCGCTGGAGGAAGCCTCCTCTGGATGGGGAGGGCATGGGCGAGCAGGCACAGCTGTGGGGGGGGGGGGGCGTGTGGGGGGGGGGGGGGGGGGGGCGTATGGGAGGGGGTGCACTTACATTTACATCTAGCCATTTAGCAGCTGCTCGGATTCAGAGCGACTTGCAGTGCAACTCGCAGAGTGCATCTAACAAAGCGGCCGGAACAATGGAGCATGCTGATCACAGCCGACCACGCCCGGGTGTGAGTCACTCCCCGACCCAGCGCTGCAGTGACCAGCGCTACAGAGAGTGCACATGTGCTGCAGTAAATTAGCAAGCGCATACACATGTTCATCAGTTCAAACATGCAACTCGGTATACTCTAAAGTGACTGGCAGGCTGCACAGAAGGGTTGGATGAGTTATGGCTGGGCGGGGGAGCTAAGGAGTAGCCTGAGATGGTGGGTCTTCATTCTGTGGGGGGGAAGACGGCCCGTGACTCCGCAGTCCTGAGCAGCAGTGGGGAGCTCACTCCACCACATTAGGGTCAGAACACACAGAGGATGCAATAGGACACTGTGTGACCGGCTTATGGTGGGTAGGACAGAGCAGTGATGCGCAGATGCTGGGTTAGACACTTGCTGGAGAAGCGAAGATTCTGGGCACTGCTGTACAGGTGGAGATGCACAGATGTTGGTGGGAATATTTGGGGTGAGATGTGCAGATTCTGGTAGGATGGTTTGGGGTGAGATGTGAGGATTGTGGTTGGACTATTTGGGGTAAGAAGCGCAGATGTTATTTGGACTGTTTAGGGTTGGATGCTCAGATTTTGGTAGGACCGTACAGGAGGAGATGCGCAGATTTTGGTAGGACAGTGTGGGTTGAAATGCACAGAGGTTAGTAGGACGGTTTGGGTTGAGATGCGCAGATGCTGGGTAAGAATATCAGAGCAGAGGCAGAGAGATGGCACCGGCTCTGCTCTTGAGAAGCGGGATCTCTGTGTGACTCAGAGATGATACCCCAGCCTGTGGGAGGCGAGCCGTAACCTACTCAGCGCTGACTCAATAGGAGAGCTATGGAGGTGCTTCACCCCCTTCATCTCCCAATCCCAAATAACCCACAACGAGGCTTTCGTCATAGCTTTTTTTTCCCATTTTACCAAAGATTACCTCCAGCATTATAAGGCTTTTAAAAAGCAGTCATGTGCCTGGAATGAGAATGGAGGTTTTATTCCAGATGGAAACTGTGCAAAGTCTTACAAACTGTTTACAGCTGCATGGAGTTGCCTCAGTTCACAAGGCCTTCAGCTCCTGAATAATACAAAAACTGTAATGCTAAATTCATTCTGAAACAACAAATTGGAGACATTTTACTCAATGTTTTATGGAATCCTGATGTATAAAATCTGAGGGGGAAGAAAAGCTGTGTACTGCTTGTCAAAAAATACTTCCCCATTAAAAATGTATGCACAAAACATTGCTGACCATGAAATTGAGATTGCTCTGCGTACATTGTAGCTAATATGTTTAAATATTTAAAACGTATCAGCTGTCATAATTTTAGCACCTCAGGCACACATTGTAGAACATGCTTTACATTCCCTCCGTATGTGAAGATATGAAATGACATACATGAAAGCAGCAGCGCGTGACACATTTTTGAATATGTACATCATAATAAAATAAAACATTAGGTTGTCATATCATAACACAGTTCCTTTGAAAGGCCTGGGACTTCTGCTATGTGGGAATGCTGTTGCTGCAGATTACACATTTATTTTAAAAAGATAAGCGTGCATTAAACATCCCTGACTACCTCCAGATAATCCGTCTTCCGCTTGTACAGTCACGCTCCCTGCTCGAGCCAGAAGACCAATGGCACCGCATCACTCGTCTAGAAAAAGATTTCACTCCCCTTATTAAACCGACAATTTTAAATAAGCCTTTTTTAAATCTATATCCAAAATATCTGAGAGAGCAGGCCATGAAATTACAGTTTGATATCTGTGGCTGTTTGAGCCTGAGTGCTGTTCAACACGCAAACGCAACAACAGTATGAACATACACTTTCTGCAGAGTCCTGAAGCTGAAGCTGATAATTGAAGCTGGCCATGTCATTTGCAGACAGTTACCAGGGTTGAGAAGCAGCGGAACACACCTGGTTTGTTCCATTGGGGATGGGGGCTGTTGGCTCAGCCAGGGCTTCCATGTCACACAGCTCTCAGACCCCCCTGCGATTCGTCACGTACCTGCAAGTTGCTTGAGTGTCGTCAGCGGAGTATTATCTGTCCTTCACTTTCTGTTTTTTTGTTAACAGAAGTTGCTAGAAGTAGAGCTGTGGGAGGGGGGGGGGGGTCTGCATTTCCAGTGTTCCCAGTATTAATGTATTCTGTATCAGCAAACCATGCACACCTGGCCGTGTTACTCAACTCTGCAACCTCAGGGTCACTGCCTGTCCCCCCCCTTACAGGGTCACATGTTACGGCCGCGTCCTCTGTCTGTTCTGGTGATGCAGGGGAATGAGGTTTCCACAGTGGTCGGGACAGCAGAGACACTGGTCATCCACCGTTACAGATCGAGAAGTCACCCCTTCAGCCTGTATCTCCGCTCCCCTCCCCAGCGATGACACATTTTCCCCATATTTGTGTCGTCTTCATGTTACTGTTGGGTATGTTTTATTCCTGTGTTGCACAAATGAATGTATGTACTTAAATGTTGCACTCGCAAATTTAACATGTTTTTGACAGCGCTAGCTATCACAGCATTGTAGGGGGAACGGATGCACGTTGGAATTTGGTCTGCCGTGTCACGCATGTACCATTTCTCCCTGTGACAAGTAAGATGCACTCCTGCTTGCATTGCTCTGGATGAAAGAGTATGCAACGGCTACATGTAAGCACACGTGTTTTGGATAACTTGGTATAGGAAAATGTCTGTTCTGTGACTCATGCCCATTAGTGGTTCCTGGTCATTAAATCCCCCGAGTTCTGGAGACGGAATTTGTGAAGCTGGTGAGACGGGAGGATGTGCAGTACTCACATGGTGCTCATTAGACAGACCCTCCGTGTTTGGGCTCTGATTGATTGCCTGCACTTAGAGCTGAAAGGAGCCGAGGAGATGGTGTGAGAGGGCAGCCTTTCTCCTCAGCTTCCTTTGATTAATATCTTAGTATCCTTTAAAAAGCAAATTTGTTACTTTGAGGTTTATTGCAGGATGGTTTGTCAGGAAGTCAGAGCCCACTTAAAATTGTCCACATTTTCCGTCATTTTTTTTCCCTCCTTAAAAGGAGAAATCACTCTCATGAGGCTATCACATACCTCTCCTTAATTTTCAACTTCAGTGTTTTAAAACCTGCCAGTTATTAAAAGCATGACGCATGTTCACAAGCCTGTTCCTCTGTTAATCAGTGTCACCCAGAAACATGATTCAGCTTTTCATCTTGTGCGTCAGTCAACGCTGACTGGAAAATGGGGTGAAACAAGGGTCCTAAGGAAATGATGTTCCTCCCAAGATCCCCTGAAACTGCCCCAAACAGCTGTGTACCAAATAAGCACTGACAGCGTGCTTAGTAACATGCATATATTTATAAATAAAAGCTTCCGAAGAGTCTATAGGGTAAGCCGCAAATTCAGTCTAAACACAATGTGCTTTACCTTTTGAATTGCTTTTAAGCAAGTGTTAAGTGTGGCAAACTCAAAGTTATTGCATATGCGAAACTGCAAAAAGCAACACATACTTACATGTGTCACCCAAAGTTAAGAACAAGGTTCCGTGCTTTGATTGAATCTGGCCCCAAGTCAGTACTGTTTGATGCACATCATAACCATGTCAAATGATTTAATACCCCTGCAGATTTATTAAGGTCACCAGATGTTTGTTACTATAGTTGATATAGCGATAGACCACATGCTTGATGCTTGTAATTGAGCCCGAAATATGTTTAAGCTTTTGCTTGAAACCACCTCAATCTACTCCACTAAAAATCATCAAAATCACATTAAGCCTGAAATGGGAAGTATTTCTGCATCAACCCATTAATTGGAGTAATAACAGCAAGTATAGTAATCCCTATAATCCCTTATGAACATGCAAATTAGCTATCAAACTGCAAGATGAATCTGGCACCACCTAAAATGTAAACTGGCATTGAATGCTTGGTTCTGAGAAGTCGATACGTCATGACAGCATCTGTAAATTTGTGTCTTTTTTGCTAAAAAAAAAAATAAACCCATCTCCAGCTCTCCGTGGAAAGACATTCTTGACGTTGTTGAAAGGCTCATAGGTGTGCTGCTAAATGGAACTGATTGAGTCCCTGTGCCATCGGGGCAGCCTCTCTGAGCAGGTGAGTGCAAACGTTTGCTGTGATGTAGCCAGCGGATCCCATCCTTAACACTGCCAAACTCATTTTCTTCCACACTGTCTAATATTTTATATTTTAATATTTTATTTACTCACTTTCTACCTCCCCTCCTTGTATCTTTCCTGCCCTTCTTCCCCTCCTCTCTCTCTCAGCCTCTCTTTCACTCTCTCCCTATGCCTCATTCTTTTTCTCTCTGTCTAAACCTTGTATTCATCACCTTTCTACCTCCCTCTTTCTATCTTTACTGCTCTCTTTCTATCTCTCTCAGCCTCATTTATTCTCAGCCCCTCTCCCTCTCTCTCTCTCTCTCTCTCTCCCTCTCTCTCTCTCTCCCTCTCTCTCTCTCTCTCTCGTGCTCCCTCTCACACTCAGAGGCGTATAGCAGGCTGTCTGCCTCTCACTCCGCAACTGTTTGAGAGCAGTGGCAGAGGGACTTTTTCCTGTGCGTTTGCTCTCCCCCCTCCCTTGCACTCATTGCTTTCTCTCTCTCTGTCTCTCTCTCTCTCTCTCTCTCTCCCTCTCTTTCTCCATCCCCCTTTCTCTCTTTCTTTCTCTCCTTCATCTGCCCCTGCCGGAGTAATTGGCGTCTCGCCTGTGGGGCTGAAAGAGGAGCTGTCGGGGAGCGTTCCGGACTCTCTCTCTCCCTCTCTCCCCGAGGACGGCTCCTTTCGCGTCCTCTCCTGGAACGTCCCCGTTAATCGCCTCCTCCGTCCGGACGGCGCGCTCCGCCGGAGGAGCAGGAGTCACGGCTCGTCCGCCAGTCTTGGTGCATCGTCCTCGTGTCTCCCCCCACCTCTCGTCCCTCCCCGACGCCGACCTCTGACCTCTCGCGGGGGGGGTGGGGGTGGGGGGCGGGGGGAGGCTGGGCAGGGGGCGGGCGGACAGGAGCGCGCTCAGATGGGCGAGTGATCCACGCGTGGGGATATGAGCGTCCGCTCCGGGGTTATGATGCAGATCCTCAGCAGTCTGCAGAAGTCGGGCAGGCTGAAGATGATGGCTATGGTCAGGACCTCCCTCAGGAAAGTGGTGGTCTTCTTACATCGCCTGCAGAGGATGGCCATCTCGTCCCCCCGCTACCAGAAACTGTGCAAGGTGAGTGTGCGGGTAGACGGTGCCACTTGAGGGCTGACCCTAGATCAGTTTCTGATTTTTTTTGCACATTATCAAGTGAATTGGGATTCAGGTCCAGTGAGTGGATCCTGGATCAGTTTTTGCAAACTGGATCCTGAAGTGTAACCTGTGGCAACTTATTTGCTTTATTCTGTATGAGAACCTGAGTGTTTTTTGGAATGACAGAGCAGCCTTTTGAACAGCCTTTTGTTCAAATTTTATTCATTGATGTTAACTCCAGTTCTGACTTCACCTATAGTATTCATGCAATATTTTTTGTGGATGTGGACAGCAATGATTTGTAGCAGGGCTCCTGACATCTGTTTTGGAAGCCAATATCCTGTAAATTGAGGGTTCATGTTTTAGCTAAAATATTCAGTTCTTAATGTGTGCAGCTCACATGTGAGTAGAATTTGCCTTTTGTTTAGATGAGTGGTTTGGCACTTTACCTCTTACCTGTTAACAGTTACCACGGAAGAAGGGGAAAAAGGAACAATTCTGAATGGATATGTGCTGCATTATGAAGTCCTGCCACACTTTGCTGTAGACTTAAGAGTATTTTGGGCACCAGTGGATTTCAATGCTGTAATGAGGAGGTAATGAGGATGCAGACAAAGCCGGTCTCAGGTGTGTCGCTGGTGAGATTCTGGCGGTGGCAGCGGTGGGAGGGGAGACGGGCGATTCCCTGTCCCGCTGGATAGGTGATGAGGTCCTGCTGTGGTCCCGGAGGGGACTGGGCTGTGCATTCTCTTTAGTGTGGGTATATTCTGTGAGGAAGCACGGCGGTTCTCTCTCAGTGCCCCTTTCTCCAACTGCCCCCTTTGGCACAAGTATTTGCAGGGTTTCATACCAAGCATGCTGAATCTGGCTCACTGACAGAATGCCTTGGAATTTAGTGATTGACATTTGAGTGGAATTATCTTGGTTATTCAAAAGGTTAATTTTTAACCATGTAAGGAAATGCCAGCAAAAGGACATCTTATTTTGCCTGGCGTTATAAGGCTGGGGTTAAGGAGACTCGGGCAAGTGCGGCTACTCCCACACTCACTGAGCCGTCAGCTCCCCCAAAGAACCTTCATTTCACCACTAGATGGCGGAAAGTGACCAATAAGAATTCACAGTACCTGTTCCTTGCTCTTGCTCTTGCTAGAGATACAAATTTTAAGGATTATGGAGTTTAGCATCCCTGCTGCTGGGTAGCTAGTCTAGGGCAAAGAACAAGGAGCACAGGAAGAAAGAAGCCCCTCTATCCTTGTTCATTTAAGTTTCCCTTGACAGCTCCGATCACTCTTCATTTGTTCAAATCTCCCTGACGGGACCATTCACTCTTCACTCATATAAGTCTGCCTGGAGAGCTCCTATCGCTCTGCACTCGATTAACCCTTCCTGGGCTGTACAGCTTACTCCTGATTTGTTCAGCCCTGTGGAATTATAAACTATGACATTGGCCATTGTGATGTAACAATACCGGCTAGGGTTGATAGTTGCTGTTCTGTCCTGCAGCCAGCATTGTCAGTGTGGATGTGACATGGAGCCATATGACAATGAAGTACCTGTGTCAATTGTAGACTGTCAGTCAGCACAGCTGACAGGCAGGAGTTTATAGTGCTTAATGGTGGACAGGGATTTAGGGCAAACGCAGAACAAATCCAAAAGTCTTGATGTGTAGAGCTGTGTGTTTCACCTTGCTTTAGCTTACATGTTATCCATTAGCGCAGCTGGATATTTACTGAGGCAGTTCAAGTTAAGTACCTTCCCCAAGGGTACCACAGCAGTGTCCTATGTAGGAATTGAACTGGCAACCTTTGGGACATAAGCCCTTCTCTTTAATACATCACATTTCTGCCCATTGTGATGGATTACTAAGATAATTTTTGTCTGTTATTTCAAAATATAAGCAAGGAAAAGGCATTAAATCTATTTTGTGACATACTGAAATGTGACACGAAAATTGGTATTTTCAGCAGCTTTGGCAGAGGGGCTCTGCAGTTGGTCCTTCTGTTTGCTTTCACATGAAGATGACACCTCCTGCTTCACGGAGTGACGGCATGATGAATGTGCTCTTTCACACACCGAGGTGGGAACTGACACCTTGGTAATAACTTCGCCATTGGAAGGCAGCCGTGGATTCCCGCGCGCCGGCAGCGAGCGGGGCAGCGGGCTGCCTGTGGTGACGTCGTCCGGAGTCTGACTTTGTCTCGTGCTTCAAGTCGAGCCACGGCGGTGGTGACCCCCGAGGGGCAGACGGCGAGCCGAAACTTGTCATCGCGGTTCCGTTGGCGCTTGATAACACCACGCGGGAGCGTTTTGCAGCACGCGGCTTCCAGCATTTGTTTCTGTTTTTCCCAACACAAAGCCCATCTGTTAAATGAGCGCCGAAGCCATTGTAATATTCAGTGTCCCTGCTCGGCACGCCCTTTCTTACACTACGAAGATGAACAACGGTCACACAATACAACCAGACTCGTGAAAGACAACGACAACGTAATCTTGCGCTTTCATTTTTATTTCCTGTGGATATTCATCTTCAAATATACACACACTCTCTCCTGTATACTGCCTGTATATACTGCCTGTAACAAGAGACTAAGTGGAAAAAGTGCTTGAGTTAATTTCGCTGTCGTAGGAGTGATTTTTGGCAGAGATTGCTGGGTTTGGTCATGCAGACTGTGAGGGCAGGATGGGAAATAATGAGCCGGAGTGGACATAGCTCTCTCCCCCTGACACCGGCCATCGCACGCCTAATACGCCTCTGCTCCAGCCTTCAGTTGCGTTATAAAGAAAGGGGCAATTATGTTAATGCATCCGTAATATTCACATCCATTCAGCGCTGCCTCCAGCACCGGGCCTCTCGCTTCATTCTCTCAAATGGACTGGCAAGGCTATTTGCAGACAATGTCCACACTTTTCATTTTAAAGCTCACACTCTTCTCCTCTCCTCTCCCCTAAAGAGGGTACTGCGAATGACCTCCAGCTGTTTTTTTTTTTTTCTGATGTATGCGTACATGCGTGCGACGCTCATGAAACGGCAACATGCATTATAAGCTCAATGTGCAACAACAGTATTTTAAATATACAACGTACAGTACGTATTAGAAAAGGGGCAATTTCCACCTGCATACACGTGACCATTCAAACTATAGTAACATTGTAGAATATATCACTAAATTGAATAATATGAAAAATATGTCTTGTAATAGATGGAACTGAGCAAACAGCAGAGATAAACAGCAGAATATTATCATTTCATTTGTTTTCTTAAATATTTTTAATGGTATATCACACTACAATGAACTTCTAAGGAGCAGGGCAACCAACCAAAATGTTGTTGGTTTGACTCCCAGGCATGCCACTGCTATGGAACCCTTGGGCAAGCTACTTACCCCGAGTCGCCTTGGTAAATACACAGAAATGGATAATGTCAGAGGTGGACGTCCAGCTGAATTTAATTAGCACAGCTCTTCAGCCAGGTAGAGGAGCTAATTAGTGAAATCGCCTTGTTTAGTGAATGTCTAGAACAAATACGTGGCAGGACTTTTAGTTTCTGAAGCCGGGGTTGTCCACCTCTGGATAATGTATAGAAACTGCAGGGTATGTAAGTCACTCTCCATGAGGTTGTGTGTGAGGTAAATGTAATGAATAGGGGAGAGAGCTGTCCTGGATGGAGCCTAATGGCATGTGCCGTTCCTGCTGTCACAGTAAGGACAGCCCTGTCTGTGCCATGCGTAATGGTGATTAATGGCTGATCTTAGCCAAGGGCTGTGGTTTTCACCGAAGATTCCTCTGCCTCTTTCTCATCCATGTGCTGTGCCTGAAATAGATGTGGGAGCATTTATTTATTTATTTATTTATTTCCATCTCAGCTCCTAAAGATTGAAGCTTTGCTAGCTGTGTTGTCTGTTCTGTGTGTTCCTGCTTGAGTTTGTGACCATAGTGTTTGGATGAACCTGGATCAGCATCTGGTCTTAATACGGAATGTATGGGGATCAGAATCAGTAGTGGGTAAGCTGATCCTAAGTCAGTTATCAAAGTGTGTACACATCCTGTAACGGTCCATTGTCCGTTAATTGACCTCCTGTCACTATTGCACTTGTTTGCTGCAGAGCTTTACCCTGGAGCAGATCTGTGCATGTGTGATCGGTCTGTTAGGTCAGGATGGTATGAGATGGGGAACTTGGAGGAAATGTGCCACAAGGGGGCGCCATGTGTCAAAACCACTCAGTGATCAATATTGTGGTGTTTAGTTTGGCCAACTGCAAAGATGCCAGTGCACCAAAACACAGTATGTAGAGCAGTGTGTCATTCAGCTAAGCAGGAAGCAGGCTGACTCCAGGCTGGAAAACAATAAACCAGGTACAGCTAACACTGATGGCACAAATAAACCCGAGCTTTGTGGTTCACCTGTTACAATGGACGTTGTTCCTATTCCTTCCCACATTAGTTTCCCTGTTTTGTAAACTATCCCCAGAATGTCCCAAAAACACCTCCTCTCTTCGGTCCCCACGCACTGAGCAGCCGTGCGGAAATTTTCCCAAGCAGGTGCACCAGGATGCTGCCAACTGGTCACTCCATTAGTGATGGAAGAGCTAGACCCCATGTACACACAAAATGGGTGGAGCTTTCACTGATTTCTCTCACTGATTCTCCCACTGATTTCGACCAATCAAAATGTTTGGCTGTGGAGAAGAAAGCGTTTTGACTGGTTCATATGAACCAGTGGTGGACATTGTGTGGTAGCTCCACCAATTACAGGACTCATGAAAGCTCGCTATAATATCACAGCATGATGCCAACAAATTAGTGGGCATGGAAGGCTCATTAGTTTCTGTTTAAAATTGATCATCTTTACCCCCACTGGAGGTCAGTGTGTATCAGGAGGCTAATACAGAGATGTGCCCTATATGTGAATTCATCTGATCAGTGGATTACATGTGGTGTAGTTTGCTTTTTGCAAATGAATTACTAATCTTAAAATCTGTGTTGCAGTGCTCATTAAAATGGCATGCCTCTGATTTCATGTTTCCCTTGGCTTTTTGTGCATAATAATGCATATAAAATGAAAGGCAGCTGTGATCTGAGGGTTGATCTCATGTTAATCTTCTGTTTCTTCATAAGGAGTTCGGTAGGAAGGTCAACAGGAGCAGCTCAGGGCAACACAGTATTTACAACTGAAATTTAAATACGAATCATATTTCACTGAGTGTACCAGACTCATAAGTGCAAACTAGGAGGACTCGATGTGCCCTTAAAAAAAAAGATTGATTGAGCGGGTTACCTTGTGCCCTGTTAAAAACTGAAAATGGGGTAGAGACCAGGGATGTTTACTGTTTAAGTATCATGCAGAAGGCATTCGTAATAACAGCAGCAATAACCCAAAACATCGCAGGATCAAATGTGCCATGTGCAGCCTAACTGTACCCTCTAAAGCCCCAGGTAGTGTGACCTAGATCCATTTGACATTAAGACGTTCCATCTGCCAGTTGTGTGCAGACCAGCTGCTTGCTTATGAGGTGTGTGACTCGGGTGTGTGGTGTCACTCCCTGGAAGTACACTGAGGCACTGCTGCAGGAGGGCCATCAAAAAGAGCTGAAAATAACATCTGCGGACCGGCCTTTATCATGATGTGAACGTTATGTCAGACCTGGGGTCAAAAATAAGCTTTTCAGCGTGTTGCGGAGGAAAAGGCGTCAAAGCAGTCATAATAGCAAGAAAGAGAGTCACAGAAAGAAAGCATACTGGCTTGGTGTGCACTCAGCACATTCAGTTCGTCTGTCTCACTGTGGTCCAGTTTGAGATGATTTGCCAACAGTTTCCAGCAAACTTGCAATCCATTTCAATATCAAATTATATTTAAATGTTACAGTCCATTTTGAAGTGAATTGCTGATAATTCTCCAGGAGAAAGCACAGAGTGTGCCTTGCTAAGCTGCAAGATTTGGAGATATAAAATATATACGCTCCAGGATTCAACTTTGGAAATGCTCTCACCAGGCCCGGCGCTGTGGGGGTGCTTAGGGGTGCATGCAGTGGATTGCAGTCGCACCCCTCCGTATTTTCTCCTGGCGCCGAGCCCGGATCTCACTGTCACATGGAGACTGCTCATTGGTTGATGGCTCTCCAGCTGATGCTGAAGCTTTGTGCAGTGACAGAGAGAGTAAAACAGCTTGGATCTGAAGCTTTTGCGCAGCTTCAGCAGTTTCAGCAGTTTCAGATCCAGATTCACTCCCCATGCAATGCATTTTCCCCTCTGAGTAACAAATATTACTGTCTGGGGCTTTTTAAATTTGTTTTTCCAGTAGCACCGTCTGCCATCTAGATATATGCCTCACATTTTGGGTATTATATTATCACAAACATATTTTTTCTGTGGGGGCTGACTGGCAAAAAAAAAAAAAAAAGTCTTTTCTTCACATGCTCGCGGAATCGTGTCCGCCACCAGAGCTGAATTAAATATTTATGCTCTCGGCTCTTGTTAGAAAGCCAAGGATCCATAAGTAAAAAATCAGCCATCATAGATCAATCACTGAAAGACGGAAACTTGGAGGAATATCAATACCGCCTTTATGGTGTCATTCGTCATTCCTTCAAGCAGCACGGCGCGTCATGCGAAAAGGTTGCGGGGACTAATGTGGTGTATAACCTATAAAAGCTGAAGCCTCAGAGCTGGCTCCACCCGCCTCCCTGCTGGCTCTGAGCATTCTGTAGCATACGCCACCTTCCCTGTGCCACCAGAAATTACACCTGCAGTGCGTTAAAGGAAGCCACGCAGAGCTAGCTGGCCCATTATACATTTAGAATTCAGTTATTTGCCCTCTGTAGAATCTGGAACTTTCTGAATGATTTACCACTAATAGTAACAATTAATTAATTAATCAATTAAATGAATAAACTTTATCTGTAGAACACCTTTCATACCAAGGAACAAGCAGCCCAAAGTGGAATAAAAAAAAAATACATTTGATTTGTTTGAATTTCTCAGCTGTAGTTGTTTCTAATAAAATTCTTTACAGAATAGTAACTTTCCAGTAGAAAGGCTAAAACGCCCTGAGGGTGACACCAGTTTAAAACGGTGTGGCTGTCACTGTAGACTCTCCCTACTCCCGCGCGGGGTCAGCTGCTGACCAACTTTTTTTTTTATTATAGTTTTCTTTATTAATTATTCTGGAGTACACACTCACAAATGTTATTGAGCTCCGTGCGCATGTTAGTGTGATCGGTGTGTGTTGTTTTTAAGGATAATTGCTGGACGCTTGGTGCTCTGGAACAGTTATGCTGCGCGCTCCTATTTTCGCACTGTTTGTCCTTCTTGATATTCCGTCACTGTGGAACTGGATGTTCTGTTCCGTCTGTGCCTGTCCCCATGGCCCCAGCGGTATGTGTTTTAATCTATCTGGGCACAATGGACTTTAAAGTCGCTCTGGGTAGCCTCAACCAAATAAAAACATAAATAAATCATGAAATAAGCGCACAGAAGAAGGCTGATAACTCAGAGCTAGAGAGGGTCAAATTGAAATTTTACTTTTCTCAAAAAGAAAAAAAAACCCCACTGTAGACCTTCAGATATCAGTGGGAACACAGTCTTGATTAAAAAAGCAATTACCTTTGGTCTTCTTGGGAGACTCATGAGAGAGAGGAGGCGTATTCTAGTTGTTAAAGTGGTGCTCCTCTGCATCTCCCCAAGTCCCTGAGAAAAGTAGGAGATTAATTAATTAGCAGTCTCTAATTAGGAGCTGGGGAAACAATTTAAGGACCCGCCTATCTCCTCTTTTCTCCTAGCCCTGCTGGGGTCATGTGATTTGTGTTCAATATTCACGTAGTGGGACAACTTTGTGATGCAACATGTAATTGAAGTTTCAAAATGCATGGCTTTGGGGCTTTTTGTACATGTGCGTGCCTGCATGTGTGTGTCTGCATGTATGCGTGTGTGCGTGTGCATGTGCGCGTGCGCGTGCGCGTCCGTGCGTCCGTGCGTCTGCATGTATGCACGTGTGTGTGTGTGTCTGCATGTATGCACGTGTGTGTGTGTGTGTGTGTGTGAGAAACAGGAAGTCCATAGAGTTGAAGCTTCATATTGAGGCAGCAATGTGTAGTGGTAAGGAGCAGGGCTTTCCGCCCTTCTGACTGACAGCCAATCATGGCTGGACTCTGCAGGATCCTATTCTATTCCAACTGTAAAATCACAGAGGCTCATTTTGGCTACCCCGTTGCTACTGTGCATGGCATACAGAGAGGATGCCATGACGACTTGCTGTTTGTATTCACTCATACAAATTGCGAGTCATATTTGACATGCCCTCTAACTTAGAGGTAGCACCTGGAGGTGATTTTTACCCTTGAACAAGTGGTTTGCACTAGACACAGTAAATATAAGCTGCATGTGATGGTGGCCTTCATTACATGTCATGTACATCAAGGTGTAGTTTGTGACATTACAAGGACAACGCAGATGAAGGAAAAAAACAAGAGTGGGCAGATTGGTTGATGGTGGGTGACAAAGATTCAAAACATAGAAAATTTCTTTTTTTTTGTTAGATAGGAGATGGCTCGATTGTAAGAAATGGCTTTCCAAAATCTGAAATGTGCAAAGTGCTCTCTTTTGTCTCTCACAGGAAGCACGCTTTCAGGGAGGGGGGGTGGGGGGGGGGGAGGGGAGTAATGGGCTGTGATCAAGGCCGCAGAACTGGCTTATGGGAAAACGGGCAGGACTATTTTTAAAAATCCCGGTCCTTTTTATCCAGGGTTCGATCCCCTCGCTGCTGACAGTTGGGGGACGTCCCCTGGCGGGGGTCTCAGAGGAGCACGGGCCGCACGAGGAGCTTTTGGGAGCTCAGAGAAACCAGAGAGCTTGAGGTGTACTCATTATGCATTGGGTACTTTTGTCTCTCAATCACCTTAAGGAGGCGAGCTTGCCTTTGATAAATGATCAAATCCCTGTTGCACACAGAGGGAGAGAGAGAGAGAGAGAGAGAGAGAGGGAGAGAGAGGGACAGCGAAAGAGACACAAACCGTAGATAGACAGACAGAGCTCATTCTGAACTATTGATCTGGGATTCATTATCTGAAATTTCACTCGCATTGTCTAAAGGGAACAGACAGTCTCGCATCTTGAATCGGCGATCACAAGAATTCCGTTACTCTCCATTATTCATTCCACTGTTGATGTGTTGCACCACCTCAGAAAGAAATGAGATGTCTGTGTGTATATCACTCCCAAAAGCGCCATGAATTAGGACGTTTTCCTAATTACAGATAAATTAGAAGAGAAATCACTTTACTGCAGCAGAGTCAAAGGCGTACCTTGTGGTTTTGTTTTGACATTTAAATGGTCAGCATCCTATAAGCCATGTCATCTCATTCCGTATTTAATAACATTTATCTGCCTGTAATTAGGGGCATACAGTGAGCCCTCCACACAGCATGGAATGGCATTTAAGGTGGTAATTGCAGGTAAAATGTTCTCTGCTGTCACTTCAGATGGTGACTGTTAGCACACTGTTTTGGATGAAGCCTCTGCTTTCTTCAGTTATCATAAAGGTTCTGCTGAGGCAAGATAGGAAACTGTCAAATTGTAAGAGCTCAGGTAAAGAGAAACTGAGTGCTGAGCCGTATGTGATTTGTCTTTCTCAGCTGACTAGCATTACACTGGCGAAAGGTGGAGCACACGCTAAACGCAGGCCTTCATTGGAATGAAATGATGTAAACTGCGGACCAGCTACAGCGCAACCCGCATTGCGGATCGCCCCCCCTGAGTTTGACTTCAGGCAGGTGTAACTTTCTTTTGAAATAATTTTATTTTAAAACAACTTCATGACTTCGGGAGTCACCGGTACGGACGTGGAAAACGCTGCATCGGAAACCTTTGACGGCTGCTCAGATCCGTTGTTTGCGGTTCAGGACAGACCACGGTGGGGTGGGGATTTAATTCTGGACGACCTGTGATAACGTGTCACGGTAGCGGCGGCTGTCACCTCCCTCAGCCAAATAACACATTACTGTGTGCTGGCGCTATCAGATATCAGGAGGGACTTATCAGGGAGGCAGTCTGCGCTAACTTCCGTCATTCCATGCTGAACTTGCTGTGTCTGACACGTTGCCACCCCTGCGGATGGGTGTCTTACTTCCTGACTTCAGCCAGACACCTCATATATATTGATATAATATTTTATCAAAAATTAATATTTGAGAATAATCGAGTCATATTGAAGATGCCATCAGCCAGGGTGTCTCTCAGCATTTCATTGTGTGTGTGTGTGTGTGTGTGTGTGTGAGTGTGAGAACAACATACTTTACAATTTAAAGTAAACTGAAGAGCAAACTAAAACAATGTACGGGCATTAGATTTTGTTGAGTCCACTCAGCACAGAAAAAGTAACAGGGATGAATGGTGCGTGCTTGCTGATGTTCCTGTATTGGAATCCAATGATGTCACACCTCAAAAACATCACAGCTCACCTGTCGGGAGGCAGCTCGTCACTTACCATCGCTGGAAGGGAGCCAAAGGGTCGAGAAGCGGACAGTAACAGTCAGTGCTAAGTGTGTCACACTTCAGTGCTGACCAGGCAGAAGCCCCTCCCACTGGGAATGAATGGGTCCAGCTGTCCATGCTGACGCTGCATTTGAAAAAAATCTGTTGCTGGGGGTCAAAGGGCAGGAGGCTGTGCATCAATGCGTTTTCTACAAACAGCAGTTCTTCTCATCGGGAGAGTGCAGTGTGTGACTCTCTGTTCAGCGTGAGCATGTCGCCTTTGCTGTACAGTCTGCTGTAGTAATTATGTAGTACGTTTTCGTTTGGTTTTTGTTCTTTTTACATTGACGGGAATGCTGTCTCCTAGCATATCTACCATTCATTTCTCAGACTCTTTGAGCCGATTACTCCCCGGCTTGAGCACCACAGAGCTATAAAAGTACGAGCTGGGAAATAAACACGGAGCAGCACAGATCTGTCTGATGTCTGTGTGGGCAGGAAGTGGGAATGTGCACTGAGATTCATGCACTGATTTGTGTTGACATTTTATTATGTCAGCACGGGCAGTGCAAGCACTCAAACGCCCCGCTCGCTAAAACCAGATTTTTCTCACCAGTCAATCCTTTAATACAGTTTGACATCAATTTAAAGATTCCTTATGTTGGTGAGAAAAAAAAAAACAAGCATTTCCAGTCAGTTAAGTTATGATGGTGGTGCTTAACAGAGCTCAATGCCAATCATTTTTAGCTTAGCCACTGTTGTGAGGGTCTTAAACAAGGAGCCCCTGAGGACTTCAGCGAAGGCTTCCAGAACCTTCCAGAAAACCCAGCTGGTGTGTGCTACTGTCACACTCTGCAGGTGATTGGTACCATCAAAGCGGCACGTGTGGTGGAATCCATCACAGGCGATTTCTCCAATTTCTTATTCATTTGCCCTACACCAGCGAGGATCAGATATCCGTGAAATATTTATTTGTTTAGCGTATAATACACTTATATCCAAAGCAAGACTGATTGCTTACTGTATGTTTAATAAATGCTCAATTTAGACAGCCCAATTTCTGCATGAGGAGATGATTATTGTTGTTCATGCTGGTGATTTTATGTACGATTTTACGTATGCGTGAAAGCGTCCACGCACCTTTAGGGGTATGTGTAAGAACAGGAAAAGCTAGGCCGCCCAGTGCTGCCTGTTAAATGGGCTCTGTGTTTACGGTGCTCAGGTGCTTTCAGAAATGACAGCACAAATGCCTCCCATGTCAAGCTGTCAGCTCTCTGTCGTGGTGAAAAAGTGGGCTTTTGCCCAAATCATTTCACAGAGGTGTTTGGGGAAGATTTTCAGAGGTCTCACAGCTGTAACCTTCAGCAAACAGTCAGAACGGGAACATGGCGTGTGTTCTCTCTGCAATGGCAGTGCAGCCATTTAAAAAAAAAAAAAAAAAAAAAATCAATCCAAGCTTTTAACGTGTTCTCAAGGAACACACAGCATTATTCCCATTGCTGGTCAAGTACATTTAGGGCCATTAAGCGAACCCCCCCACAGAGGAAACACCATTTCGCATAAAAGATATTAGCACAGGGTATAAAGAGTGCTAGGAACACACAGGATTGAACAATCTCCAACTACATGAGAGAACAAGACTATATCTAAAAGCTAAAAATCACTCTAAAATGACTAATACACCATGCAAACCCATAGCTAAAAGAAAAATAAAACCTACCAATATCCTAAAGGCAAACCTCTGTGACCATGGGCAAGGTTCTTACCAAAAAACAGCCATGGTCCCAAAGCCCACCCCAGAGACTGGAGTCTGGACCCAGCCTAGAAACGGAACCTGGCGTAGACTGGAGTGGACCTGAGGCAAGATGAACTGTGGGTTCCAAGCGCTGCACACCACTCTGCACAACACGTGAATGGATGGTAAGTGCAGTTGCTCTTAGCAGGCCTTTAGGTCAGGCCTTTGGCGCCTCTCCTCCCTGTGTTCCCTGAAGGACCCTCCGGCACACTGGCGTAACAGAGCTGAAATTAGCAGCTTCGCGGTGAGTTCTGTGTAGAGCTGGTGAGGCAGCAGGTAGCAGAGTGGTTTTAGACTTCGAATTGCCTCTGGCTCATTAGAGTTTAGTTGTGCAACAAGAGCTGCCAGAGGTTGCTGTGGAGAAAGAGGAGGTCAAAGGGAGGCGAGTGTAGCAGAGCTGAAATTAGCCAGTATGGTAGCAGGTAGTAGAGCAGTTTGGCAGTGATGTCACATCAGACTTGGTTTCCTTGCGTTGCTGCCCGTGGAGCTAGGTGCAAATTGCCTTTAGCTCAACTGGTAGTGATGTAAGTTAGTTGTGTGATGAGAACAGTGGTTTGGGTCTTGCTTGTGGAGGTGTTTTACCTCTTTCACATTTGTTACACTGGTGCTGCACTTTGATACCCCCATGGAACACGCGGGACCATAAGGTTCGGAATTCCTGGCCACCACTGTCAAGCGTCTGACACAAAATAAAGCCCCAGTCCCAGCCCAGAGACAGTCCGTAAACTAAAAGAAAACTTTGCTGCTGGTTTCTGCATCCGTCTGCAAAAAAAAAGCACCGTTTGAACCATCCGTCCCCCGCAGGGGCATCCATCACGGCCATAGGGGCGGTGGTAAAACACCCTGGGCGGGCTATTCTCCCTGGCTCGGTCCAGGCTTTTCTCTGACACATCGAACAAGTGGCGGCCAGTGATCCTCCACTGCTGCAGGTGTATGTTAGCCGGTAATCATCGTTTGCAGCTGTGAATGATGACCCAGGAAAGATGAGACGTCGGAAGGGAGAATGGTATAAGCAGCGCACCGCTGCACCGCAATAAATCACACAAGGGGAAAACTTCATTTCAAAGGAATCTGAAATCAGTGGAAATCAATTAAGGCCTGCAATAAACAACTCAAAACACAGCACACCACAATAAAGCAATGACAAAAAAGCAAAACAAAACGGCCGGGACTCTGGTGTCTTTGAGGCAGAGCTGAATAACTGTCCTTGCAAAACTTATGAAGACACACGTGCTGCATTCGTGCCAGCTACTTCTCTCGTTAGTGCAATAAATATGTTTGGGTACGTAAACCATTGACTCCATTGCAAGTTGTAGTTAGCTGTCAGGGTATTGGTCCATTTGCATTTCAAATAAAATAAAAATCAGCCCAGCTTTGTTAGGTTGCTTAAGTGGGGTTTTCTGTAATGTTAAAGGTGTTCATGCTCAGGACAATAGGACATTGTGGAGCATGGGCATTTTCTCAAATGCTCACATTAAGCGAGATGGGATGAAGCAAAGGCTTAGCTGTACAGTATCTGAGTATCAGCATTACCTCATTCCTGCTGTATACAGTATCAGCTGAACCGTGACTAATCCTAATGACTATCCGTTTCCCCTTCTCAAAGGTCATGCGAAAATCCCCCATCCGAAACGGGAATCTGAACGCAAGGTGGGGAAAAAAATTTGCCCGGGATATCTCAATCAGAGCACACAGCGAGCGACCTTTCGGAGGGTGCGTGGCGGGGGCGGTCTTTTCGGGAGCGTCGCCCGTGACCTTGTGAGGTGAGCGGAGAGCGTCCCGCCGCGCCGCTTCCCTCGGAGGCAGACCGGGCAGATCAGCGAGGCGGGCGCGCACGGGAAACCGGGGATTAAAACGTAATTGAATGACACGCTGAGCTTTGGCAATCTAATATATGCGGGGAAAAAATTGCCTGGGGCACTCACCTTTATGCCGAGTGTAATATATGACTGCAATGCATACCGATAGCCAAATTTGTTTTGCGTTAATGGGAAATGTGTACCCGCCGGGCATGAGAGTGCAGGAGATGGCAGCGCCAGCCGGCCAGCCCGGTGGGGATTAACCTGTTTGTTGTTGGATCACTGTCACTCCCGCCCTGACTGCTGAGCGTGTGAGTGGTCGCAGCCTGTTAGTAGACGCCTCCACAGTTCTCACGTAGTGCCTCCTTTGTAATGATGTGCCAGTTTCGTATCGTTGTATTCAAGGCCAGGAAAAAACTCCACCAGGAGCAAGAAGTTGAGTCTGAGTTTTTCTTGCATTATGGATTTTTGTACTTTTAATTGGACACTTTATATTTACATACAGTAAGATACAGTTAGGCTCAGAGATCCTATAAAACTCCCCACTTTTTAATATAATCATTCTTTATAATAAGCTGAATGGTGGCAAATGGTAAACTTAGCATTCTCAATTTTTGCTGATATCCCCTTTTTGTGTTTGTAAATCTGAATTCCAGGATGCCTCAGAAGTCAATAGATAAGATGAGTCATTTCAATGGTGAATATGCGAGCATGCTAACAATTCTCAATATTCACGTGTTTCGTTTTGCAGAGTCATGCCCCTGAGACCCTCCTGTACTGTCCTGCTATCCACTAATTAGGCTTGGTTTTCTGTGGGGATACGCCGATATGTACACCAATACACTGAGGTAGAGCAGTTGCGTAACCTGGTGCCCCTGTAATCAAACCTGATGGCAGCTCTGCCATGTTGTTTGCGCCCTTCCTCGAAATACTCGCACGGATTGCCACAGAGCACAAGCAAGTGATTTACTTCTCCTCTCATACACTTAAGTGCACTGTCCACCTGAAATCCATGACAAGGCTGACTGTGCTGGCCATTTATTGCTCTCCAGCGCGTAAACAATGTGCGGCTTCTTATTATGTCCACGGGGGGCTTGTGTGGCTTGGAGGTTTCTCCAAAACCTGGGTTCGGCACTGCTGTGCTTGCAGATCACCTGAGCCTGGGGTAAAAAGCCATAAAATGGGGGAGTGAACTTTTGCCTTCACAGTTTGAACATTTCTGAAAAGGCTTATAAAAGAATCTTGCGGCCTGTGTTGCTCAGAAAGACCTTCAGGTCTGCGAGCCAAATCCACAGCAGATGGAGATTTACAGCAAGCAGATGGTTTTTCTTCTCCTCAGCATTTAGCGCCATTTCAGTTTGCCATGAGCGTATGTCTGCCCACCTACCCAACATTACTTAGCCACAATCAATGAGAGGTCCACATGTGTTGTCACAGCAGTGAAGAGAGTGACTCAGTTCTTTGTGGGTCTCAGCAGATTTTGGTGTTTGATTTATATTTTTGTATTTTGGTAATGGTTTTTTTATGAATAATCCCCAAAATAATATTATAATACATATGGTTGAAATGTATTTCCAAAATGTAAGGAATGTGGTTCAAAATATATACCAAAACATGTGACATTATTTGGCAAATGTAGTTCTATTCATTGTATGTACTGATAGTTTGGTTAGCAATATACAGCATGCAATTTTGCAAGGAAGTTATAATAACTGCACAAATTCCAGAAATTGCAGTATTTTCCAAGTAATGAAGTATTGTTTATAAATATATTTAATAATATTTCTAATATTCCTTATTTTCTATATTTTAGTGTCTGTTAATTTTGTAAGGAGCATCAGAATGAAACAAACCCATTTTCACAAACCAGGACCTCTCTCTTGATTTCTCCTGAGATTTCACAAATTGGTACTTCCTCACCAAATTCTCTGGGGGAAAAGCCCAGCTGCAAAATGTATTATTTTAGAAATGTGCTACAGTAGTTTTATGGTACAGTACATTTTGTCAGAGCCTCCCACTGGGAACAGTTTATAAAGCTTCACGAGTGTTTCCTCCCTGGTGCACTGATACGGAGCTGTGACGTGAATTGGAGGCGCATAGTTAAAAGCACATTTTTAGCAAACTGCACCCACTGTCATTATCTGTCACATTCCCAGCAATGTAGATTTCACCCCTATGGCAGGACACGGTGTGTAGCCAGGCTTCTCCCATCTCTGGCGGGCTAGTCCCTCTCACAGGTTTAGCTGAAACTGGATGCAGGATTAAGACATACACGAACAGGACATAAGTCAAGTGTGACAGTGGAACGATATGATGTTACAGATCCTGACTTGTGACCAGAGGGTTAGAGGTTCAGACCTTAACCTGGTATTGCTGTTGCATGTTAATTGATTTAGTTACGTCAAGGGGTATTGGACACATAAGGCATCTGCTTTGCAAGTATATAATGTATTCTAAAAGGGCGGCAGTGTAGCATGGCGGTAAAGAGCACAGTGCGTAACCAAAATGTTGCAGGTTCAATACCCTGCTGGCGCACTGCTGTGGTACCCTTAGGCAAAGTACTTCACCCAGAATCGCCTTAGTAAATATCCGGCTGTATAAATGGATAACGTATAAAAATTGTAACCTATGTAAGTCGCTCTTGATAAGAGTGTCTACTAAATGACAATAATGTAATGTAATGTAAATGTAAGCATGTGTCTTTCTGCCTAAACAGGGTCTGTCCACGGTGAGAAAGCCATAGCAAAAAATAAGAGTGAGATTGGGTATCCCTGTTTAGGGTCTCAACCAGGACCAAAGTGGGGAGAGATTCATCTGTTTGTTAGGGCCACTGATTTGGGAAGGCTGTACTGGAAACAGTTTCCAAAATCAACAGTCTCTAGAGTGAAAAATGAGCCCTTCCACACACCATCTTTTCATTACAAACCAGCGGCCATCGGGAAGAAATTAAGAGATCGTGCTGCTCTCATTGGCCTAATAAAGTCGCTGATGCTGTCAGAGCCATCTGCAACCACAAATGGAATGATACTTGATCAGGGTGGATCAGAGTAGATATTAACTTATTTCCATCCTAGCGGCCGGTGTTATCAAAAATATTTCCCTATCCGTTAATGAAAGAGGGGGCCAAAAACTTCTGCAGTTTCAGGGGTTCTCATCCTCGTTAAGAGTGAGGGAAATGAATGAGTGGAATATTGTAGGAAGAGGTGTGCCAGTCTGAGGCAACTGCATAGAAATTCAGCAGTAAAAGACTTGTAAAAACTCAGCTGCGGTTGCACCCAGGCTTGGAGCTACGCCTGATGGTATCTTTCTAATTACAACTGCAATTTCCTCTTCTGTTATAGACGCATCTAGCAAATGTTGCGTGGTCAGGAGTGAGAGATGTATTTTAATCAAAAGGAACTTAATCTTCTGACTTGCTGATAATGACTCAGGCGGTAGAGTCACATACAGGGGCCTCCTTTCACAGTGTTTGTGTAGAATTGTTGGTAGAATTTGGTATTAGAGTCTCCTCCCCAATCTACTCCTTAACAAGAAATTTACCAGCTCTATCTCTTCTTTTAAAAATTTTTTTCAGCTCTAAACATCAGCAAAATCTACCTTTTTTGGACAGACCAGTGTTAAATTCATATGTCTGGTGGGGTGTTGTTGATTCTTATCAGAAGACACGTCCTGTTTGGACAATTTTAAATCTCTGAAGTGTTTCTGAGGAGTGTTTTCTTACAAGAGGGTGTGTGAGTCATGTCACCCTTGACATATGTTTTCACAGCTCCCCGTGCTGTTCCTCACGCAGGGGGCAGACAGATGGTAAATTAATTTCTTGGTGCAGGAGAATTTGACCTCACACAGTTTCTCTGAAGACAGCGGGCAGCGTCCAAAGCTCCTGAAGGACATACTGGATTGGCTGAGAGGGAGCATGAGGAGGGAAATAGGGGCATGATCTGCCCAAATGTTCTTGAGAGTAATGAGTAGGTAATTATATTAGAGACCAGGAAGACTTCAGAGTGCACAACAAGGTGGGGAGTAAAAACTTCAGTCCCTTACATGGGAGTAGGCAGAAGACATCAGTCCCTTACGTGGGAGTATGCAAAAGACCTCAGTCCCTTACGTGGGAGTATGCAAAAGACCTCATGTCAATGAGGACTAGGGCCCTACAGAGACTGATCTATGGGGACTGTCGGTGAGCTCCTGGGTTGAAATTATTTGGTGCATCACCTGGTAAAATTTTCCTCCATCATGACTGGGTAATATCTCATCTCACTCCATCTTATACCCCCAATTCACCAAAACAAAAGTGACAGAATCATCTAGAGCAGGTGAGCAGTAATTACAGTTATAATGGAGAAATTGAACCATAAATGTAAAACTAAAATTCTGTTGTCCGCATTTCCCGCCCAAAAAAAACCTGGACCACCATTGCCCTCTCTTCTAATGTTAAGGAACGATTGACAAGTCAACCATTATTTGCAGCCAGTGTAGATGCTAGACACAGAAAACCAAACACGGCAACTGTATTTTGCTCCATCGTGTCAGGTAAATGGCATGTATTTATTGGAGAAAAACATTAGTTGTGATCACTCCTCTAGTGAGAAATCTTTCCTGTATCTATAATCATGTTTTCACAGAAAGACTTTGCCAGTAAGACCATCTCCCTTAAAGGTTTAATGAATAACTTTAAGCGAGAATTGAATTTATATGTACAGCAATAAATGTATGAACCTTTCAATGTGTGTAAGGAGTTTGGCTTCTTACAGCATTAAAACTATGAAATGGATCTGAACCAAAGTTGGCAAAACAATGGTCTATGACTCATAAAATAGATGTATTAAATTGCAGCTTGTTTGGTCAACCGACTGTAGTTGTAGCTTAGCCCTTAAAAGTGTGTGGAAGCTGTTGGGAGATCTTAACCTTGGAGTCTGAGGACAGGGCTGCATTAGGGAGAGAGTGTCGCCCCCCTGTGGACATCGCATGTCAGAACCACGAAGGAGGGGGGTGCCACAGAGAGCAGCCCAGAGAAGGTACAGGTGTGCACATATTGTCTTTAATACCTGTGGAATTGAGCTGTGTTTCAACAATGGCTGTGATGATCCACAGACTGCCTTTCCAGTGCCAGAGATCAAAATCCTCCTCAAACCCCCAATCCCACCCCAAACCAAGTATACACACCCCTAACCAATGTATTTTACAACAACAAATGAGCTCCAAATGAGGTCAGAACCACATAGTTTCGCCAGAGGACAAATTTCGTAAACGCACGTGTAACATAGAGAAGTATCAAAGCACGCAGCCTGCGCAGAGTGCTGGCTGGCTTAGGTTTAGGAACGGGACAGAGAAAACAGACTCCAGAGGGTTCAGTTCTGCTCAACAGGTCTCTCTGCTCCATTGTGTGAGATTAAAATGGAAGAAACTCTCAGTGCATATCAACGAGGAGAAGAAAGCGATGCCAACAGCGCGGGCTGCGACGCTGCATTCTGGGAAAAGCGTTTTGCTTTCCTCAGCCGGCCGTGACAGTTGCCTGAATTGCGCTCTGTTTCATTTTGATACACGCGCATACGTTAGAACCAAAACCTGTCGAATGTGACGGGACTCTTAAGTGTTGTAACTTTTTGGTGGAAGCGCACACATACACACACACACACACACACACACACACACACACACACACACACACACACACACACACACACACACACACACACATACACACACACACATACACACACACACACACACACACACACACACACACACACACATACACACACACACATACACACACATACACATACACATACACACACATACACACACACACACACACACACACACACACACACACACACACACACACACACACATACACACACACACATACACACACACATACACATACACATACACACACACACACATACACACACATACACACACATACACACACACACACACACAATCAAAGCTTTGACTGTTTTGGTTATGTTTGTGTATGCACTTTGTGGATTCACAGGCGTGCAGGTATATTTTTTTGATACTGGGACCCAGGCAGTGATCAGGCTTTGGAGGAGGGATGGAGAATGATCAGTAATCTCACCCAGAGTCTGATAGGAAGTTGTACCAACAGTTTTATCAGAGTCATCAGCAGAATTGATTTTCTCTGTTGTCAGTTAATTACCATCCATTTTCATTTGCAGATGGTTCAGTATTTTTTGGAAGCTAAGACCGAGTCAGTATCATGTCTTACACTAACATTTCACCACTTTGTTATTGTAACTCCAGCGGTAATGACTGAAATCCTCATCAGACCTGGTGATGAAACGATGAAAGAGATGAGATTTACTGTGAGGTGATGATGGGAAAGAAAGGGTTGACAAACCCCATCACAGGCAGAACTGCCATCTGCTGTCAATCACAGACTCGCAACAACCAGTCAAATGACTTTGCTCTCCATATTAAAAAAACAGTGATTGCTCCAGATCAATGACTCAAGGATGGCACTCCGCCTCCTTAAGGTTTACGAAGCCTCATTTCTCCCATTCTTAGTGTGCAAAGGTCCTTGGTGCAAAAAGGCGCAGAGGATATCTTGTTGGCTTGTTAACAGCAAGGAAATGCAGTCATACAAACAGCTGATGTAATCTCCAGAATTGCATTATCAGACCTGCAACGGGATGTGAATGATGAAATTTGCAGGAAGCAAATGTCTTCTTTCTTCTCCTGCCTTGTGAGCAGAGGGAAGCCCCGGGGGTTTGTGTCTAAGGATCAAAGTAAAGCTCTTTTTCTGCTTAGATCTGTTCCTCTGAAAAATAAAGCTCCTTTTTTTCTCTCTTGCTGTATTTAAGCGTCCTTTTATATTAACCAGGCAAGTCCCCGGTGTGTTTGCTTTGTAACTGCTGTAGATGTGTATGTCCTCTGTGTATAAACATCTTGTTGCAAAGTAATTAACATGGAACACGTCTTTGTGGGGTTTGTGTAATTACGCACACTATTATGCACAACCTCAATTCGACTTTTAACCCAAAGTCATATTGTATTGTATTATTGTTATGTTTACACAGTACATGCTTATCCATATCTATTAGTTTTAAGGTATGCCTGTATACCTGTGTTCTTAATGAAATGTACTTGACCTCACCAAAGTCTGTGCCTTTGCACTGGCCACATTGTAAAGAATTGCATTACATTATTGTCATTTAGGAGACTCTCTTATTCAGCGCGACTTATATAGTGCACAGGAAAACCAAATAAAACAAACAATGCTTGTTTTCATCCCGTTTGGTCAGTGTAAAGTTTATTCCCCTTTTTTTCTTGACTGTAAGACTTTGGGACTTTTTTTATGCAGTGATTAATTGGTAGCATACCGTTATTGTGTGGTATTCTCCATGGCATTTTGGTATTGAACATTTGAGCTCTTTGGGAGCCTTATGCACTGTTCGCCAACACTTCCATTGCATTTTATTTATTAGCTTTGCTTGCAAATTTACATTTTCCACGCTGTCCATTTGCACAGCTGGACATGAACCAAATCCATTCAGGTCAGCAGTCTTGCTGAAGTGCATACTGGGATTTGAACCTGTGAGCCTCTGGTTCCGATATTGGTTCAGTAATTAGTATTTTGCACCATTGTCCATAATCTGCACCATCTCTCTTTTAAAAATGGAGTCATTACACTGATGTACATTGTGTTTTCCCTCCTTCCCCACCGTTAAAAATTGCCTCTTCCCCTGGAGTCAGAAGTGGCGGGCGATTTGCAGGTATAAATGACAGGCGATTCCCCCGTTTCTCCGGTGTCTCCTTAATGGCGATCACACTCCTGTGAGCTCCGATGAAATAATGCAGCTGTTTCTCAGAAATGGTCGCTAAGCTTCCAGTGACACAAATGTTTAAAAGGGATTTTGGCTGCTTTCTGGTGGGTCCCACTGTGTGTGTTGCTTACTGTTGATCGTGCCGCATAGAATGTGGAAGCTTGGTTGCACTAAAGCACTCATTTTCAGACAATCAGAGGAGGTCCTGGGGCTCTAAAAGCTTTTTCTATCCCCCCCACCCCCCAACCCCCCAACCCCCACAACACTTTCTTCCTGTTATTCGTATCCCAGCATGCTCATCTCTTGTGTCTCTTCTTCTCTGACCTGCAGGATATCCAGGCAGAGATTGATGCTCACAACGACATCTTCAGGAGCGTGGATTGCGGCGGGCAGAAGATGACGCGGTCGCTGGGCGGTTCGGAGGAGGCAGGGGATCCACAGCCGAGACCCTGCGACACGAACCACGGCTGGTCTGAGCTCGGCGCCAAGACCATCGACCTCAGGTCAGTCCACAGACAGCACACAGGGGTCCACAGGAACTGTGTGTGCCCTCTGCGTGTACACATCTTGTTACAAACTAATTAATGTGGAACACGACTTTGTGGGGTTTGTGTAATTATGCAAACCCTCTGAATAACCCCAGCTTTATACCTGGTATACCAGTGTACTTGAACAGTCTGTGCCCTTGGATGTTCCCACAACAGCTGCTAAAAGGACAAGGCACAGGAGCCACCTGCAGGGTATCTCTGGATTTACATTACTCTCAGCCTCTTATTGAGTGGTGTGAGTGCTGGGCAGTGGCTAAAGTCACACACTAGGTCAGTGGTGTCCGCTGCTAGTTCTGGAGATCCACGGTGTTTTGCCTCACAACCAGCAGCTAAGTGACATCTGGAACAATCGGCTTTTGAAGGTCCCATCCAATCAATGACCGGGAGTAAGTAATTAAGACGTGAGTTTTGAGCAAAGCCCGGAAGCAGGCATACTTCCGCTGTCCCAGGACTGTGAGCTCAGGAGTGCATTAAATCCAATTCTAATTCAATAACACTACATTTGAGACGTGAAGGCAAAATAAGCACTTCATCAACATGTCCTTGATCACACTGAAGTGCTTCAGCGTTCAGGCATAATTAGTCCTGTTCTTTTGACATGAACAATTATGGCTGGAGAGTGCAGCCTCCACATTGTGTTTTCAGCCATTTGCTGTCTCATCCCAATTACTCAATGCGGTCCGCTCCGCTAAAGACTGTCAGAACTAATTGATTAATAACGTCTTTCAGTATGATTGTTTCAAAGAGGCGGTTTTGGCATTCTGTGGCACAAGGGCTGTTTCTTTTCATGGCAGAGTGCTTTATTTATGCAGGTAACAAAAATACTTGGCTTGGCAGGATGCACATTTTTTTTGCCAGTTTCTAAGGATAAAAGTGTCATTTGTTTTAGCTTATGTGTTAGATGTCCACTGAAGTGTTTTGTATAATTTTGGCCAGAGGAGTATCCATTTTTGATTGCCGTCACACTTACTGTGCACTGTAATAAAGCTGCCTTTGCAGAAAGCAGATATCTAAGCTCAATGTTTATATGCGCATTTCAATGAACAATTCCCCCACAAAAAAAGCTGTAAAACTTTATTTTCCTCTCACCTTTTTAGGGAAGAAAACTGAACGCAAGTGTTTTGCTAGCATCCATTCTTAAGATCACGGAAATAATTCACACATATTTCACAGCTTGCTTGATAGGCACTATGGAAATGACATGATTCTTTGCCTTATTTTACCATATTTATGCATGTGTCATAATTCTGTGTCTCCAGCATTTGTCTCTGAGATTAAGGTGATCCAACTGGGGCAGCGGTGTAGCATAGTGGTAACGAGCAGTTCAATTCCCGGTTGCCGGTTCAGTTCCCTGCTGGGTCACTGCTGTTGTACACTTGGATGAGGTACTTTACCCAGAATTGCCTCAGTGAATATCCAGCTGTATTATAGGGTAACATGTAAAAAAAAATGTAACTAATGTAACTCTGGATAAGAGTGTCTGCTAAATGCCAATAATGTAGTGTAATGTAACTGCTGCCAGTGAGGAGCTGTCAGCTCACTGACTGACGCCAGCACTTTTCCCAGGGTGCACCTGGAGGCCAGCTCGGAGAGGCGGAGCCGGCTGCTGGGGGAGCTGGAGGAGCTGAGGAAGTGGCTGAGTCTGAAGGAGGAAGAGCTGGCCGGCCAGAGTCCCGTCGGAGGGGATGTCCCAACCCTGCTTCAACAGTACAGCCACTGCATGGTCAGTACCGCGTCTCACCACCGGGGGTGCTATGATGTCCACAACATCAGGGCTCTGCAAAGCCAGTGTTCTGTTACAGCCAGAATTCTGTGACGTGTAGCAGTAAAAACTATGAAACAAGTTAACAAAGCAAATCACATAAGATTGTGGGTTGCTGTTAGTTAGCATGTTAGTCAGTGATCACAATTCTGAGCTAAATAAAGGCATTCATAACACATACAGGACTTTAAGCTGAAGCTGCTCATGTCTTCCTTCTTAATTATCACCTGAAAACTGTCACCTAGTTTGTCCTGAGCTTTATGTACAAAGTCTGAGGAAGTGTAACATCTCTGTACTCCTCACACATCATTGGGCAGCTGTAAAAATAGTTGATGTCCAAGAGGTTGGACTTGCCTGTAATTTGGTTCTTGACCAAGAAGGGTTTGCATTGCAAGGTTTTGCATAACTGTAGTTTCTCACTACAATGTTTTGCAATCAGATTCCTCACAGTTTCATATACATATTATTAATATACAGTATAAGCACACACACACACAGTATATGTTATGCCTTTGTTGAATCAGCAACATTTTTACGGGTGTTTGCTGTTTTTATGACACACGCTGGCTTAATTTGCTCTGGGAGAAACTTTTTCAGTGAACCCATCCACTGTTTAGACCCAGCGTGATAAAAAATGTATCTGGTAGCAACCCGGCAGGTTTATTTTTCTCGTATATCTTTAAACCTCTGAAGGGCTCCCAACAGAGAGGGAGGGATGGGAAGCTGGCTCAGCTGAGATCATTATGTTCAGGAGGTTGAGTGCCTCGCTGGAACAAAGACCAGGTGGCTCGGCGGGCCCAGGTGTGCGTGACCCTGCATGAGGGTGGGCCGGTGGTATTTCCAAAAAATATACAAAAATATACAAAAAAGTGTTATAAAAATATTGTATTACCTTTGAATATAGTTAATACATTTACTGAAAAGTAGCAAAACACATTGACATTCTCAGTGTGCTGTGTTTAAAAATCCTTGCTGTATATTTTGACACGTGTTTAAAAGTGTATTCCTCATACTTTGGATTTGTATTTTACCACATTTTGACAAATATTGCTTGACGTTGGGACAGCCGAGCCACCGTTTCCAGAACTTTTCTGTTAAACCTCTTTCACGCTGCGTTAGTCATGCGAGCGAAACCGCCGCACTTGAAAGCGGGAGGATCAGCCGGCGTTTCGGCCCGCGCCTCTCTCGGCGGGAAGCCTTTGCGCTCTCCCCGTTCCCGCCAGACGCGGGACCGCTTTCTGAACACGTCACAGTCGATTTCTGCAGGTGGCTAACCTGCTGTTCGGGATGATGTAGAAAATGTCGGAGGCAGAGGGCGGAGTTAAAAGGAAATGTCTGCCAGCTGGAGGGCTCAGTGCGACGCAATCACGAGGAGTTTAGAGGCGCAGATGGAGCAGTCCGAGGAACCTCAGTCTGATCGCCACGGTGCCCGGCGCATTCAAGAGTACCTGGGGCGGTCAATTGGAACTCCATCAGCAGTTCACCTTGCAGTTATCATTTAACTTTTCTAATTTGAGATTGAAATTAATTTCACCTTTTCTCAAGAAAGTCGATAAATATTTGAGAACGAACCCCAGGGCAGGAATGTTATTTGACATATCAAGTATACACCAAGTCAATCGCCTTCACTGTTCTGGTCTATGAAACTTCAGTACATTCAGCCAAATGCCTTGCCTTGGTTTTCTCTTTTTATTCAACCATCCATGGATAACATACACACCCTGTAAGTTGCTCTGGGAAGGGCATAGGTTTAGCAAATACATATTGTTTTTTTTTTTTACTAGAAAAGTATGTTCTGGTTGCAGTGGATAAAGGAAACATGAATGACCATCTGGACTAATGAAAAGAAAAAAATGTTATCACCCTTTCTAATATTTGTTTAAAGCAAGTCTGATATATTCTGTGGTTACCTAATTGTAAAGGAACACTGGTATAGTTATCTTACAGTTATCTTTGCTACCTTTCCACTCCATTTGAACCCACACAGCGTACCCCACTGATTATGGCTTTTGATGCGTTAACACGGGCTGGTCCATTCATTCTTACAACATTGCTCTGCCCCTGCCTCCATCGGCAGAATTCATTCCTTTGTTTAAGGTTCTCCTGGCCACCTGTGTAGGAACAGGTCTCTGACCTGTAGTCTATGATCTGCAGTACTTCCAGCCTCAAGGGTGACTGCCTCCCATCACCAGTCCAAACCTGACCTTCATCTGAAAAATAAACTTGCTCTACATGATAGCTCAGTTATTCTCCCAGAAACGAAACATATACAAAATATACAAGCGTAGGCTCAATAAATAATGAAACTGACTGGCAGGTCAGAGATTACGGGAACAAGAACACATTCATTGCATTTTTTGTTTATATTCAGAACAAGATGCAAATAATGTTAAGGCTTAGTATTAAGAATAAAAATATTAATGTTTGTTATTAATTGTGTGTAATGTTGTAACACCTCAACTAGCTAGCCAGCTACTGTACGTCTTGCATTACAAGAGATAGCTACGTATCCATGTTGCATGCTTGAGAGACTGATGTGCTGAGTCATCTACCTATAACTATATACTGAGTCCAATCAGAGACGTGTATGCTGTTCCCTCTGACTCATTGTTGGTTATAACTAACATACCTTTTGATTAATATCTTGCGGTCCAAAAAATATTAAACCTAATAATATAACCTTGAGCCCATTATCATTGTCAGAACATCTAGGACATTATCATTTGACTCTTACTTTGATCGTAAAAGCTTGCAGGTTTCTAATGATATCTTCTGGATGAGATTGCTTCCTGGGCCAAAGGTGCCATGTTGGAGTGGCTGTAGTCTTGGAGCATCATTGATTGTCTAGTTAATTATACACATCATGGGTCAGAACAGAGTGTTCCTCACAACCATTATGTTATTACATTACATTACAGTCATTTACCACATGCTCTTATCCAGAGTGACTTACTTTGTGAAAGATCATGAGTGTGTTCACCTGATTAATAGGGGCAATAGCAAGACCTGGTTAAAAACGTTCTCAGGCCGACAAGCACATACAATATGTCACATCACTAAAGCACTAATGCATGTTGCATACATTGGCAGACGCAGAACTATGCTGACCAGAACTAAAATACAAAGTACAAACAGTAACATCCGTAATAAGCCCTAACAGAGAAAAACATAAAACTGTATGTACCATAAAGAAAAGATAGGAGTGCTAGTGTTAGAAATGGGAAGGGAAACAAGACCCAGTCTGCTGTTGAGTCTTCAGTCTGCATTGGAACATGGCAAACAATGCTGCTGTCCTGACCACAGCGGGAAGCCGATGTCATGCTGTAAACCTACATCGACAGCTATGGCAAAATGCAGAACGCATCTGCAACCTGCCTGTCATCTGCCTGTAGTCCAGAGCACTCCCTGTATGCGGGGAACGATCTCTCAGTCAGACACCTGTTGCATCAGAAAACTGCACATTCACCGCACGGTGTGCTTTAGACAGAGAAAACTGTGCTGGTTTGCAGCGCTCAGCGGGAGTGATTCATCAGCAGCTCCCTGTGCGGCCCTGGACGCTCCTGCTTCTTCAACACACTCCGCTCGATCGTAATTTTATGGTCTGCGAGGCGAACGCGTTGATACTGTAAAAAACTAAGCGGCTCTTCTTGGCCGTGCCCTGCCACAGTCCGGACCACACCTCACGGTACTGCTGGACGTTAAAGGCACCGCACTCATTGAAGCTCCAGGGAGTGAACACCAACCTAACCAATGAGGATGCAGGATAAAGTGCGTTGCAACATGAGTGAATGCTGTCTTTGTGCTGCGGTCCTTTTACTGAGATAAGCAGTGGCGCCTTCCTCAGAATGTTGATTTGCTTTTCTCTGTTTTTCCACAAGACGACTTCAGAGGTGTCTTCGTGTAGATTTGAGTCAGCGAGGCTTGACATCAGCATTCGTTCTCTTTCTCATTAACAAATGCAAAATGCAAGAGAAAGGAGGGTGGGGGAAAACAATATGAATATGCCACATTTAAAATTCTCATTGCCAGGGTATTGATCTTGGATTTATGACTCTGCTTTGCAGAGCAGCACAAAATGGATTTTACAATCATCCAGTTAATCACCTAAAATTTAATGCCTGATTGGGTGATTACACTCCTCTTTCATCTTCTTAAAAGGGCTTCCACCATAGGGTGGGTGTATGATAAAACAGATCTCAGGGAAAGGTTTTGGTTGCATGCGCCAAGCATTCATTAAGTAGTGTTATCAAGGCAGTTGTGTGCTTCATGTACACCCAGGGTTCATTATGAAGTACTCGCTGTCCTTTTTAAAAAGGATTTAAAAATGGTCCTAAACTCCAATTAGACACACATATAGTTGCATATTTAAGTATTTTTTCAGAGAACACCTCTAGGTCTCTTTTCAATGAACAACATTATGGGAATGTTTGAATATAGCATGAAATGAATTGATCTCTAAAATGTTTTCACCCCAATGCAGTATTTTAAATAATACATGCTGTGGGTATCTCAGAATGACTACAGATGAATTAGAGGCAGAAGATGACATTATTAAAGCAACAATACAGAAGCATGAATGTACACCTGTAAAAGTTGCATTCTGAAGCTTCATCACACCTACGTTTTAAGCATTGTTTCTGTTTGTAAATTAAATGCTACATTTCAAGGTTGTTACCTTGGATTTTTTTGGGCATGGGTCCATGAGTAATAAAATGTGAAATGGGTCCAACTGCTTTCCTAATGAAGTCTCTTTAGTTTTACGGACACACCTTGCCAAGTGTGATCCTGACCTGAACCAATCACACGGCCCCCACAAGGTATGTCACACATCTGCCAAGTTTAATGGATTCATATTTGTTCATGGTTTTATGCGGTTGCGTTGCCATGGCTATCAATTAAAGAGGGAAGTCTTGGAAGCATTCGTGTGTGTGTGTGTGTGTGTGTGTATGGTTGCATGTCAATATGCGTGTTTGTGTGAAAAATCACAACAGTGGCTGTATTTAATCTTGTCGCTAAAGTAATGAATCTTGATAATGACTTTGCAGTGTTTTTAAACAGCACTCGCAAAGCATTTAATTTAGGTTTTTTTTTATTTAAACAAAATCACAGACTCAGCCTAAATGTTTGCTGGAAGTTCATAGACGGCATAAAGAATCAATCAGATGCCGATGCAAATTCCTGTTTATAAGGCATTTTTCAGGCGGATAAAGCAGATATCCCAGGGTGCCCTCCAGGAAGTTTGCCATGATTAACCTCCAAATTCACACTGATTTCCCTTAATGCAATCTATCTTATCCCGAGTCCACTCTGCAGACTGCATCCTTTAAAATAGTTTCACCCACTCAATCGGACCAAGTAAGCCCAAGATTGGTGGCCAGGGCAGAAGGCAGAGGCTTACGCAGAAATTCTCTGAGCTCCTGGTACTGTTGTTTAATTTTCACGCACTGGGATTGTCTGGCTGAACTCTTAAACTGTCTTCGGATTGGCTGCTGAGGTGCTTCCACCATCCGGGCTCCACTTGAACTCTGAGTCACCTTAGGGCAAAGTGGGTCCAACAGTGGCATGGAAATTGATGAAGGCAAAACAGGGAGAGCGCTGTTTCATTATTGCAGAGGGGTTACCCGATGGGCATTCCTAAAAATAGGGGGAATGCTAATTAGCAGTGTTGTGTGTCTCCATTACGAAATGAGGTAGGGCTGTACCACCGTTCCTCAGATGGCCTGACCCACTACACCATGATCCAGGGTCAGGAGAGGATAGGGCAGCAGTGTGGCACAGTGGTAAGGAGCAGGGCTTGTATCCAAAAGGTTGCTGGTTCAATTCCCTGCTGGTGCACTGCCATTGTACCCTTGGGCAAGGTACTTAACCCACAAGTGCCTCAGTAAATATCCCACTGTATAAATAGCTAAAAAGTAAAAAGCTGTAACTCATGTAAGTTGCTCTGTACAAGAATGTCTGCTAAATGCCAATAGTGTATGTAATGTTATGTAATTTACTGTAATGCAATGACAATTAAAAGTTGCATATTACCAAATTGGTGTCTGATGGTTGGGGGTGCCGTGTTACCGAATTGATCGGAGCGTTCCATACATAGAGGTTGTCAGTAGAAAGATCACTGAGGCCGTTCCGTTTAATAAGCTCTGAAATGAGCTGGGGCTAAACCTTAGTGGTAATGTGAAACTCAGTGGCAGTTTATGACGGAGCGCTGATTCACAATCTCATTTTCGCCCTGACAGTACTTTTGATTCAATCTAGATACAGAAAAATCCAATTACTGTGTTTGATTTTTGCCCCTCTGATATGATGTCTCACTTCGATACGTTAATGAGGAAGACATATTACAATTCAGTCAAATCAGAAGCCATTACCTGTAAGTACTATAAATGCCAGCAAATTGTCCTTTCAGGAAACAATAGCAGAGCTCAATATGATATGAGTCAGATATAGAAATTTCAATAAAGCAAAATTACACTGTCATATTGTCAATCCATATTTGGATTATACAAACAGTGGCAACGTTGTTTAACAACTCCTCCAGTTTAATAACTCCTTTGTTGGCCTACGGACAGCTTCTTAATTACCAATGCCAAGATTTGCAGAGAATTCTCTGCTTGAGACTATATGAATTCCACAGTTTGGTACTGCATGTTAAAGAGTAAGCTGGTAGGTATGGTGCAGCATGTCAACAGTCAATAGGGTCAGCATGATATGGTAAAGGTTAAAAGGGTAGTATAGTATGTTAAGGGTGAATATGATAGTAGTGATAAGGTCAAGGTTAGTAGAATATTTCTGGCATTGTAACAGTTAATAGTATCGTCTTGGTAATGTACGGATTACGCGGGTAGACCTGGTGTAGTAGGAGTTTTAGGGTGGGATGTTATGGTAGGGGAAGAATACAGGGTGTATGCGAATGATGTTTGGGGTGGTTTTACAGGGTCATGGAGTAGTTATGTTAGGTGAAGGGTAGGTATCCCAGGGGATGGCAGTGTAGCATAATAGAAAGGAGAAGGTTGCTGGTAATCAAATCAAAAGGTTGCTGGTTTGATTCCCTGCTGGGGCACTGCTGCTGCACCCTTGGGCAAGGTACTTAATCCACAGTTCCCTCAGTAAATATTTAGTTGTATAAATGGATAAAATTGTAATCTATGTTGCTCTGGATGAGAAAGTCTGCTAAATGACAATAATGTGATGTAATGTAATGAGTAGTAATAGTAATTAGTAATGGTAGTTATGGCATGGTAGTTAAGGCAGGTTGGAGTCAAGGGAATTTGACGCGGGTGTACAGAGGCTCCAGAAACAGGCTTTGGAGGGTGTATGACAGTGGCCATAGAGATGGAAGCGCATAAAGAAACTCCCAGAACTCTACGCTGGCCCTGGGGAAATGTGATATTCTCCATGATTCAGTTTCTCTCGTTTGCCTCTTACTTTCAATCAGGCGGCCCATTTCGAACGGCTCGGCTTCAACCGCCTCGCAGGTTTCTAACGCAGCCCCTCGTATCGATTGTGCTGAACGCATGTACTGAGGTGCAGGAAAAATAGATTTGCAAAATGCCTCTGTACGGGTTGCGCGCTGCCTCTTGATACTAGAAAGGCTATTATCGAAAGGATTGCCCTGTGGAACTGGGAGAGTCAGATGGGAAATTTGAACGTGTGATACTTAGAGATTTTGAGAAAAGGCCTTGCACAGAAACATTATAGAATGCTCTCTCTCTGCCAGTCTTTGAGAAATAACTGAAATATTCTGCTAAAAAATGCTTTAAATATGATGAACTGCTGTGCAGTTCATCTCACACATCAATCTCAGCAAGGTGCAGATGATGTCACAGAACACTGACCTGTGTGCTCCTCTGTCATTCCGTGTGCGTTGCATTATGGGAGAATTATGTCACAGAACACTGTGCTCCTCTGTCCTCCTGTCTGTCTCAGACCCTGCGGAGGGAGCTGGAGGCCCGGGAGCAGCTGGTGGTCAGCACACTGGAGCAGATCCGCTTGTTTGAGGCTGACCCATCCATTGAAGAACCCGAGGACCCGCAGACAGACTCACAGCCCAGGACAGGTAAAGAATGCTACTGCAATACAAAGAAAACCTGCACATATCCCGCAGTTAGGCATATTTTATGCTTTTTACACATTCATTCAAATGTTGTTTCCACCTGCTATATTATTGCAGTAACTGTCTCTTATCAGCAGTTAATGATTGGTGTTTTTTGTCGGGTGCTGTGGGACTGTGGGAATGTTGTAAACTGCCAAAACTTCCAGGAGCAGGCAGTGTGCACGCAAGGGGTTCTTTCAGTCACAGAACATCAGCGCCCCCTGCAGGCACAGACGCCACCAGTGCGGCACTGCGCCCTCAGTGAGGGTCTCCTCTCTCCCCGTACCTCAGAGCCCTCGGCCGCAGAGAGGGTGCAGGGGGCGGGCGGGTCCGTCCGCCAGCAGGCGGAGGAGGTGCGGGGACGCTGGGGCCGGCTGGTCACCCGCACGGACGGCCGGCAGCTGCAGGTGGGGAGGAAGCTGGGGCGGGCTCAGGATCTCCGGGGGGACGTGGAGAGGCTGGGCGTGAGGCTGACCCAGGCGGAGGACGCCAGGGCGGGGTGGCCGGAGGTGGGGGCCCTGCGTGTCGACTCCCTGAAGGAGCACGTGGATACAACGGCTGTGAGTCGTGAGAATCGCTCAGATCACGCTGTCATACATGTGCAATCTGTGCATCTGCATCACTGACCTCCATATTACATCCTGCATGCATACATATTACCTTTGTCGCTATACTCTCATAGAAAGTCATGATCGTTATATGTCATGGGATGAGTCAGGTGATGTCTCTTGCCTGTCATGACATTGTGTATTGTGTTGCATTTCTATCTGTACTGGGAGAGTGAGGCTTCATGAACCGTACAAAGAAGAGTAGTCATAGGGTACCAGTCATTAGCTGTTTGAGCTAAAGATTCTCCATAGCAAAACACTATTAATTGTTCCAAATAACGAGTCACTAATAAGGATGATAACAATTTTGGGGTTCATGAAGCCCCACTGATCACTAACGTACCCCACTCTCTGTGTTTAGCTAAACTGATGACTCCTTGCCTTTTGCATTGTTACCCACGCGTTAGCTGTGGTGTGACTTTCATGTTTAAATCAGGCCTTTAGGGAGAAGATGGCACCCTTGGAGAGTGACATCGGAGCTGTGAACGAGCTGTTGGCCAAGCTGTCAGCCCTGAATGTTCAGGTGTCCTCAGACACCTCCACCAAGCTCGGCGAACTCAACCTCCGCTGGAAACTTTTACAGGTGGAGTAGCTTTTCGAGAAAAGTCTTCTCTGTTTGGACACCAGACTCCGCAGGTGTAATCTTTTTTTTTTGAAGCGCTGTGGAAAATCAAAAACCCCATGCCTCTTTTGACAATGCGGCTAACGGAGCCCTCAAGGGGCATAGGGTTTCCCAAGAGGCTTTGCCTTTTTTGGCTGTGTTTGTGCGTCTCTTTTTTTCCAAGTGCTGTACCACTTCCACCCTTTGTGCCTCCATTGGCTTAAAAAAGCAACAGAACATTGAAGTCCCCTTCAAGATATCAGCTTCCCCCGGTGTGGAAGAAGGTCTTTGTGTCTGTGTTTTCGCTGTGTCCTTGTCTTGCCTTTTGATTGGCTGTGATTTTCTGCGGTCCTCGAGGAAGCCGGCGGGCAGGGTTATTGACCGCCTCCATTGATCAGAGGGACCAGAGGACATCGGTAATTAAGTGGCTGTCCGAAGCAGCGCCCACGGGGGGCCCCTTGCACTCCCGGCGAACATACCCCTGTCCTGCTCTGACCTCGTACCCCCAGTTCCAGGCAACAACTGTCAAAACAATCCGCGCCCCGGGCTCTTGCATTTTCACGGCTCAGAGAAATAAAATAAGTGTGTTGGAAAATAAGTGTTGGCGCTGCATTGCGCTATGAAGAGGTCCCTGCCAGACAGGCATCGCTGTTAAAAAGCTCGCTGTCAGATAAATGAGAGCTCTGCGGGCTTGTCATGTTGCCTCGCTGGTTTACGGCTGAATGACTGTGAGGCCCCGGGGGGGAGGTGGGCAGGCTGGATAAAGCGAGGTCCTGTTTGTACATTTTGTCTTAATGACACAGTCGCTGTTTCAGTGGATGGCTGTGTGGTGAGAGTGTCCTCTCAAATGCCGGAAGGTTGTAGGGTTTCTCTCTGGCTTTCTGGCCATGTGCCAGAGTACAGCTAAACAATGGCAAACTAATTGAAATAATCATCAAGTAGATTGTTAACAATAATAAAAAGTGTTATAATTTGATATTGTTGGCTGATAGCAATTCCTACATTCAGGCTCTTATTTGCTATGCTTCTCTGGGTAAATGCCTCCACACAAACTCCAGCGCTACTCTGTTTGATACCCCTAAAGTCACCCTCATTTCATCTGCGATGTAATTGATTGGCCCAGCAGGAAACAACTGACGGTGTATAACTGACCTTTCAAATGTCATCCATTCATGCAGCTGAATTCAGCGTACTACAACAGCGTCTCACCCAGGGATCAAACCTGTAAACACCTCTGTTAAAAGCCCTGTTACAGCACAGTGCCACCCCTGATGGTGTCCTCCCTCCCTGATTGTGCCCCCCCCTCCCTGTGGTGTCCTGCCCCCCCCCCCCCCCCCCACACACAGGAGGCCACAGGAAACCGGCTCAGACAGCTGCAGGTGACCCAGCGAGGTCTCGGACCCTCGTCCCAGCACTTCCTGTCCGGTAAGGAAGCACCCCTCCTCCCTGTGACTGCCTGCTTTTTAGGCTTCGTAGGGTCTGTGGGTGGGAACAGCCAAGCTGTCTACCAATAGGCTACCATCTCCTACCAACGGCAATCTACAGCATCTGAGTGTCTGGATTTATGTAGTGAACTGGTGGATGCTTCCATTCACAGACCATCGTTCGTCCCTATTCTGCTGTTAGTGTTTTTGTTTTTCCCTGGATTCCACGAAGGGTCAAAGATTCATGTTTGTCCCCAATTTGCTGTTTTCTGTTTTGTTCTTAGTTTTAATTCCCCCTGGAAAATGTTCTCTGTCCAAAGCAGTGCGAGAGTACATTTAGAAAATTTATGAGTTACAAACACTTTCATATATCTGCTTTTGAGTCTGTATTGTTGAGCATAAAGAAAAATATATTCTACATTAAAGTGGCAACAGCTTATACTGAAACATATTCCATATATTTGGACATATACTTGAAATGTATTTTCATTGTATTTTGGATTGTCATTTTACCCAGTACTGACACAATGTACCAGCAACTTCACAAATAAGACAATGAGAGAGTAATAATGCTGTGACATATTGTGGGGGGTTTGGAACCCAGTGATATATTTTTTTCACTATGTCACAAATCCTTTTCCTGATATCTCTTAAGTTATTGCTTTCGGAGGGTTAGATATGAGTCTGTCAGTCTATTTATTCAGCAGAATAATTTCCCCCAGTCTACACAGGGGAGGGAAATTTATTTTGTCCTGATATAGAACCAGGCATTCCAGGAACAGATAGCTGGCCATTAGATGCGTTTTTACATCCAATATGTTAATTGTAGTACCTGATACTTAACGTAGGGGGATTGCTTTAAGTGTTTATCTATTGAATTTTCATACTTTCCCAATAAAATATGCTGAATATGCTCAATGCATGTATTACTTAACCAGTACTTTACCTCAGTCAGATGTGAAAAGGCTTAGGCTAGGGCTTGCTATTCTCAGGTGCCCTGCAACTCATCAGACACCTGTGAGCCACTCAGATGATGTCAGTGGAGACACACCTTTCCTCCATTTGGTGTTGCTTCACTGTGGTGCATTGTGGGGATTGTAGTGTGGAAAACAGTCACTTTAAACATGCAGGTGTATCGGGGGGTTGCTTGGATTTTCTATCCCCAGCTCTCCTCTGCAGTTGCACAAATTAAACATAATTCTTTACAGTAAAAAAAAAAAAAAAGTTTAGAGATGTTTGTGGAAGAAGCATGCCGTACCAGATTGCCTGTGTCCCTCCATGTCCCTCCATCTTTGAGTAATGAGGGTTGTTAACTCTGCTGTGTTTTCAGCCTCTGTACAGATGCCATGGCAGAGGGCTGTCTCCCACAACGAGGTGCCGTACTACATCAAGTGAGTTACGCTTCCTCTGCCGCTCGCTCTGTGGGGTCTGCTGCAGCGGCGCGCGGACGCAGTTCTCTACGCTCCTTTATGTAAGGACAGCGTTACTTTCAGTAGATTAGAGGTGCCTGAACAAGCCATTTATGTATCCGTATAGATCTGAGCGTGGAGGTGTAATGTGCATGTGAGCTCCATTTAGCATTTAGAAATTTTGTTTGATGTTAAAGTGAAGCACTGCAAAACTATAATTTGTTATGCTGATTCACCTGAAAAGAATCTAAATCTATATTTTTTTCACATTGCAAAATGATCCCATTACAATGATAAATCATCTAAGAGCGCTTTTTGAAGTGTAATTCACCAACACGCGCTGCTAATCAGCTAAAAAGAACTACATATCCTTCAGTCTTTTGTAGCAGATTGGCCTAACTTGCTACAAAATGTTTGTACAAATCACACAATTATGGATCAGTTACTCTTCAAACATTCACAGTCCTTAAAATAAAACCTCCAACTCATAAAATATTTAAGGGAATCAATACAAACCTGACATAAAGATGTTAGGTACTGAAGAATATGGCCATGTGTACCTATTTGTGATGTAGTTCTGTTCAGGGGCACAGCACAAGAGACAGGAGGACAACATGTTTGTTGGTGCCATTGAATCACCGCACTCATCAGGCCATATCAGACTGCTACTGGGTGAAAATTTCCCCCTTTAATCAGTTTCTGCACTTGTCTTGCAGTGATGAGGTCACCACAATATGGACCATGCTGATTTATACTGCACTGTCTTTTTTTAACAGCACAAAGATCTGAGCACTTATAAATAGAAGAATCTCCACAGGGAAGAAAGTAACCTTTTTTTACCCTGCACTGAAAAAGTGGATGTATTTCCTTTGATCCGGGTTTTGTGCCCAGCTTATAGCATAAATAATTAAGAAGAACTTGTGTGATTTTGCAAGGCACCATTCGATACCCACAAAGGATTATGGTTCGGCAAAGGTCAGAGGTCACGGACTATATGTTAAAGACAAACTCATATGGGGACCACATGCAGAAAGCAACATGCTTATTTTGCATAAAGGAGTTAAATGAATGCTGAAATTGGTGTAAAATCTCATTTATCTCAATCATACTTTTTTAATCATTGCTACATATTGGCACATATCAATATGCTGACCTTATTACACTCTGCACATCTTTTGATATATTTTAAATAGTTTTGCAAAGTTTTCAGAAAGGTTTATTCAGCCATGATTGAGACTGCTGAATTACTTTTTCCTTATTTTTGGAATTACTTCATTTTGCAGGGTGAAATAATTTCTTTGAATTAGCTCCAATTTTTTTCCTGCAGGTCTGCAGTCTAGAAGTATTAGCCAGTCAACGCTGCTTTGATTTTCACTCATCTTAAAGTTAGCTCAGATAAAAAGAGATGGCTTTGACTTTCCAAAGTGACAATGTCACGGTCACTGAAACAAGAGCTGGACCCCAGTGGTTCCCCTACATCAGTGTTACAAATACCATCAGGATTATTACCAAAAAATAAATTTCCTCAAGTAGGTGAGGTAACGTACTGATTTGCATTGAAGAGGGGGCATTTAAGTCACCCCTTCCTTATGCCCCTCCTTCCTGACAGACCCTTTTGAGATAACCATAGAGCAGATTGTTAACAATAATAAAAAGCGTTATTATTTTATATTGGTCGCCAATAACAATTTCTACATTTAGGCCCTCATTTTTCTCAATATTTTAGCTCATATATTCATTCATTTCGAACCACACTTTTAAGAATCAACCACTGATCACTGTATCACCATTTTACTAGACAAGCAAATGGCTAAAGTGGTTCAGGGCAGCCACGATTTTTCAAAGACAAAAGTTAAAAACATGTTCAGATATGGACTGGAAAAAACTGATTTGTGACCTGGAGTTACACAGGAAATGGTCATTTATCCCTGAGGTCATTAGAGAGGAGAAACGTCAGAGGCTCATGTCGGACTGTGACATTCTTCCATAAGGAAACCAATTTTTTTCCTGTGAAACCAGTTTCATGCTTTTTAGTATGCATACCTACTAATTTGTGAGGTGAGGAACAGCGCATTAATTTCAGATTGTTTCCATGACGCTACCATTTAATTACACCCCCCCGAATGTGCAACCAGGAAATCGGTGAAAAAAGGTGCCGTTACGTCAGACGGATCCAGCGGCGCGACTCCGAGTGTTTCTGCGCTCCTTAGATACGGCCCGGCTGAGGGATGGCATTCATTGCGGCAGAGATAGGAGCATTCGTCAAACGAGGGGCACATATTTAGAGCTCTTTGTTGCACTGGCCTCAGATGACTTGTACTCGAATTAGCTATTTATATTATAATGAAGTTTGGGCATTGAAGGGATTAAGCCCTTTTTCGCAGGAAGGAAAATGATCCTGTATTTTTTTGTTTTGTTTTTTTTTTTTCTGATAAAGTGAATACACTTACATACTTTTCCAAGTGCAGAAATAAAAGCATTTATCACTTGTTACTTGTTTTTGGAGGTTACTGCGATAACAGTCTTAAAAGAGAGAGCAAGCGGGAGAGAGAGATGATCATATTTCTTTCAAATAAATGGCACTGTCCCAAACTACATCATGTCTTTTTTTATCCCTGTTTTTATATATTGTGGACATTTCGTGTCCAGTCAACCAGAGCTGTCTGTCACTAGATTGTTATTGTCCCAACAGTGAAGACAAAGGACTTAAGTTGTAGGCTATAGCAGCATGTCTTGTGTAAGCTGTGCTGTATACTTTCTGAGGTGCGTCTACGTTGAGGTCATTGGGGTGGAGAGACACACATTTTCATGCCTCATCCACTACATTTGTTCTGAGGATTGATGGTGGTGGTGGTTCTCTGGATGCTGCTCAAACAGGAATTTGCTGTCCTCCCTGTTAAACTCAGAGCTGTCTCACCTCTGGTTTTGTTTCCACACAGTGTAAAAAGCAGTTTTTCCTCTGAATGGCGTCAGCTGGATTTTGCCTCTGTTGGTGGACAGATATGCCCTCTTGCGTGCTGCTAAGATTTACATTGCTTTCCACCTCCTTGTCGTGTGCCGTGCAGTGATGGAAATTTAAGCTCTGTGACTGTGCAATGCAATGGATACTGGGAGATTAGTTCTAGAACTTTGTAAGGAAGCTTTGGCTTGCAGGGGATTTGTATCTGGGTCCAAATGCTCTGGCATCGGCCGGAGTCCTGTATAATTACGGGGTATGTCTGCAGATTTTACGTATTATTTTAGCTTTGTTTTGTTAAATGTAAAAAGCATTTGTTTCTGTTCAAAGAGACATTGTAAAAGTAAAAAGAAGTTTAAATAGACATGCTCTTCCCCTACATCTGGAACACATTGATTGAATGAGAAATGCATTACCCTGATGCTCAGGCAAAAACCGCAAGGCGCTATAGGACGGGAAAACCAGTAATCTCACTATACAATGTTTAAAGTGTCTAAAAACAGGCGGCAGTGTAGCATAGTGGTCAAGGAGCAAGGCTCGTAACCGAAAGGTTGCCGGTTCGATTCACCTGTTGCTGTACCCTTGGACAAGGTACTTAACCCATAGTTGCCTCAGTAAATATCCAGCTGTGTAAATGGATAACATTGTAAAAAAAAAAAAAAAACCTGTAATCGATGGAAGGATCTGGATAAGAGGGTCTGCTAAATGCCAATAATGTAACGTAACATGATAGGATCCCAGTGTATTCCAAATGCACTGTGCACCCAGTGATATGAATAGCCAACGATGAAATGATGAACAATAACACCTGCTGAGGCCTCCTTCTGGTAGTTTACATGATCCTGGGACAATAATGGCAGAAGTAATTAACTGGCAATTTGCCGTGCTTTGAAGCTGTTGAGCGGGCTTCTGTTCACATTGTTCAACGGTGTGGAAAAATCAAAACTGTCATCATCACTGATGTTTGCATACTGTTCTTTCCACGTTTTTAAGGTTAGGTAAGCCTTTTTCATTGTTATTTCCAGCAAATGCTTTTGAAAACATGTTGCCTTTTAACGTGTTAGCAGCATGTAGAATTTTTTTCATATACAAGCATTTTAAAAAACAGGTTTGAAAATATTACTATTAATAATATGATATTGGCTATAATATATTACCACTAATCTTATGGAAGTCTTGCTATTATTACAAAGTGTCAAGAAAACATGAAATATTGTCTGAATCCCTAATGAGCAAGTGAGGGAGGTGGGAAATGACCATTAAATACTTAAAAAATGTCAAAGTAATTAAAGTTCGAAATGAAGATTCAGGAGGAGAGTTTTCAGGCAATCCCTAGGCAATTAACCAAACATAGACAAACTAGTCTCACCCACAGCTATAAAATTCACACTCACCACTTCCTTTCTGTGTCAGCTGTTCATGGCGCCCCTCCTCCAATCCCATCCCCCATTTCTTTCCCCTGTTTGTGATGTCTGAATTGGGAAGTCAATAACATCGGCCTGTGACCAGGTGCGATTCCTTCATCGGACTCCAAATATAGCTACCTCTATACCTCTATACCTCATATCAGTCGCACACCTACTTCAATCACAGGCTTCACACTTTTATTGTGTGGAAATTCTTATCTACTGAATTTCAGCTGCTGCTTCTACTCTGTGGGAAGAGTAACTGAAAAGGCACGTCTGCGTGTCTTCGTTTTTCTGTTGCAAACGCGTTCGAACAGAGCTGCTGATTTCATGCATCATAAAACTAGCAATTATTTTCTTCTGTTATTTAAAACAAACAACAGAACAAATACATATCAGCCAGGTGTGTTTCAATGATTCTTGAACAGTTTTTTTTTTCCCTTCTGCATTAGAGCAAAGGGATCCAGTAATTACATTGAGCTTTGAAATTAATTAGGTGTTAAGAATCAGGTCTATTGATGGGAATTACAATCTCATCGTTCAGGTAAAAAAAAAAAAAATCAGAAACAATCGATTCTGACTAAGCACTCCTAGAATTCACACTAATCTTTGAGGCAAGACATTTCAATCAATGTTAATATCTGAGAAAATACATGTTTAATAATTAAATTCAGATAAAACACATTTTTCATGTCATGACTGTTAAGCCATGACTGTTAATCTTGTCACTCGACAACTTTTATCTGCTTTTATTTTTTATTTTTTCAGTACTTCAGTAATTAGACTACACATCAGTTCATTATCGACACTGAAAATTATTTGGAAACATTTGTCTTAATTATCCGCAGCGAGTCTACATTATCGCAGTCATGAGTTTGATTTCTGTGCCTGAAAAATGTAATTTAACCCATGCAGTTCCATTCTGCATGTGGGAGTCCTGAAGACCCCTTCCAGTAGCATACAACTGATAAATATAATGAATATATATCAAAATATATATATATATATATATTTCATGTTTCAAAATATATCATTTACTGTCATCTTCATAAATGTGATTGTACAAAATATGAGTACATTTACATATATAAAATGTAAAGTATTCATCTTTTTTACAGATGACTTATGTTTTGAAATATATACCCTGTATTTTGCTTTTTTATTTTTTACATTACTACTAAATAAGTTGAAGCACTATGAAACAGCTTAATAAACCATAGCTACTTTGTGTCACCATTCCACCATTTTGCATTTTAACAGTTATAACTTTTAACACTGATAACATTTTTACAATATTGGCATCACTAAAGACTGCAAGTGGCATCTGCAGTAACAACGTCTCACCACTAGATGTTTGCAACTGTTGAGTTCTTGTTTCTCAGCGTTATCCTCGTTGTCTTCCAGCCACGAGACCCAGACCACCTGTTGGGACCATCCGAAAATGACAGAGCTGCTCCAGTCTCTCGGTACGCCCTGCTACCGCGTGCCCTTGAAGCCTCTGTCCAGACAGAGCGGACCTGCTTGAGTTCAGCCTTGCCCCCCCTAGTGGTTGAACAACATTCCTACATGAGTCAGGGCAGCAGAGCCCTGCATAGTCTTCCATTGCATTCTGAAAGCTGACCTCTTGGCTGCCCAATCCGGTTGTCATCAGTCATAATCTGCAGGTTAAACTATAATTTGAAGGACACTGATCTAACATTTTATCTGTGCTGATTGCCAAAAGACAAGTCTTGATTAAGGCTGACATCTTTATCAGTCTAGGAACCACTCTTTGTGTGAGGTGTGTCCATGTGTCCATTTTAGGTAGCTTTACCCCACAGGCTATATTTAGAGGTTGTATTTTGCACTGTATATTTAAATGCTCTCTTAGTCACCACGCGTTAGGGCATTACCCAAAGACATAAATATTCTGCAGAGTAATAATGCACCCTATCGATGCGTGTCCGTGCCCGGAATGCGACTGTGACTCGTGAATAGTGTCGCGAGAAGGTTCATTAGCATCTTGAAAAGACGGAGCTAAACTTGTGAGCGCAGATAGCGAGCTCAGAAACCAGCTGCCGGAGGGGTATATCTGCACAAACACTCTGCAAGTCCACGGAGGGGAGATGATGAGTAATTACCCGGCAGTTCTGATTTCCTCACTGAAATCCGATCGGAGATTTGGCCAGAGCCACAGTGGTGTGCGAGTTCTCACTGAGTTGTGGAAGTCCCCAGAGAGCAGGTGACTCAGACAAGCTGTCAGGGATTGTCATCTTAGGCACATGGTCCCCAAAGACTGGTTTTGTGAGCAGAACTACACATCATTTTCTGTATAGCTGGGAAAAACTGACATCTGATTCGTATTTTTTCAGTTTATTGTATCACAAGAAATTGCACCACGCTGTGGGCATGGTGCAATTAAACAGTGGTTGTAATTGCTTGTGTATGTCTCTGGGTGATGCCTTTCAGTTTTATCTGCTTTTCAGCCTTTTCCCAAAGCAATAGAACAACACTCAACATGATCAGATACACAGATCCCCTCACAACCTCCAGTACATTGCAGACAGACACAACTGAAGTGCACAGCAAAAGAGGCCTGGGGCCTGATCAGCCAACGACTGTGTCCGAGGGTGCCGTTCTATGCAAAAATTCTGCACAGATTCACCAATCCTAAAGTGTGGATCAGCTCACCCAGTTCACTGAGTCCAGCAAATCAGCTGAGTTCAGCTCATTGTGACTGTGTCTGTCAATCTGCTCAGAATTGTGAACATGTTGATCTTCTACCCCTTGGAAAGTTCTGGAGAGGCGATGCTCAAAGTCTTAGTTTTCCCTGGAAATGTACCGATGTCGCGGCTGAGTCTGAGCAGTCTCCTTTGCATCTCAGCGGTGTCAGCTATCCGTACTGGGCTGCTGTCCAGGCTCAGCCCTCTCTAGGAAAGCCTCCTCTCATTGTCCTCTCATTGCTCCGTGCTGGTTTTTTTTTTCTCCCGTTTTTCACAGCTGACTTGAACGGCGTGAGGTTCTCGGCCTACAGGACAGCGATGAAGAGCCGCAGGCTTCAGAAAGCCCTGTGCTGTAAGTGTTGCCTCCGTTTGCACCCTCACCACAAACCGGCGCAGAGAAACTCACCACCTCCCCCACCCCAGCACTCACAAAGACAGCCGATAATGTACCGTACTCCTCAACGTCTTTGTGCTGGATCCTCTGCCCTGAGCAGAAGGAGATTTAACCTGCTCTTCTTCACACCTGACAGGTACTATGTCCAAACACAACCACAGGTGAGGGAGACCATGTAGGCATCAGTGTTTCTCTGCTTGTCTTTGCTGCTCATCTTTCAGGAGTGACATTAGTGTGCAGACACCGTTTCTTCCTATACTTTAGCCTTCTTATCTGCCGAGCCCCTGGTTTTGCATATGTACTGCATGTGCACAAAACCTGATGGCTGGAAGTCTCAGTTACAAGTGTAGTAATGGTCTACGTATTAAAATGTGATGCAAGTTAAAATATAGCGTCCAGATGACAATAAACAAAAAGTATATATCTATAAATGCATAAATGCGTATAAATTACAATGTACCATGCCTACTAGAACATTATTACCACTGGCGTATATGTATTTGTACTCATATATTGCAGAAGACTGTATACTGTTAAATTGTGTGCATTGTGCAGGACACACATACAGTTGCTTAAATGAAAACCATAAATACTTCATATATCTCCAATAAATGTCATCTATGTTGACTTACATTAAAGATGTAGTGCTTATACTTTTGTCTCATAACTCCACAGTGACTTCAATTGCTTTTTTATAGAGGGTTGCAGCAGCGACAACACTATAGCACACATTCTCTTTGAGTGACTCAAAAACACTTTATCTACACACACACACACACACGCACGCACGCACGCACGCACGCACACACACACGGTAAACACCAAAGAAACAAGAAAAAGGAATAAAAGAAGGACTGAATGGAGGAGATAAACTTCCCTTAGAGAGAAATGACTAGCAGAGGCCTCTTTCATATCTCAGGTAAAGATATAAATTTTATGATTTTTCTTTTATGTTTTATACGTTTGTTTTATAACTTATGTTACATTAGGTTCTCTTGCAATCCTTCATGTATATTGATGAGAAGGAACAAAGCTTTGAATATTTCTCGTGGTTGAATATTATAATGTGTCTGTTACTTGAAAAATCAAATATTCAGTTCTTAATGCTTCACTCTTTTTTTTTCTAGAATTGCTTTCCTACAGGCAACGGTTTTCTTCCACATTTATAATTCACACTGTTAAATATACGGACGCCATGAAACACTCGATTAAGTTGGCTACTGTTAACACCGTCTTATAAATCAGATATCCACAACTTAAAGGCAGCATCAAAAACAAGCGTGTCAATTCTTTCTAGGGTACAGTAGAAATGCGTTCACTGCTGATAAATAAACAGGAAACATTAAATACCTCTAAGTCACATTTGTGTCTTCATAACTCACAACAACTCGTGAATAATTTGTCTGTCACCACCCGTGCGCTCGCTGAAGGTAGATGCATGTAGGGCGTGAATTACGGTGCTAATTGTGTCTCCTGTTTGATAAATCAGCACTTGTGGGAGATTTGTGTTTTCAGCAGATTGATGCGTTTTAAATGTGGTCCTGGTTGGGTTCGCTCCCTCCGCTGCGATAACTCCGCGGCGTTATTAGGGCACGGTTCCGCACCAAACTGCGGATTAGACGCGCTTCGCTGCCTCTCAGGCAACCGCCGTGTCAATTAGCGGCTGACGGTCCAATTAAGAAAATAAAATAAAATAAATAAATAAGCCAATCCTACCTTACTGCCTTTATTAAAGGCGCTGTGGCTCGTTCGCGAGGAGAAACTTCTAATGGAAGCGTGTTGAACAGAAGTCATTAAATCATGTTTGTGTCACTCCTCATTTGCATGTGCGTCTGGTTGGGAATGATAAATGAGAGCGAGCAGTCGGGATACGGCTTCCTGTGCTGTAGGTGCGGTAAGCGGGGGATAAATGAAATTCTTGGCGGTGGATAAACTCATTCCTCTCGCCTTCAACATTCAGGTGCGGTTTCAGTATCATCTGTCAGTTTACAACCCTTGTGCGACGCTGATCTGAAATCAAATGTACAAGGAAGACTCATTTTGTGTATATGTGTAAAATTGTAATTGTACATTTATATTGTTGAATATTTTACATAATGTGTCATTTTGAAACATATGTATCAATCTGCACAGACGAAAGAGTTAATGTCTTATATGATTTATATGGTATGTTTTGATAGATTTTTTGATGTTTACTAATGTGTTGACTGTGTGTTTTTACAATATATTATTGTCATAAGGGTGGATTCATATGACTGACTAATGGCAGCAGATAGCAATATCTGATATGATTAAAAAAATTATATGCTTTGATAGATATTATGATATTTGATGTATTTAAAATGTGTGACCTATATTCTTGTCATAAGGGTATAAGTGTGGATCAACACCTACATGTTTTTACCATATATTATTCTTGTAAGGTTATAAGGGTAGATCGACATGATTAATTGCTGGCAGCAGTCAGGTGTGAAAGGATTGCTGGGAAAATGGTGGGAGGCTTCGGCTGCCAGGCTGCAGAGACAGCACAGCTCTGTCCGCTTTTCAGCGCCTCTCTCAGCAGCATGACTTTCAGCTCTTACAAAAGCGACAGCTCTCAAACTAGGCCACGCATACCTAATGACGGTCTCAGGCCATGTTGGGATACGCCGTGTAATGACTAATGATGCATTTTATTCAACACCCATATTAATTTATCTGCTTATTTATGTCTACTTGTTTTTTATCCATAGAATATTAGAATTACCCAGAATCCCCCATGAGCAAAATTGACAGTATGTACCGTAATTATGCGATACCTACCGTGCTCTCCAGGGAGGCATCTAAATTCGTGGGTAATTGTGTGCTTTGTGAGACGTGATTGAACGCGTCTCTGAGCTGTCAGTCCTGTGGGGGACGGAGCGCAGGAGAGGAAGGCACTTGAAGTGAGGTGAATGTCGTTATGCGTCTCCTCTTTTCTTAGTGGACTTGCTGGAGCTGAGCACGGCTGAGAAGGTCTTCGACCGGCACGGACTGATGGTGAACAGCCAGCTTCTGAGCGTGCCTGACATCATCCACTGTCTGACCTCCATATACGACCTGCTGGAGTGGAACCACAAGGAGCTGGTCAACGTGCCTCTGTGTGTGGACATGTGTCTCAACTGGCTCCTCAACGTCTACGACACGTACGTCCCTGCTGCAAGGTCCGATTGCAATGTGCGAGGCGCAGGTGATGCATAGGGGGGCGGCTGTGTAGCATAGTGGTTAAGTAACAGGGCTCCTAACCGAAAGGTTGACTGGGGTGCTGCTGTACCCTTGGGCAAAGTACTTGACCCACAATTGCCTTAGTAAATATGCAGCTGTATAAATGGATAACAATGTCTTTTTTTTTAAAAAAAAAAAAAAACAAAATTGATGTAAGTTGCTCTGGATGAGAGTGTCTGCTAAATGCCAGTAATATAATAATACAGAGATATCCTTTACTATGGGACATGCAGTTTACTTTGGCAGTGAAGTGTCCAGCTTCTAGATGAATCTCTATATTTTTCAAGTTAGATTCTGTCATCTCATTCAAAGCCTCTGGAGTCAAAGCATAATTGGGAATATGGCCATAACAGCAGTCATTGAATATACACATTTAAAATACCTACCCTATCATAATACAAGAACGTAACAAACTACTGAGCAACTATTTTGCTTACCTTGTCGCCCTCTAGTTGTAAAATGTTGCTACTGCTGGTCACTGTTGAGGGAGCCACCAAATCAGTGAGTGAGTGACATGTTTATTTATGAGGCTGCTTCCTTCATTCGATGCCAACAGTGCTGTTGGGGATTTTCATCAAATTAGAGCTGAACCTTCCAAGAGCTTCACAGATGTTTGAAAAACGCCCTTTGGAACACTCAAAAAAGTAAAGCAATCTGAGTTCTAAACTGCAAATTATGATGCAAGAGGTGAGCCTACCTGTCAGTGCATCCTAGTGCTACATGTGGCAGACTTAACAAACTTGCTGTCTCTTCTCCCACATGCCTACCCACAGGGGCCGAAGTGGGAGGGTTCGGGCGCTGTCTTTGAAGATCGCCTTGCTCTCTCTCTCCAAGGGCCACCTGGAGGACAAATACAAATGCAAGTACAATCACAAATACTCCTGGTGGATGAATGCGAATTCAAGGGCAATCACATATACATCTGGAAGTCAAATACAAATGTAAGCACACTCACAGATGCACCTGAAGGATGAATAAAAATTCAGGAACAATCACAAGTATATCTGGAAGACAAATAGAAATGCAAGTACAATTGCAAATCTTTCAAAAAATGCTTCCAGGCAAAGCAGTCTAAATCTAAACTAAGTGTGCTTTTGTGTTGCATTAGTATGTAGCTAATTTAATTAAGCAGTAAAATAAAAGCAAAGTTAAGTACGGATGCGAAATCAGTGTTAGCGGACTGAATACTTGGGTTTTTGTCTGGTCAGAGATAACGCTAATGAATGCTATATCATGAAGACATTGCATTAGCGGCCCCATTTTCTCATTTAAGATAATCATATCAGATTTTGCTGGGGAAGTCGCCTTCGATCAAAACTGAATTTCACTGCTGTTGAGAGCAAGACCTCGCTTGATGTGTAATTGAATGCTTGGCTAGTCCCTGTCACTTGTGGAGACAGAAGCTGTCAGGCCGAGTTTGCTATTCCCTGTGGTACATACACCCCAGCAAGAACTCCCCTCGTTCATTTCTGCCCTGAAAGTTCTATGCCCACATACTTCTATAAATAAACCGATAGGGGCAGAGAGCAGATTAAAGTAGCAAAGAACAGTTTACTTTCTTTGGAACACAAACGTGGGAAGAAAACAGAGTTTCTTCTTGAGGTCAGTGCAGAAATGTTACCAAACCAGTATGAAAATCTCACAGATTTTTTCCAAGCTCTGTGTTCAGAAACTTCGTTATGGAGCATCTGAAAGGGCTGCATTGTGTGGTGTGTGTGTGTACATGCTTGCGTTTGTGTGTGTGTTCGTATGTGCATTATGTGTTTGTGCGTGTGTACACGTTCTCCCTATGTGTCTGACATTAACCCCTTGTGTGCTGGCAGATCTGTTTCGGCAGGTGGCGTCGCCGGGGAGCACATGTGACCCCCGAGGGCTGGGGCTGCTGCTACACGCCGCTCTGCAGATCCCCCGGCAGCTGGGGGAGGCCGCCGCCTTCGGGGGCAGCAACGTCCAGCCCAGCATCCGCAGCTGCTTCCAGCACGTATGTGCACCGACGACCCCGCGCTAACGTGCTAATGACACTGCACCGACGACCCCGCGCTAACGTGCTAATGACACTGCACCGACGACCCCGCGCTAACGTGCTAACGACACTGCACCGACGACACGGCGCTAACGTGCTAACGACACGGCGCTAACGTGTTAACGACACTGCACCGACGACCCCACGCTAACGTGCTAACGACACTGCACCGACGACACGGCGCTAACGTGCTAACGACACTGCACTATCGTGCTAACGACACTGCACCGACGACACTGTGCTAACGTGCTAACGACACTGCACCGACGACCCTGCGCTAACGTGTTAACGACACTGCACCGACGACCCCGCGCTAACGTGCTAACGACACTGCACCGACGACACGGCGCTAACGTGCTAACGACACTGCACCGACGACACTGCACTATCGTGCTAACGACACTGCACCGACGACACTGTGCTAACGTGCTAACGACACTGCACCGACGACCCTGCGCTACCGTGCTAACGACACTGCACTATCGTGCTAACGACACTGCACCGACGACACTGTGCTAACGTGCTAACGACACTGCACCGACGACCCTGCGCTAACGTGCTAACGACACTGCACCGACGACACTGCTCAGACAATACCATGCTAACATGCTAACTACAACACACTAATAACACTGCACAGAGGATACAGCGCTAACACACAAACAGCACGGCACAAACAAAACCACACAAACGACACCACAAAAACAACTCCTCAAGGATGATACCGCACAAACAACACCACACAGAAGATAATAACAACACTGAAGAGCAGACACCAAATGTACAAATGAACAATACTACATGAAAAACACAGCATAACACTGCACAGAGACATCACACACCACACAAACAGCACTGAACTGGGAAAACCGTATATAACACTGAAGGAACTCTGCACTAATCATGTTGAAGGTACAGCAGCCTGAGGTAGGGCTACGGCACGTACTTATGGCTGGTGCCGTGACCATGTTCAAACTCCGAAAAACTTTCACCTATCCTATCTCAGGCAACAGGAGGCAAGAGTTCCACTCAGAGCGGTCACTTGTGACCTGAAATTGGACCGTTATCCTAAGAGTCTCCTCAAGAGATTGAGTGGCGGGCAGAGAGGCCCCCGGAGGGCTAAATCTCAGGATAAAAAGCTTTATACAGTTTTTGTCCTCTGCGCTCAACATACACCAATTCACTCAATTACTTTTTTTTCTTGAGGTTTGTCAGCTATTCTTATCAAGTCTGCGCGGGGATTACATTAGCAGTAAATTAGCACAATTTCCCTGCCGGCTCTAAAAATACCCGCTGATGAAGTGGCGCTGACGTCCTGGACGTCAGACGGTTTAATGGGACATTTATAAACCCGGACAGCGCTTCCGTGCGGGGTTGCGCGACGCGGCGGCCCTGCGCCTCGCTGTTTTTCTCCTGTCACAGCAAGGGACGTTTTATTTAATGTTCCGTGGGACGAGGGCGCGTCCTGTGCTTTATGGACCTGTCGTGATCGATCCATAACCCCCGGTGACACGTCTCTAAAACAGAGTGGGTGAAACGGGGAAGGAGGGGGTGTCAGCTGGCAGCTCTGCGCCGCCTGAATTATGAGGAGTCCTCGTGCTAACAAGGTTAGCATCTCATATTTGAGTTCTGACGGGGGAGATGACTCGTAGATATAGATCACTGCCCTCCACTTAAAACTGAAGCAAAGCGGTTGTGGCACGGCCGCAATTGGATTCAGAGCTGGGGTTGCATTTTATTGTCACCCTACCACCTTGCGATGATAGGGGTTTGTCAGTCGGACAACAGAGGTCTTTTGGGTAAAAAAGCACCGGCAGATGAAGATATGATTGTGTCAAAGACAAAGCATGAGGGGCAGGCTTGAGTTGAGATGGATTTGTGGTGTTTGGCATACTTAAACAAGACGTGAGGATGGGAGCTGGTTCTAGCTTAACAGAGAACAGGGTTCAGTGTACAGGCAGGGAAGTATGTTGCTCTGTCCTTGGGGAATGGAACAGTATCAGGACTCCCTCTGAGGGGATGTACCTGAGCCATATCTCTCTCTGTGTGGCTGATATATGTGCCAGTGATCTGATCTTGTCCCCTGCCTGGGACTGCCCCCCTAAGGTGAACAGCAGGGTGGCGCTCGAACCCGGGCAGTTCGTGGAGTGGATGCGTCTGGAGCCCCAGTCCATGGTGTGGCTCCCGGTCCTTCACCGCGTGGCGGCGGCAGAGACAGCCAAACACCAGGCCAAGTGCAACATCTGCAAGGAGTGTCCCATCGTGGGCTTCAGGTACCTGCTCCCCCCCCACCCCCCAATGTCTGCAGATTACAGCCCAGAGTACCAATTTCCCTTTTACACAATGTGCCTGGGGTTATAATTAGGAGTGGGTACACTGATCCAGGATCAGTGTGCTCTTTGGGCACTGCATCCGAGGTCTGCTTTGCATGCTGGATACCAGGTCTGAAACTGTTCTCAGGTCCCTGAAAAGCAGGAAGGTGGTTCAATAAGCCAGAAAGGTTTCAGTAAGTGAGGGTGTATTGCTCCTAAAATGGCTGGAGTTGTCATGTTATCAATGACTCACTAATCTGAATAAATCAGGCTGTTTTGCTGTGGAGAACATGTTCTCGATCAAATTAAACAAATTGGTGGTTGACAGCATAAAGACAGCTCCATTAATTAAGAGGTTCAAAAAGCTTCACCCACCTGTAAGCATTTTAATGATGTATCTACATAGATACATATCTAAATAACTTCATCACACATACTAATTAGTCATGTACTTGGAAAAAACACTGTGGGCCAAATGCTGTACCACTAGAAAAAAAGATAAAAAGAAAACTTTTCATGAGTGAAAGTTACAGAAAGAAAACTAGAAGCTGAAAACATTTTGATGAAGGTCTGCTACTTTGTACGCTAAAGTGCCGGAGAGCACCTTCCAGGCGGCTGAAATCAAAGGGTGTGTGGTTGAAAGCGCTGTCCACAGCCTTCCCTCTCCTTCCCTTTCCTCAGGTACCGGAGCCTGAAGCACTTCAACTACGACATCTGTCAGAGCTGCTTCTTCTCCGGACGCACCGCCAAGGGCTACAAACTCAGCTCTCCCATGGTGGAGTACTGCACCCCTGTGAGTGCCCCAAATCTCCGTCCTCAACCCCTGCTCCTAATCGTTCCCCTGCCTTGCCCACAGTCCCACCCCTGTCTTCACCCCATCTCCATTATACAATATATTGAACTATTGGAGTGTTTTTGGTATAATTACAATACAATATACTTTATTGTCCCCTTAGGGAAATTTGTCTTGGACTCAATGCTGTGCACATAAAATGCCTTCACAATTACAATAAATTAAGTACATATAAATAGAACAGCACCAGCTGTGCCAATCACAACAATAAAATGCACATAACAAAATATTGCACACACCCCATGATAAAATGCATTGCATATGATGTGTAGCACATGTTGCACACACCCATAATTGTTTTAATTAGCAACTTTTAATATAAAAAATGCCGAATATCCATGTGCTCATTGGTTTTGAGCACCTTATGCTCCCTTTTAATAACAGTCCCACTTGGAATTAGAACCTTTTGATGTGTGATTACAAATTGTGTTCTCTCACATCACACCACACTGCTGCTCAAAGTGTGTGGTATAGTTAACACCATCGCACTCTTGGTGTAAAATAGCACGGAAATATCTTATTCTGTTGTCTTGTTTCAGTAACATGTCTGAGCTTGAAGAGGCTTGATGAAGTTCTAATCAGAAGTGTACATATATTTATATCATATCCTTTAATGGTGGTGGGAGAGACATTGATATGCTTTGCTTTTTTAAGCTGATGCTGTTTTCAGTTTGTTTCATCAACACACACTGTCCTCAACTGCACAAAATGGGGACCCAAGCCCCAGTTCCAATAATCTCCACAGGGGTACTCATATGTTTGTCTAGCGAGTGTGCTATTCACAATGTTTATTTCGTTGAAGACTTCAATTTACCAATGAAAAATATTTTGCCACGACATGTTTTTTGTGACAAATGTTTTGTGACAGTATTACTTTAATATGGCTCAGAAATGTGATGTTTAAGGAACCCAGCTTGTTACCAGAATGTTGTAGGTTCCGATCCCAGTCAGGGCATTGATGTTCTATCCTTAGGCAGCCTTGCTTGCATCAGTAAACCTCCATCTGTATGAAATGATAATGTGTGAAATGAGGAAGACTGAGACGGCGGGCACAGCCATGCATGAGGAAGGCACAGGTCTCTGTTTACCCGCAGCAGACGCTTGGGTGCGTTTCCCTCCTTCAAACAGGCCTTTGGGCGCAGTCTCTCTGGCTCTCTCCCCGCGTGATAAAGCACAAATCACCCGGAACCGGCTTCAAGCAGATTGGTAAAGTGCAGCTGGGAGGCAGATAAAGAGATCTGCGCCGCGGATGAAGGGGCAAGGGGGGGGGGGGGGCTTTTATTTTGACACCTCTGATGGAGTTCTCAGCCGGTGGAGGTGATGAAAAAGCAGCCACTTAAAAGTCAGCACGAGGTGGTCCTGCTAGGAAATAGAAAAGCAGGGTAGAGCCTCTGGCCGGACGCTTTTGAAAGTGAGCTTCGCAAAGGGCCATTGACTTAGTGTGTGCCCAACATTCCCCCTTACAAACCTACCCTGGGGCTCACTCTCAGATACCAACTTTTCTCCCCCGAAATGGTGAAATTAATTTCAAGCTCCAGTGGGATATACATGTTAAATGATAATTGTAAAGGAAGTGCTGATCATTTTTCAGAGGACAGCCCTGGGTGGCCTTTAAAGACTCAACAGAACGCGAGCGTGGGCATTAAAGTCGGGCTGAGGTCGGAAAACTGAGGTGGGGATTGGCAGATCCGAAATGCTGGGGACCACTGCGGGCACTGCTGAGTCCTGATGTACACAGATAATGCACTAAACCACTGTCCCTGGATCAGACTTAGCTTTTTACAATATCACAGTTGGTGTAGGAATCCGCATTGGGTGAACTGATCCTGGATCAGTTCTTGGGGGTGGCCTCAGCCGTCATGTTGGAAGTGTGAGAATAACATGTCGATTTCTGTTCCAGACGACCTCCGGGGAAGATGTGCGTGACTTCACCAAGGTGTTGAAAAACAAATTCCGCTCGAAGAAGTACTTTGCCAAGCATCCCCGCCTCGGCTACCTTCCGGTGCAAAGCATTCTGGGAGGGGAGAGTACGGAGAGGTACACGCTGAAAGCCACACTGTTGCTCCTTCGGTTTACCTTTTTGTTGGTTTCTTTGAGCGATAGCTTACCTTCCTTTAACCTTTCAGTCCCTCTCCTTTCTTTCTATCATTTTTATTATTATTCTTTATTAACATTACGTTATTCTGACATTTACTACATACTGTATTCACCATAGTCATTAAGAACTGAACTGAAGTCTCTCAGGAGTACATATGCACATCCATTGATTTTTAGGTGCTCTTAAAAACCATGCTGTGTTTTTCATTACTGACAATGCAGGTGCGTGCCTGCACACACACACACACACACACACACACACACACACACACACACACACACAATGTAATCCCATGTTATATCTATTGTTTGGCTCTGATGGTCTCAGGTGTTAATCCAATACCAGTGAGGAAATCTGATTTCTTATCATCTTAATGTATTGCATGTCAATCATATTTTTCATGTTTTCAGTATTCTCTGTAGAATGAGTACTTGTCTGACTAATAACATTACTCTGGTGTGCAATGATATTTTCTCCTCTGTTTTTGTGTATGTGATGAAATTGTTTCAGTTAAAAATATTCAATTAAAATGAATTGCGCTGATTGGATTTTACTGAGACCTACCATTTATATTTGCTGTCATGAATACCAATAATACCATATCACAGCTCTCAGAAAACTTCCATATATTGCTGGAGTAGTTGAGCTCATGGTGTGCGTGACTTTCTAATGAGCAGTGGCATGAACCACTTGTCATAATAAGAGCTCTGTCAGCTCCTTGTAAGATAGTGCCAGTAGTTTCTTAGTAGGAGTTCACTTCACAGCAGTTATTTAATTGCATTTTGCGAAGCATCCTGCCCGGTAAAAAGCTGCCAGAATCAAAATCATTCAGTTCATTATTTCCATGTATTTGACACACCCAGTTGGAGAGGGCAGGTAATATGTATAGGTTGTTGTATATACGAACAGTACGCCCCCTGCTGGCCATACCAGTGAGCAGTGTGCCTAAACGCTTTGTCCTGCTCTGTGGTCCCCTTACCCCCTGTGTTTCTCTTGCAGTCCCGTCACCCTCATCAGCATGTGTCCGGAGCAGTACGAGTGAGTATCTGCCATCCCCCCGCTCCCAGACCAGTGTCCCTCCTGCGCCTTTCCCTTTGTTAAAACTTAAAGCACACCTTTAAACGCGTGTGTGGGGGAGTTTAAAAAATGCTTTCACAAGCCAGGGTGTTTCTGTTCATAGGCGATGGGGGTTTTCACACGGTGGCTTATGTTTTAGCGACTGGCATGCGTTTTGGTGATCAGAGAGTGTTTCCTTGAAGCATGCTTGTTCTTGTCAGTTTTTGTGTTTTTCGGAGTGTGCGGTGGATTGTATTTATGTGAGCACTGTGTGTTTTTTAGCGAGTGGGTTGTATATTCCTATTAGCACTGTGTGTTTTGGCCGGAGGATTGCATACTTATGCACACTGTGTGTGGTTTAGCATACCCTGTATGAGCGGCGCTCTTCAACACCGTTTCCTGTCCCTCAGGGTCTCACAGTGCCGGCTGCCTTCCCACGATGACACTCACTCCCGGATCGAGCGGTATGCCAACAGGTGGGGACCGCCCTGACCGCTTTGACTGCTCTGACCACTCTCACTGCTCTGATCTCCCTGACCGCCCAGACCCCTGTGACCGCATTGGCTGCTCTGACCACTCTCACTGCTCTGATCTCCCTGACCGCCCAGACCCCTGTGACCGCTTTGGCTGCTCTGATTGGCTTGACCGTTTTGACTACTGTGACCCCGACCCTCTCTCACCACACTGCTGCCCTGCTGGTGCATCAGGCCATGCACTCCACTCCATCCCACAATGCATTGTGCACTGCAGAGATTGCTTCACAGACAGACCCAGATGTTTGGAACTGCCCCACGTGAGATAATGGTTATCTCTGACCCACTGGGTCAGCATAATTCATCTAGAGAATGTCTTCATAACTCTTTCAGTATAACCTCAGCAGGTGTTGAGGATGTCACATATACACACCTTTTTTGAGAACGCTGAGCAATATTATTTCAGGTTTGAATCCAGGTGGAATAATGCACTCGAACCAACAAACCTAACAATGCCAAAACCCAAAGACCTGAGGTAAACACCCAGCTCTATAACTCTGTTCTATGATATGTAAAAAAAGTGAGTTAAATATAGACTGATAATAAAAAGGCCCCCTAAAAATTTACATCCTCACCAGCTTTTTAGCATGTTTTATAACTGAAATTGACAGTGTGAGATTTCAGTAGGACTCAGACCCAGTTAAGAGCAACTCAGCAGAGTAGCTCACCTCTCTTCCCCTACGCAGCACAGACGGAGGCTCCGCCCGAGCCGGCTGCGCCGTGCTGTTCAGCGGTTCAGTGCGGCGGAGCTGCCGGCTCGGCGCAGCAGACCCCACACGGGGGTTCTCCTTCCCCCATGCAGTCCTTTAACAAGGTGTTTAGCTAAGAAAACCGGAGAGTATAACCCAGACAAGCAGAGCGTTTTGCATTCTCATTTGCATGCTCGGTGGGGGACGGATTTGCATGCCGTCTCGGCTTAACGAGCCCCGCTCCCTGCTTCCCGGTTATCCGGCACGACGGCTCCCGGCCGCAGAGAGGGGCGTCGGGGACTCGCAGACTGACGGCACCGCTCACCGAGCCGCGCCCGCACAGCTCAGCTGCTACCCTTTCTGTGTTTGCTCTTCTTTCTCTTTGCCGTTTTTGGGGGACAGTGAGGCGTAGCGGTAAGGAGCAGGGCTTGTAGCCGAAAGGTTGCTGGTTCGATTCCCCACTGGAGCACTGCTGTTGTACCCTTGGGGAGAGGTACTTAACCCACAATTGCCTCAGTAAATATCGGGCTATATGATAAATGGATAACATGAAAAAAAATGGTAACCTGTGTAAAGTTGCTCTGAATAAGAGCGTCTGCTAAATGACAATAACGTATATATATGTAATGCAGCTCCCTCAGAAATATGTCTTGCCTCTGCCCCTTTTTTTACAGACTGGCAGAAATGGAGAGGTCCACTGTCTCCCTGCCCACAGACAGCAGCTCTGCCACAGGAAGCATGTGAGTCTGTCTAATTTAAAAAAGGATTTCTGTGTAGATCAGTGACTGTGGATGACTAAATCCCCCCCCAGCTCCCTGACCCCCTGGCCCCCACACCCCTCCCATGGCTTCCTGCTCTCCCTCAGTGGTACTAAATGTAATAGGTTAGGAACAGTTTGTGACAAAAACAGGCTCTTTATCCCACTGTCTGGCATTGTTTTCCCGTGGGCTGCAGTGTGGTGTAGTTAAAAGCAGCAGAGCTCATAACCGAAAGGTTGCTGGTTTGAATCCCTACTAGGGCACTGCTGTTGAACCCTTGGGCAAGGTGCTTAACTCCCAATTGCCCCAGCAAATACCCAGCTGTATAAATGGATAAAATTGTAGCGTACCGCATACAAGTCCCTCTGGATAAGAGCATCTGCTAATTGACAGTAATGTAATGTAATAGTGCAGGGTGCATCCAGCACTGTGTTGAGCCTGATCTTAAATACTCTAATGGTACACATTTACAAAGCTCATTTGACTGCAGACCATGTGCTGAGTACATTTGTTGTCAGAGGAAACCTATTATTATTGCCCCTGTTTCTGTAATGGGACATTAAACCTTGGGTAATGTTGAGAGATACAGTCTGTGGTAGGGTGACAGTGTAGCATAGCGGTAAGGAGCAGGGCTCATAACCGAAAGGTTGCTGATTCGATTCTCCACTGGGGCACTGCTGCTGCACCTTTGGGCCAGGTACTTAACCCACAATTGCCTGTGTAAATATCCAGCTGCATAAATGGATAACATGTAAAAACTATATTCTACATAAGTCACTCTGCATAAGAGTGTCTGCTAAATGGCAATAATGTAAATGCAATACCTTGTCATTCCAGCCCAAAATCACTAGCATACCCTCTGTACCTGCCACCTGCTCTTCGCAGACAGACTGGGCCCCCCCGCCGGGGTGTTAATGGCGCCTCATGCGCGGACCCCCTCCTGCTACTCATTTCTCATTGGTGCATCTCCTCAGGCCAGGGAGTCTTTTGACTGTTCTGTTACAGTTCTTTTTGTTTGGCCTATTGAGCAGATCTTATTAGTAGCTGATCGCAGACTGCAGTTTCTTTGGCCAGCAGATAGTTCTCCGCTGTAATGCGGAAACGTGTCTGCTCGCTTCCTCTGTGAATCCAAACCCTCCCTGCTGGTTGTTGTGCGTCCTTCCTCGGCCTGGCGTGTGCTTGCTCACTGCTCGCTGTGTGAGTTAGAGGGAGTGTCTGTCCGTAGGGGCTGGTTTGCAGGCAGTGACATTTACATTGTTACTCTTCACAAACACCTAGCGAATGTGAAATGGTGAGAATGTGTGAGCTCGGTCGCCGTGCGCAGTCATTTGCACCGGTGTTAGTAAATGGGGTCCGGGGGGGTCTCTGCTTGCACTGCGAATCCTGTTAAAAACATTCACGCATGAATAACTCTACGTGGAAAGAAGGAAAAATAATTCAGTTGGCATCCTTGTCATCGTCAAATTTACCTTTAGCTAATTTGCACCTGTGACCCCCCCCCTTGGTCGGCATCTCACGCTGCTGAGTGCAAATTGGTTTAATGGCCTGCGTGACCAGTGGAGTTTGGATTCACTCGCTCGAGCTGCCAGAGCTGATGACTGTCTCTCCTCTCCCCTGACTCCGTTGTGAGAATCTTATGCAGAAGCCTTGCGCCTGGAGACATGTATGGGCTTAGGAAGAGGGAAAGAGAGAGGGGGGGAGGCTCAGAGATCAGGAGAAAGACAGAGAGAGACGGAGAGAATGAAAGAGAGAGAGAGTCCAAGCAGGAGAGAGAAAGAGAGTCAAAGCAGGGCAAAGACAGAAACAGTTAGACAAACAGTAAAAGACAAAGCAGGGGATGGAGAAAGTGTGTGTGAGAGAGAGAGATAGAGAAATGGAGAAGGACAGGTTCAGAAGGACAAAGACAAGTAAGAGAGAAAGAAGGACAGATTAAGCACTGAGATAGGTAAGAGAGAAAGAGTAAAAGAAAAAGAGAGACTAGCCCTTAAAGGTTTTCACCTGTGAGTATCGCCTGTATGCCATTCAACAACGTAGTGCTTGTATTATTCATGCTTATCAGTTCTGCTACTGGGAAGACGATATGCTGCTCCGTCCCACGCGATAACAAGACATCATGCTTTCTTTCCCCCTGACCTGCTGATGGGAAATATTTTAATCAAGGGTTTAATCTATTGACTTAATTATGTAAGCTAAATATAATTTATAGGATCAAACCGAAAGCAGGAAAGAGGGCTGTGGGAACAGTGGGCCGGGCGTCTCCTTGGTAGCTCCATATTGTGCTCTTTTGATAGAGCATGTTAACAGGCAGCTGTGGGTAAGAATATAACACTCAGGGAACTTGTTTGCTTGGATGTATCACGTATTTATAAAGCCTTTTCAGGGCCATTTACTTGGTGCAGGCATGGTGTTTCCTGATAAAGACTGTTGCTGAAGTTCATTTTCATGTATATATGGTAGGATTAATGATAGATCATTTTCCCCAGTTTTCATAAGACCCAGCACCTTTGTGGAATAATTTTAAGTTGACGTGGATGCCTTATGGGAGAATGTGACTTTCACCAGAAAGACATCAGTCAAGCCCTTCTCCCCTTGCATGGGGAGGGGGTGGGGTCTGGAGAGGAGGACAGAGTGTCCCCCATACATGTACTGAGTCTGCTACGGCAGGAGGAAAACAGAATACAATGCTATTAATAAATTATCTGTCAATTATTCAAGTCACAGCAGCAAATCAGTGAGTTTGCCCTCTTTATTCTAAGATGCAGTGGTAGCCCTGCTCTGTATGCTGACTGAGATTACTAACATACTGCACTACTGCATCAGAATAATCGTAGAGATGACATATTTGACATATCATTCCATATGCCCCTGTACACAGCCTTCTGCTGGCTGATAAAGGCTTATGTTTACTCTGCTTGTTTGCCAGGGTTTCTCAGTGGCATTAATACAGCATATTATATATATATTGTATATATACAGATAATTCTGACAAGAAATCTGTCCATTACTTTTCAATGTAAACTGGGGTGTAAGGGATTTAGATACAATTTTACAATTGTACAATTTTAGATGCAATTTTACCAAAATGTAATGCAGTATGAAATATAAGAAGCACAGAAGCACATTTTTAATACATTTCATAATGTAAAACATAAATTAGAGGATGCATCAGTAATATATTTGTCATTAATTAGCTACAGTTAATTAGCACAGTACATTTTTATATGGGAATTTAGTAGTTTCTAAGTACTAAATTAAGTACTCTAAGCATTTAACACTGCAAGCATAACTTTGCTCTACATTTCTTTGCGAGGTTAATATTATAGTGTTTTACCAAATTATTAACCCCTGAGTAAGTGGAAACTACTAGTAATTTGGACAGTATTACCAAAGTATTACCAAAGTATGTGTTAATTTCATAGCAATGATCAAATTGATAGAAATTTTTACTTGCCAATTACTTCGCTATAGTGTAGAAAAGAGCGCTTCTAGAATGCACTGGTTTAATGGGATTTAATACAGCCTCCCGGACAGACAGCCCCATCACTTTCCCCCGCATAAAATCGCCGCCGGTGAAATAAGTAGTCCTTTGTAGTCGTGAAGGAGAGCATCTCTCAGGATGAAGTACTGCCTGGCTTGTTTGCAGTGCTTGTGATGTCTGTTTGGCCCATCACGAGCTCGGCTGGGAGCAGCTTAGCGGTTGGAGCAGGGGAAGAGCGGGGTGCCAGTCTTAAAAATGGGCTCCTTCGTTTCTCCCTGGGGCATGAATGGGTGACTCACGTCGGCTCCGCGCAAAATTTAGCCTAGAAGTTTAGGAGCTTCGTTTGATTCCGCGTCTCTGCTGGTACACTCAGTTTTCCTGCCTGTGGGTTTTAGAGGTAGCCTGACAGGTGATGTTCCGCTTGGAATCTCTAGTTGTTGTGTGATTGGTGGGTGGGGCAACGTTATGCTGAGTCAGTCGTCAAATGGGAGCGGAGCTGCTCTCTGCCTGGTGCATTAGAGCTCAGATCACAGTGCTGAGGGAATGGTAGGGTGCCCCCTACGGGACAATGGCGCGTACTGCATGATTAAAATGGAGAAGGTGGTTGAGCTTTGGAAAGGATATGTTTTGACAGTGTGTCAGAGAGGTGTTGATGACATTGCATTAGGAAATCACACCAATGACAGAAATGTCAACACATACATGGTTCACAGTTCTTTAAAAAAGGACTTTGCTTGTGTGTATGAATGCCTGTCAAAGTGTGTAATGACAGATCTGCCAAGGTCATCAGTACTGAGAGATCCTTCTAGTTAGCACTTTACAAAGGTTGCTCGTGAAAATGTGTGATTAAATAGGGTCATGGGTTTTTTTTTTTGTCTGAAGGCTGTGGTCTAGATTTGCTGACACATTCAAGCATTTTTTTAAAATTTTAACAGCATTCCTAAAACATGTCATAGGCGCTGTGAATCTAGGCAACTAGTAATCCTCTAGTTTAACTAGCTAAATAATTCTCTTCATCTACATCTTAGCTGTGTATGGTGAGCATTCTGGTGCAAAACGTCTTCCATGCACTCAAGTCAGTGCTTCATATTGGTGGCATTTGAGGTAACTCAAATCGCTCCCCCACCCAGCCCCGCCCTCTCTAAAGCTCCCTGAAACCCTTAAAAATGCTGTATAAATGCAGTGTTGTTTTATGCTTATTTACGCTTCATGCAGCCCTGTTTTCAAATTGCCGATTGTAAACTGGGCTCATCTCGCTGCTACAACCTCTGCACGCGGGCAGGACCGCCGAGTCGAGGCGAACGCAATCCTCCGGTACGCTCGCACTCAGCCAGCAGCTGTTTTTCTCAGCGAGAGTCACACAGAGTCACACGGGGCACTCATCGGAGGATAGGGTGGCACCCTGCTGACGTCATTCAGACAACTCGCAGGCGTCTGACGGTCTGTGAGAGGAGGGAGTCCCGACTGATCTGCCAACCCCGATAACCGAGCGGAATGAAGTCCGTTTGTTCAACCGCTGTGGGATCCCAGTCCCACGCTAATTTTAAACAATGGTGATAAATGTAACACGAAGAGATCTTTATGTCTGTCAACGTTTTATTTTGGGAAGAGAGGTGGGAGAGTTGGTCCTCTGTGCCAGTTTTCAGTAGAGCTACAGTGTGTGAAGCACTCTTTTAAAAAAAAAAAGTTCTATAAACCAAGCAGAACAGCTTATCCAGCACTGAGAAGTGTATGTAACATTTGGAAATTAAATATATTTAATATACTGACAAATATGTTGTTCAGCTCAAGAATATATTTGAAATACATGTAAAATATAATGAACTAAAGTAGAAATATACTGATATACCAAAAAAACAGCAATAAGTTACATGTTTTAAATATATTGAGCTAAAAAATAAACTGTCTAAAATATATTCTCAAAATATTGTTTTTTTCATGGGGAGACATTTTTTCATTTTAGGATAAACAACTTCACTGCCTCGTTGAGGACAGAACTATGTGATCCAGTTTAATATCTGTCGAATGCTCATGTACAGAGAAAGCCCTTGAAACAAAGAAATAGGTATTTTAGCCACCATAATCAGCATAATTACGGCCGCTATTGCTGGTTTAATTTGGGATGTGAAAATGAATAATTCAAATCGTCTCCATTTTTTTAATTGATGCTTTCTGTTGTCACAGCACCAGATGACAGCATTTCGCTTTAACTGACATGACAACAGGCTCGTGTGAACAATGGGACGTGGGAATAATTTGAATCAGCTCAATAGGCAGTATGTGTGCAATTACAGCCATGCAGGTGTCATGCATTTACCCACGCGACTAATAAGACACACTTCAAAGAGGTCCACCGAGACAGTCTGTGAGTGTCTCTCACATTATTTATTTCGGTCACACCATCTTAAGGGCCTGTTTACGCTGTCGGAAAACACTGAATTAATGCGGTCCTACTTATTTATTGTGGCTTATTTTAAAAAAAAATTTAATAGATCTTAAGTGGGAAGGAAGTGAGTAATAACATTTCCACTGTGGTTGTTGGTATTAAAACACTTTATTTCAGGGAGCGACTAAATTATATTTAACTGTTAAACATCTGTTTTAGGTCCTGATATTCATTTGAAACAAATCTAAATATATGAGAGGTACATTTTTATGACAGTCATATTTAAATAATTGGATGTTTATTGCCGAATACCATTTAATGACTATTCTTACTACCCACTCGCTAATTCATTGCTAACAACTGTAAAAAATAAATAACACTCAATGTTTTTAGTAAATACTTTCTGAGAGCATAAACAGGCCCTTAAAATAGGGTGTGAGGATCATTTTGATGTGAAGGTGTATGATTTCCCTGTTCTGATTAATAAGGATGGAGTGCGTCCCTATTTAATGTGCTGTTGGAGGCCTGGGAACCTGAGATGCCCCAGTGACACCTAGCAGCAATTCTTTCCAGATTAGCAGTGTTTTTAAGGAATGGACTGTCGTTTGTCTTTTAAATGCCAATAATGTAATGTGTTCTGATGTCTGTCCATCTAAACATGTTCTTCGTTCATTTTGTCATTCTTTTATCTACACACATTTTTAATCAGGTATATGAAATATGGCTAGTTTTACTCTGACTTTGGATTATTGGATCAGTACGCAGTGCAGGTTTAATTGACAGCTGTCTCTTGTGTCTTCCGCAGGGATGATGAACTGTCCTGCAGAATCATTGGTGGAGAGTCCCCGTTCAGCCAGCCCCACAGCCCCGCCCACACCCTGCAGATGGACAGCAGCCAGCCCCTTAGCCCCACCCACATCCCCCAGCCATCATTCAGCCAGCCCAACCCCCACGACATGGAGAGGGAGGAGCACAGCATCCAGTTGGAGGCGGAGCAGAGGTACTGTCAATCATTCTGCCCACCAGCACCTCCCCTCTCTCACATTCTCTCTCAGAGCTCACACTACTTAATGCGAACTTCACTTCCCAGTGAATGTAAGGGAGCATGGCCACCTATACCACCTCCACTGCAAACGCCCCCCCCCCACCTCCCAAAACACACACACACACACATGCACGGCCGTACACACACACACACACACACACGCACAGGCATACACACACACACACACACACACACATGCACAGGCATACACACACACACACACACACATACACAGGCATACACACACACAAGCAGTCTGCATAGGCTTATAGGCTCCACCCACACTCTGCCTTGCCCATACTCAGTTGCTAACTCTCAATTCAGTGGTAATAGATAGATAAATGAGAGCATTCAAAGTCACAGCAGTTTTGCCCTGAATCTGACGCAGCTCTCCCTTTCCCTCTGGCCTTGCTGCTACAGTAATATCTCCCACAGTGAGTGCATTATTTTTCTCATTGTGGCAATGGCCTTTTAGTGAGACATGGCTGAAGTATCCCCAGGTTATTGTTGCCAGGCTAATTCCATTAAAAGAGCTCAATAGCTCTGCTGATGATAATGCTTTATTTTGTGTGTGTGTGTGTGTGTGTGTGTGTGTGTGTGTGTGTGTGTGTGTGTGTGTGTGCATTTGTCTGTATACATGTATGCATGTGTGTTTTTCATGTGTATGCTTGCATGCATGTACTTGCTTGTGTGTGTATTTGTGCGTGTGTGTGTATATGTGTGTGCTTGTCTATGTCTGTGTGCGTGTGTGTGTGTGTGTGTGTGTGTGTGTGTGTGTGTATATGTGTGTGCTTGTCTATGTCTGTGTGTGCGTGTGCGTGTGCGTGTGTGTATGCATTTGTTTATACTGCAGGAGCACCGAGCCCCAGCATGGGCAGCAGCTGCAGGCTGTGCAGGGGCAGAAGCCCCTCCCACAGTCTGAGGCGGGGGGGTGGCGCTGCAGGCTGGAACAGCCTGACCTCCCGGAGACACAGGGGGAGCTCCAGCTGTGCCCGCTCAGACGCCTCCCCCACCAGGTGAGTCTCACCTGCAGCTCAGGACCTTTGAGGGGTCACTGAGTAAATAAAACCCAGGGAAAGTGTTTGAACATGCCAGGCATTTGTAAAATCAACTCAGTAGTGGGCCTGTAAAATTGCAGGAGATGTTATCATGTAACACCAAACATGTAAGCCTGTAGTTATCTCAGATGTTCCCTCAAACCAATTGGTAACATGTATGCAACTGCAGGATCAAATGAAGAAACCAAAAGTCCAAAATGTTCCAAACTGAAGTGCTGGAGGCCACCGGACATGGAATGCGGGGTGCAAGCGAAGCATTGTCAGGGCTTTGATCTCTGCAGGTGATCGAGCCCTGCGGGGAGCCTGTCAAATCCAAGCGAGATGAGAGAGAGAGTGCGCGTTCCGGGGTCATGCACACTTAGCCTCAGACTTCCTGTTCGCGGCTTCTCTGTCACGTTCTCGGCCCCGCCCTCCAAGGACACAGAGCTGAGGGTGACATTGCACACACCTGTGTAAATGGGGAAGGAGCTGCAGGTAGCCGTGGAAGGGGGGGGCTGTGCAGCTGTCCGTGGTGCTGAACATTTGGGCAGGGATATGCTGGACTGACATTCCTTTTTCACACGCACACGTTGCATTACATTACTGTCATTGAGCAGACACTCTTATGCAGAGTGATTTACACAGGTTAGAGTAATACATGTTACCCATTTATACAGCTGGGTATTTGCTGAGGCAATGCTGGGCTGAGTACCTTACCCAAGAGTACAGCAGCAGTGACCCGGGGGGGAATCAAACCAGCAACCTTTCGGTTATAAGCCCTGCTCCTTACCACTTTCCACAAGCAAACACACACAGCCTAAGCACTTAACTAAACCTAAACACAACTAAACGCCTTCCCCGGGGTTCATTTTCAACTGCTTAATGACTTATGTTAACATTAATTTCAAGCTCCAGTTACAATGACATTTTAAACGCGAATTGTAAAGTAAACTGCTGATAATTTTCGAATGGGCGACTCTTGCCATTTAAGGTAACCCTACTGAACGCCAGACAGATCCTGTTTCATACTGCCACAAATCTTAACACACCATAGAGAGAACCAGATGCTGCACCCACACCACCACAACTCTTAACCCAGCATACTTAACACCATAAATAATACTCCACCCCCCTCCCCCATCAAATACTTAACACTCCATAGAGACCATGTGTTATCACATACAGTGTGCCTCCCTTAAACGGAGAAACATCGCGCTGCTTCAGTCCAGAATTAACTCCCAACAAACTACACCAGCCTACACATACTCCACGAAAGCGGGGTGCAGATTCTGCCCCCTAAAACACGGGTCTCGGGTCAGCCTTTGCTTCTCTCAGTAAAAACGGTTGGGGTTAGGATTAGGGCCAGAAAATAACCAGAGCGGTTACATAACAACACATATTGCTCTGTTCGCGCTGTGCAAAGCTGAGTCTCACACTGGCTGTGGGAGGGAGGTGTGATCAAAGCCTGGCTCTGCGCTCCACGCAGGTGGGGCCGTTTAAACTCCAGCGAAAGGTGCGGGCGTGAGGCCGTTAGCGCTGGCAGGCAGCTGACGGAGCATCTGCCTCTCAGACGGTGTGATCTCAGGCTGAGCCATCAAGGAAGCGGGCCAGTGACAGCCCCGCCATCTCGCCCGCCACCCAACAGCTGTTTTTACCAGGCAGGTCTGACAGACCTACAGTAAACAAATTTACTCTCCAGATGTTTGGAGCTGTCTGCCAATGCTGTCACCGATGAAGCGCACCAAAGTTGTCTGTTTGTTAATGTGGGAGTTGGACTGTTTTCAAGGGAACATAACTTGTTGCCTTGTCCCGAAAATGACTGTTTCTCATTGCGTTTAGCACCAGTACCTGGTATTCCAACTGATATCCAAGCATCAATGTCTTCTGGTTCAAAAATTAACTGATCCAATACCTGAAGTGTGTAACTCTGATTCCTCAAAACTCCCTTGTGTTACCATGGAAATGATGGTATTACCTAGATTTAAGGTCATAACTGATTGTTTGACCTTACATCAATTGTAGTGACACATCTATAACATACACCCACACATCTATAACATACACCCATTTATTATCTTACTTTGCAAATCATGTCCTGAAGCTATGATCATGTAAGTTAAAAAATAAGTCATTGCTTTGTGATGACATAAAGGGAAAACGTGGGTGCTGGGTGAGAAAGGTGATCTAAAAATAGGAAAATTCATTAGAAAATATGTCTTAAATAGTCTCAATTTGAGGCGGTTTTTGAATGAGACAAAATCAAATTATTTTTGTGGTGCTGTTCTGAGTCACAGTAAATGCCAAACACAGAATCTCCATGAAGAAGGGGTGTGCGTTTAGAAAAGGCTCTTGAAACTACCTGGGGGGCTATTTCTTATTATTGTCGCAGGTTCTGTGAAAGGAAAACCACAGGACACAAGTGGAAATTGATTACAAATATTTTTCACACTGGCGATATAAAGTACCTCACACAGAATGTTGCATTGAAAACCTGGGATTCTTCAACTCAGCTCATTACCAGAGAGATATAACCAGGAGGTTCATGGGATACCTTTTGTGAATTTTAGCTTAGCACTTAGTGTGAATTGCTTCAGCTCATATCCAGCTGTTCAAAGAGAAGTAAGCATTTTTATCACTTGGGTGAAATCTGAAATATGCATGCGTTATTATTAGTTCTTTGCTTTTCAGACTCCCTTACACGTGGTAGCTTGCACAGCATTCTCCATCGCGGTGTGTTTACTTTTTCTTGCTGTACTCTACTCTACCACGGGCTCAGGAGTGTGGCTTCGTAAATGGCGCGAGGGGAGAGACGTGCGCAGCCTTTTAACCGCGTGCGGGCTGACGTCATTATCAGTTTCCCTCTCAAAGCGCTGCGTCATTACTGCGCCTGACAGCAGCGCGGCCGTTCGGCTCATAGCGCTTTCGCTTCCACCCAGACGCAGCACATCTTTTCGCATCAGCAATGTGCACAGCGGGGGTGGCAGAGACCCTGCACTGAAACCGATAATGGACCTAATCCTGCTTTTTTCCGTGATTTAAAAGCTGACCAATTTCAGTAAGGGTCACGCGACGACTGTGGATTCCTCTTAACTTAATCGTGTGGTACCATTGCCTTTGTGTACTTTACATGAAATATCTGTTGCCTATAACAACGAGATCGAGTTACATTCAATTGCTGTCATCGCAACAATGAGATTAGAGATCATTTTAAACTTAACCTCAGTTGTTTATTTTTCGGGGTAAAAGGTCCAGGTTAGTTATTAAACTTTTCTGCCTTTCCTATTGGTTTCTCACTGCCCACCACTAGAGCGGAGAACAACAGGTTAGAGTTTAACTGAAATTTAACTGAATCCGTTTAGACAAGGACAATGAATGTCACTTTGTCATCGGAACATTCCAATCAAGAGCTGCTGTAGTCCCTGTTTTCCCAACCAATAAAAATGTGACTATGGAGACTATGCGTGACAATGGAGCGCTATGGTGGACCTGTGTCTGTAACTGCGGGGTCTGAGGTTTGATTCCCTGCGGTGATAACCTTGAGGGAGGCATTTAACTTGAATTATTTTGGTAAATTTAAATCGAATGTGAAATGTCACTGTGTAGGCCGGCTACTGTTAGACTCCTTGGAAAAGAAACTGAGTAATAATGGTAAAACAGTGGTCTACAGTTAGATGGAAAAGTCATCATTTTTTAGAGTTGCCACATCTAGATTAAAAAAAGATTACGCTCTGACACTTTTTATTGCACGGCTCTGCTCCAAGGGAGCAGTAATTAATTGGCGCTCAGCAGAGATTTATCATTCACGATCAGACGACTTCGGCCTGACCGCGCGCCTCCGCCTTGGTAACGGACCACCGCCTTAAGCTCTGGCGCAACATCTCAAAGGAGCAATACACTCCGATATAATAAGTTTACACTTTTTGGCAAAAAATATGTTTAATATAGATTAACGCTGGTTTTGAGCTATGTGAGAAAATTAATACTTTCACTCCCTTAACGGCAAACATGCTGGGTATGCTTCTAATGGGTTCCTTGTAGGTCCGTGCTTTTTAAGAAATGAAGTGTCTTGTTCAATGAAGTGTTGTCAAAGACCCTATCATGTTAACTATCATATATATTTTAGGGGAATATTATTTGGTATTTCGTTATATATTATCTGGCAAGACTGCACTCCTCTGTAGGAGTGTTCGAGACGTTTTATCCAATAGGCTATATTTTATTTTAGAGAGATTTCGTTTGGAGACTTTTCGGATAAGTCTTGCATGTAATTTCATTGGAAGAAATAACATTAGAAGCAGCATTAGTATTTTTTACCAATATTATTTGACATGAGATCAATTTGTGTCACTGAAACAATTTTAATGAACTACTCAGTGCCTCAGTGGAGTTAAGTCAAGATGGAATGTAACCGATATGTGTAGAATCTCGCTTTAGAATTGCAAGACATGACTTTGCCCTCCAAAATAGTTTAGTTTATTTTTGGAAAAAATCTGTTTTTTCTTAGCTTATTTAGAAAGAATCTGTTATTTCATTCCTCCTGACTCCCAAGGCAAGTGGTGTACCATTCCAACCCCGCGCTGAATAACACTGTAATTTCATGGCATTAATTTCATTTAGTTGGAAGTTTATCAAAGACATGTCAAAATTGTAGACAGATTTTTAGATAATTGGCTGGCTAAGTAATGTCACCGGTCTACACGGTAATAGCTGTTGAGATATGCTGTCTCCTTAGCCCAAGGACCTTGGGTTCAAACATGGCATCTATTAGTCATACGAAGGCATACTATCTATTCGTGTCTGTTTTCAACTGAAACCGAGTTGATCAACCCATACCTGAATCTCAGGATCAAACGTTGTGCAAAAAAATGCGCTCTGCGTACAGCGCCCCCTACTGTATATTATCAATATAACCCGGTACTGGATGAGGTGTGTTTTATAGCGCTGGCGGTTGGGGTTAAATCCTCCGTTTTCGAAAAGTTTTCCTTTTCACTGACCTGTTCTTTCAATGCCGTACGATAACCGAATTCATTTTCCGTGTACTGCAAGTATTTATGGAATCGGACTGACACAGGGTTCATTAATGGGCGCATTAAGAAAATTACCTCGCCACTGGCAACCTCAGGCTACTTTCAGGGAGAAGTGCGGTACACTTGGCTACATCCCGAAGGCCTCACAGTAATGATTTTTTCCTGGAAGTGTGTTACCAAGGCCCTGTTTTTCTCGAAATTACCGTTTTTCATCTAATCTTAACACACATCATAACAGCATAAACGTGCTTTGAGCGCTACAGCTTCTTGAGAGGTTTTTATGATTGAACTCTTAATGGTTTGAGAAAGTGACTTTAGCCTTTATCTGCCTTACACACTGTTAATCCCTTCTGCTTAGCGTATCATGCGGTTTGCCCCTGTTTAACAGAAATACTACAGTGAAGTGTGAATGTGTCCTGGTCTGATTTAGTTTTGAAATAAAAAAGGGATTTCTGTCCACTTATCTTAAATCATTAATTGCTTTTGCCCGGAATAAGACTCCTAAGAAAAAAAATATATAAAAGTGCCTCACGTCAAAGAACAGCAACAAACAACGAATCCCAGAATCCTTTGCATAATTATCCTCTCTTACTTCCTGTGAAAGCAGGCTTAATCAAACAATACAGATCCTGCGGCCTGCTTTCATTTGCATGTCAAAATCAGCATGCATGTGTGTTAAATATACAGACATTGTGGGATATGATAATAAGCTGAATACTGAAGTATATATTAATGTGTGTGTGTATGTGCATGTGTTTTGTGTTTAGGTCATGTCTGTGTTGTGAAGACCTTCCCATGGTTCAAATATACCCTGAATGATGGACCTGCAGGAGGCAGCAAACAAGGCCATGAAGGGATTGACTGAGGATCCAGAGACATTGATCAAGGCGACAGGTGTTCACCACGTCGTTTTGCACTATGCAACTCTGCATTTTTATAAACTCGGGGTGGTGTGTCAAGTCGGTTAAAGGTTTGTAAGTGACCTGTATGAATTTGCTGATGAAGGGGTTTTTGGGAGGTTTGGGGGGTTTAGGGGGGTGTTTAATACACCTTTGAGGCAATTGCCGGAAATTGAGCTGTTACTCTGTGAATAGTCATCCTCTTCTGCGGCCATTGCCATCTCCTCTCTGAGCCTGTGTGAGTGACAAAGCATATTTATAATGCTTTCCGGGTATGATATCGCAACAATATTTCACATCCGTCAATCTGTGTGTTGCGCCTTGAGAACAGTGCTGTTTGAAGTCTATTTTTATAGTATTTGTGATGAAAAGTTGCCACTTTAAGGCACTGTCGCAGTGAACAGTCTGTCTCGCTGAGTGTGCAGTATGCAATGTGCTGTGCTGCGTTGTGTATAGAAATGGCTTCTTGAAAATCCCTGTTGTGCCTATAAAGTTGTCATTCCAGGCAGGGGGGCCGAGATTTATGAAAATAATTTCAAAACAAAGATGCGGGTAGGAGAAAAAAAAAAGAAGAAACTAGGCTGGTGTTCTGCCAGTCTGGTGTCCTGTTTTGGAGGCCAAAGGTGATGCTTTCATTCCCTTAACCTGCCGTTATATGCTGTTTCACCCCAGGTGGGCGGAGTTTGCACTCCATTTCTAACAGGTCATACTGACAAGCCTCTGCCTGTTTTTGTCATGCTTTCTTGGAGTGAAAATGACCAAGATGGCGGACACAAACCATGCGGTGTTGGGACATTTGTGATAAAATAACGTGACTAAATGGTCCTTCTTTTAATTGTAAAACCAATGTTGCTTTTAATGAGTTGAATAGTGTTTCAGGACAACAATAGCGTTCCATTATTTTGCGCACGTGTTCAGTCTGTAACTGGAGCTTTGGGAACATAGAGGCTTACTGTTGCTTGTTTTAACATTACACACCTACTGCACATGTGATTATATCTGTTTCCACTCCTGCACCACCCTCACAGGTCACATGATCCTGAACCCTCATGTGGCGTTTAATGGAGAACCCCTATTAGCTTTTGAAAAAACATTTCACAAGAAGAGAGCCATGACTGCCTTGCTACCTCAGACACGCCCTTACCAGCATGGTACCTTCTCGTAATTTCGACTGCTGTCCACAGTTTCAGAAGAATGGAACACGTTCATTTCGGCCTTTGACTTCTGACCCCACTCTGTGCAATGCTGTCGTGTAATGCACTGTTTCAAACCCCTAAATTGATGTCTTTGGATGATGACAGTGTGTACTTATTTTTAGTTACATAGTTTAGATGGATCGCACTACATCTGGCATCACTCCATATGCTACTCTGAATAAATTATTTTATGATAAGTCATCTTTCTTGTATTCTTGGTTGTATTCTTCAAAGTCATTCATATTGCAAGCCAAACACCCCTGCAGGGGTTTTTTTATGTAGGACAAGTACCTGCTGTCTTTAAAGTCACTGACCCACTTAATTTCTCATAGTTTAATTAACTGTTGCAGAGTCACAATTCAGGAAAAAAAGCACAACAACACGATACATTGTGTTAAAACCCAATAACCACACACAGTTATTCTTAACTGGGACCATAAAACCCCAGGCCAGGTTGAACCCCACTTTATCACAGTATATCCTCGAGTCTGAGTTGCAATTTTCAAGCTTTATTCATTTTTTTCTGTACTTGCACAACCATTGGTTGTTGTATAAGTTTGTTGTATAAGTAAAGAACATAATCTTTTCAGTGAAGAACATAAGTAAAGAACATAATCTTAGCTTTTGCTTAAATTCGTTTTTCACACTTAAGGACAAACTGCTGGAATCAGTGGTATGCCTGAAATCCAGTCTAAGTTGAGCTCTTTTGTTCAGTGTTTGATATGAGACTTGCAGAAATCAGTCATTAATCTGCAGCAGAGACACCTAAATGAAGCACTTCAGATCAGCCAGCAAAACCCTGAGTCATTCCTTTGCTGTGCCTTACATTAACATGTGTGTGAACATCCAACTTTGATTCCCTGAATGTAAATGCTGCTCCAATATCATTTATTCATAGATTTTAGTTCAAATGAAATTCAGTGTTGCTGTAGTAAGCATCGGCTGTGCAGCATTTCACACAATCCAGCAGTCTATTTCTGTATATTCATCATTTTTCTGCTTCCTTCTTTGGGTTAACTCTTTCAGTGCTCAGACTCATCAGCCTGCCATCCTGGTGGAGCAGAAGCCTTTGATATACTTGAGCTTGTACAGCTTATACCTATGAATCTGAACACACTACACTTTTCCCTTTTTCCCGCAAAAATGATGACATTAGGCTCCACTTGCATTTCCTCTTCCCTGGCTTGATCACTGGTGGATCGGTTATGCTAATATCAAAGAAAGTATACAACTGCCATCCTCTGTCCGTATTTAATTACTTTTTGACACTGTGCCCAAAAATCCTTCAGTAGCAGAGCTCAGAGGTGCAGGGTAATCTGTTATAGAGGCTGACATTCCCATACTTCACCCAACAGCCACCTGAAAAATGATTGGCTGCCAGGGACCTGGGTCTTGTGCTTAGACAGCCAATCAATTGCCAGGAGAGGCGCCATTGTTCTCTGCCCAGGACCATACAAGTTACTTGTTAAATGTTTGGCCTTGGTCTGAAAAGTTCCCTTCAGACAGTTTTTTTTTTTTTTTTTTTTTTTTAATATAGAGAAATGAAATTGAGAAAAGGTGCAGCACAGGTCTCAGGCCACATCTGGTTTTCCACAAATCTTTTGTCTTTTCTCCAGCATGTTGTCGGTGATCTGAGACACTTGCAAAATGTTATCTGTGAAAGATAAGGGCGCATTGCGGAAAAGACAATCAGCGTGTACAGTGGCACAAGCCTGTGGCGTTATCGCACACACAGCTAATGGTGAATATGCTACTAACTTTGGCCCTTTCTTCTGGTCGTTTGGTCAGCGCAATTAAGTTTGTGTCTAAACCAAATTGGCTAAGCACAGTCTTTTCGATTTCCTATGCCAGGTATGTATAATTAATCTTCTTCCGGACTCTGCAGTTGAAGTTAATCTATTCAGACTCCATTCTGTTCAGGTGATCTCACTTAAAAGAGATAAAGATGGGATTATAATTGATTTTCTCTTCAGAGCAAGAATATTTTCACTTCTATGAAGCATACGGAGTAAGTCATGTATTGGGTACTTTTGGAAAGTAATTAAAAAAAAGTTCTAAGGCATTAAACATTTCCCTCACAATTATATGGTTTCTAAGCAGCGGTTCTCTCTGACTAAATAAGTCACTTGCTGTGATATTGATGTCACAATTTTCATTTTGGTTGACTGTTCTCTGTAGATAATGTCACCGTTTCATTTGTTTGTTGAACGTTTATTAGCACCTCTGTTTCATGGCTTCTCCTTTGAGCTACATTTTTAGCACATGATTTCTTCTCTACCAAATACATCAATCACGGTTTTACCTTACTTAAAAAATATAATAATAACATAATGACACAGAGACGTAAAATTGTTCCAGTAAAATGGAATTAGACTACGTCCTGGCATGGATGAAATTACGCGCTGAGGTTCAAGAATTTGGAAACAAAATTAAGAAAAGACGTTACTCTGTGCTTTTCCGTTTCTCAGTGTACAAAATACTACATAAATCAAATATCTGCAGCATCACCTCAGCCACCTGTTAAACTTCAAACACTCTGTAAATTAACCACGATAAAGCAATCTAATATTTTATTCATTAACACTCAGAATATAGATTAATATTAAAATTATAAGTTGGTCAAATGTATAATACATCATAATAAAATACATAATAGACATAATAATAAAATGTAGAACTGAAATTAAACTATTTAATAATATATATTTTGAAACTTTCAACTTAAAACTGAAACTTATTCTCCGCAACTAATGCGTCCCCCTCAAACGGAGGAGACCGTGCTGCCGTTGCTTGTCGGCGTTACGGGGCGCCTGAGCGAGGCAATCGGCGGATCACTCATTCCTCCGCGTAATTCCATTTCCCGTGAGGCTTCGCGAACCGGGGAGATCCACGATCCGGATTGGATTTGCTGACGGAGGTAGGTGATGGAGGCCGCTTACCTGCGCAGTGGCGTGCGGTTTTACAGCGGTAGCAATGACTAATGAGGAGGTCTTTACACCCTCCACGCTATCACGAAATTAGTTTTGAACAACTTTTCGCACATGCTTTCTGAGCTGCGCAATGTCATTCATGTGTGAGCATTATCCGCGGAGGAAGGCATTCAACAGTAAAGTAATCATTCTGTTGTTTTACCTATAGGGCTGCTGTTTTTGCATTAGCCTACTTTTTTCGTTAAGTTAAACAAGGAAAGATCCCCAATCCACTCTCCTCTCCCGGCACTGTCTATAACGGGTGTACAATCAATATGGCAGTCGGGTTGCTTTGTTAAAAACACTGGTTTCTAAGTGAAATCTACTGTGCAGGTGGTATGGGTGCTGTTAGCTTTTGATATTGGTGCTAGGAACGACAAGCTGTATGCGCTCCGGGATTCCAGTTTTTCTCCACAAAACCGAACACGAAAAGATACCGGACAGCAAGTATGCGCACCCGCGTCAAAGTAACGCACCATTGTATTTTGAGGGGATCGGAGTTTGAGTAGCCTAATGCTGAAGCAGACGCAACTGAGTGTAAAGAGATGATTTGATGTGTTCTTAATGTGATCGCTGGCGATGAAGAGAGAGCCTTCTAAAAATTCACGGGTGAAACAGAGCACATGAACGCGCGTTCAGATAAGTGGCCACAAACAACCTTCAAAATGATGAGCATAAAGAGGAAAACAGGTAATAAATAAATAAAAGGCAGAAAACAGGGAAAGGGGTGGATGTGAATATGAAAGTCTTTTGCGGCACACAAATCAGTCATTCAACAACGTCTTACCACTTTGGTGGGATATAAATTGGGATGGATCAGAGAAAGGCAAGCGTAGCAATGCGTTTTCTGTTTGCCATTGTCATTACTATTTGCGTGGAGCATCTCTTAAACGATTCTAATAAAAACTGTAAAACAAAGTAAGAAAGCTACGACTCGTTTTAAATCTAAAATTAGTTCCAGCAGCACTGTCTTTTTGTCGATGTTATGCTTTAAAAAATGTTGGTTTTGGGACTCCGTAAAGGGCAGACTGTAGAGTGCAGTGTAGGAGGGCTGAACAACCATTTTAGTCTTCTTATCGTGGTTGTTAGTGTACTAATGAACTTGCATTAATTACCTACCTGACCTGTGTCCTGGAACCACAGCATGTTGCAAGGGATCACTTATTTTCCTCTCAGCCCACTGTACTGCACCAGCACCTGCTCAATGCTAACCTCATCGCCAGTACCTACTCAATGCTAACCTCATCGCCAGTATCGGATCAATACTAACCTTTTCAACAGTGCCTGTTCAATGCTAACCTCTTCAACAGTGCCTACTCACTGCTAACTTCTTCACCAGTACCTGCTCAGTGCTTTTCCCCTGGTCCACACACTACACTGTGCCAGCTAACTGCTCCACCTGCTCCCCCTAACCTCTCCTTTCATTCACTTTGCTTGTATGCAATACAGTACAGAAAGCTAGCTCATCTGACGTACCTCAGTGCCTGTTTTTTGAATTCACATTTAGATGGAAAGGTGGGGCTGTTGGTTGTCCATATTTATTTTAAGAACTACATAAAGGTAGTGAATTTGATGGACTTATTTTTAAGACAGTTTTGTTTAAAGGTAGCCACTCACTCAGTTCAGCTGAGCCTATAAAACAGTAAAAGTATTCTGTAACTATATCGCCCCCCAGTGGTTGTAAATATGTCAGCAAACAAATTTTAGTAGATTAACAAAAATGTTCTAGATTGCGTGTCGTAAGCACTCGCACATTAAATACATTTTTTTCTGGACGTTGTGGTTTGCAGCTCCATCCTAAATATATTGCCATGATTGACTCTGTACGGCACTGGCAGGAAATTATGTATGCAGCGTGAAACAGATTCCTCATACGACTTTGAAAAAAAATGATGTAATGATCTAATGCTTAAATCGAGCTTTGAAGAGTGTTGTGAGATGCTATGATGAGGGGGGAAGGAACGAACACTACTCTAATGCACCCTGGGGGCTTCATTTGCTTGCGGAGAAAGTGAATTCGGTGACCGCTGTCCGGTCAGACGTACCCGTGGGAAGGTTGGTCTGCTGCATCCTGAAAAACGGAGCGTAACCGAGGTGTGACCGAGCCGTGCCCCTGTGGGCCTCACGCTGCTCCTCGGTGAGCTCCCAGGTGAGGGACAACAGAACACAAACAAGGCAAACTGGATTTCTGCTCTGACTGAAGCCATCTGTGAGGCAATACCGAATATACAAAGTGCCGTTACAGTGTAGACAAGCAAAGGGGGGCGCTCTTGAGCAAGCAGTGTTCAGGCTTTCCCTGCCATCCCACCAGAAGCATAAAACCAACTGAAACACAATGTGTGTTTGGCAAAGCAGCCATCATATCACCTACCATGGGTAGACAATGCTATTGACAATGCAAATTCTGGCTCCTGCTCTGGGGTTGGGACACTTCTGGAGTAAACAGTTCAACTTTCAGAATAAAAAATGTGAAAGTATTAATAGAAAAAAAAAGCATCAATCACCACCAGAGTTGTTGCCAAAGTTATTCACATTTTTGAGAGACTTGGACTCCTCAATGAATTGTTCTTCTTCGTTGTAATTGTTCCATATGCTGCCTTCAGAATAATTTCGACACTTGAGTAGTTAGAAGATGAGAGATCCATAAGAATTAGTGCGCCTTGCCAAGCACTCTGAGGCCAGATTAAATCACTGCTTCTCTGGAGTGAATGACAGTGACACCTGAGTTAAGTAACTCGTTCTCTCCTGGCAGCACTTCCAGGTGTGTGTACCACCTCCCTGTCATTCATCTCAATACGGAGGTAAAAGAGCCCGGTAATGGTGATAAAGCTGCCAGGACTCAACGGCTGAAATGCCTGGCCAGTTACATCGTGTATTCCATGATCATTACCTGGTATCGCTTCATCTTTTTCTCACACAGTTGAAGGAAAGGCACACACGCTAAATCACATATCTCTGTTATCACTTTATCTTCATCAAACAAACAAAAATACTACTACTATTTAATAATAATAACAATAATAATAATAATAGTAATAATAATAATAAACATTGATCCTAAAAGGGAAGACATGAGCAATATAACAACAGGATTAGATAAAGGTAATCTGTACAGTTGTACAGTTGCTGTTATGTCGCTATCCTGTTGGCAGTTACTCTGTTTCCCACCATCACTGTGGCGTGTGCAGCCGTGATGTACTGAACCAGCAGTGTCATGCAACCTTTGTCCTCTGAACTCTGACCTCTAAACTATGTCCTGTGCTACTGAACTGTATAGCCAGTTACATTATTCGTTGGCTTAGTGGGTATACTTATCCAGGCACACCTATATAACTCAAGTCACCACAGTACACCTGTTTACTGATCTGGACGGTAATGGAGGTAATTTAAGTCCAAGTGCAGTATCTTCTGTAAGGGTACAGTGACAGTGCCCCACTTGGGTTTCAAACCTGAAACCTCTAGATCACAAGCCCAGCCCCTCAGCTACTTGAAAAGAATGCAATATTAATACAATCCTAATAAGGTCCACAGCCTGACTCTGTATGTGCATGGTAAATGCAAGAAGCTGCGTAAAGTATCAACTGCAAAATCTAGCGTAAGTAATCCTTAATGAATAGGATGCAGTAAATATATCATATCATTCAATATGGGCTTTTTTTAATAAAGAATGTGGTCGTTAGTGGCTGCGTAGGCCGGTTACAGGGATAGCCAAGACAGCGGAGGGCTGAGGGCACCGCCCACCGAGACAAACCGTTTCATCTCCAAAACTGTTTCCTTTAAAATCTGAAAAAAATCAGTCAAGGGGAAAAATATTGTAAAAAAAAAAAAATCCCAAAGATATTCAGCTAAAGTGAATTACTTCAAAAGTGTGCCTGCGCAAGATGAAGTCGACCGTCTGAAATCAATAGAGAGGCCTTGAGGAGCCCGTGTAGAGGCAAGCCAGCAGAAATGGATTTTTCGCCCCCTTTGTTTAAAGAGCAGAGACAATTTGAGCGGATCTCCAGCGGTAAGTGCATTCCAAAGGTGCGTGGGGGCCGGAGCAGAGAAAGCGTGCTCTCCCATAATGCAACAGCCAGGCTTTCGGAAAGAGGGCGTCGCTGGACCTGACCTCGTGGGCGGGTTGTGTAAGAGGCAGGTGGATATATGAGAGGGTGTGGTGCCGGAAGTGGCTGATTGGACTTCTTAGCTCATGAAGGACAACAGGCAGGCTGCTTTTTTTAGGGGGAGTGGTTCGGAGTGGAGTATTACATTCATTCATTAATTCATTCCTTTATTCATTCATTCATTCAGTCACTGTGATAAGAGCTGTTGCCATGTGACCAACTTTGTTATACTGCATCAACCAAACAACCCAAACAGACACTAGCCAAACAGGTGCCCCAAGGCAAGTCCTGGTCACCTCTCGTCCCACGGGGGAAAGGACTGCCTTGTCACTCAGTTAGGTGACCGGGAAGTAACAGAAGTTTGCCTGAAAGCCAGAGCACATTCAGTGGTTATCACAAGCGCTGATGAAAAACGACTATTTATGGACAATCAAATAAAAAGGGATGATGGATGCGTTTTCATAAAACTGCCACAGCTGGTGTCACCGTGCTGTTATCACGGGGAGGGGGAATTGGCCTCAGACGGGAACAATAATCCGAAATATGGGCCCTTTCGCACGTTGAGAGAAGAGATCCGTTTATACCCAAATCTTGTAAGTAACAACCCGAAGCAGCACGCCCTTAATCCTTAGCACACAGCTATTTTATTTTACCATCTTAAAAGCTGTTGGCTCATTGTGAGGATTAATGTTTAATAAGCAGAGCTCTTAGTCTGATTAAAATGTTTGCTTTTGCTGGGATTCACACAAATTACCTACCTCCGAGACACAGGGGCCTTGAGCGACGTTTAACAGATGTTATTTGGCAATCTGGCATAGTGGCTGTGAAACTGGACTTCAGTCCACAGGTCAGACACTGCAGTTGTAGCCATTAGTGAGGTAAAGGATATGAATGGCTTCATTATATGTCCAGTTGTAAAGAGTCAAAGTTGATCACACTGTGAGCTATACAAGCTGGAAAAGCTACCACACTGCCTTTTAGTAGACAGATGTCTCCTTACTGTAAGTCAAAGGGAATAGAGTTGGTTGCACTTTGAATTCAATTACAGGTACACGAGGGGTTCATTCTTTGAGCATTTAGGTGCATTACTTTTCCCTCAGTGGTAAGGAGCTGGGCTTGTAACCCAGGGGTTGCTGATTCCCAGGTGGGTCACTGCTCTCGTACCCTTGGACAAGGTGCTTAACGTGAATTACCTCAGTAATACCCAAATGTATAAATGGATAACATGTAAAGATTATAAGCTTTTGTAAATCACTCCGGATAAGACAGTCAGATAAGCAACTGTAATGTGCTAATCAGAGGATACAGTGTCTGCTTGAAACTCGGTGAAGGTTATGCGAGGACTTCACCCCTGTATTTATCAGACTGTACAGCCAATCGTTATGGTGCTTAACCATCTGGCACAAGGAAATGGCTACAGATTTCACATTAAAAATGTCAGGAGATGCCATTCAAAAGAACACACGCGGTAAACAGTATGCTCATGAACGGAGGGATATTGGCACTGTAAGCGTTAGCGTTAATGTGATGCAGAGAAAGATTAACCTTTGGGTTAAAAAGCATGTGGTGATCATTCCATAGCCACGTACTCCACCATAATGTGCAACATACGACAACAATGGAGTCAGATCGGTTAAGTCCTGCTTTAATTTTACACGGGACAGCGATGGCCCTGAGTAATGCATTCTTATCAGGGCAGCTAAAGGTGAATTGTTGTCTGCATCTAGCCAGCTTTATCGCTGTTTTGAGCAGATGTGCTTAAATATCAGGAGAGCTATGGGTCTCATTGTTTTAATGAATGTACTTTTCCTCATTTGCTTAAATGCAGCTGATTGTTTTGCTGGGCCTGGGCAGGGCGTAATTCTGGAGCTCTGTCAGAGAGCCCTGAGGCTGCTGCTGGTAGGGAAAGCACAGAAAGTGTGTAAACCGGATGGCCACTCTCTGCCTTCTGCATGAATCATAAAAGTTTTTACATGATTAATGATTGGAGACCTCTTCTGCCACTTGTTTAATATAGTTTCTTACCTCTGACTTTTCCTGTAGTTGTAGTGTTTGTGTTTGTGTTTGTGTGTGTGTGTGTGTTTGTGTGAATGCGTGTGTGAATATGTGTGTGTGTGAATACCTGCATGAATGTGTATATGTGTTGGACAGGATAGTTAAGGATAGCTGAGCTGGTACAGATGAGAGCACACAGACAATAAGAGTCCAAGGGTTGAGAAAAGAAGCAGGGCTTTTGATGAAAAAGCACTGGGCCTTCATGATGAATTGCCATCTAGTGCAGATGGCCACAGGCTTATACAGCCTGCTGGAAGATTTATAACAGAAAAAAACCAGCATATCACTTAAAAATAAAGCCTGAATGAGGCTACAGTAAATACATGACCACAAATAAAAAGCCTGTTTGTGATCGTGTTTTTTTTATCCTGCATCAGAAATATGTGAGATGCCACTGGTTCATTTTTTCTTTTTCTCTTTGATTGCAGTAGGAATTAATCTCCCCAGGTTAAGTTTGAATCAGTGAGCATGGAACACCTAACATAGCATGTACACATCTAAATCAAATTGATTGCTTGTTGCCTGGGATACCATCACTGCCATTTTACCTTCAGTTCAAAGTTCTAAGTTCAAAGGTCAGATTGCTTAATAATAAAAAGCAAAAATCGGATTTATGTTTATCAATTTTCAAGCACAATCATTAACTTGCCCGCACTACAAGGTGCAAATCTAACTTGTGGCTTGTGTGGCCAACATTTACAATTCTTAACTTGCTCTTTATGGTTCTGCATAAAAAGCAAATAGCATTCAGCTGCACCTGATAAAGATGTAGTACTGATTAAATCAGAATTTCATCTTCATTACCTTCTCATTTCCTGGCTCTCTGGCGCCTCACTGTGGCAGAGCACCCAAAACCAGTCCTTCCAATTCCCTCCCTCTCAGCACACAGACCTGTCTGAACAGACAGAAAGCTCAATAACTGTGATTCAGAATCAGAAGGGTGGGAATCCTATATCCGTACTGAGCCTCCTCAGACCACACCAAACCAGTGGATGATACATAAACAGCATACCAGCCTTTCCTCTGTGGCATCAGCTGTGTGGCCTGCCACCTCCCCTCTTTCTGCCCCCTGCTTCTCTCCTCCTTCCTCCAGCTCTCTGTCCTCCATCCATCACATTACATTGCATGCATTTAGCACACGGTATTATGCAGAGAGACTTCCTGCTCAAAGGAACAGAAGGGTATCCATTCCAGTTGAATGAGCAACAGTGTCAGACCAGTGAGTGTGAGCATAACACTATTCATGCCCTACCACAAGTTAACTTGTGCAACCTGAATAGTCAGCCTAGGTAAGCCAAGTGCATACACTACCATACATCCCAATGTCTCCTGCCTGGCCTTGATGCCCCTTCTCCCTGACTGGATCCAGGGCTCCACTGTCTGCGGGACCGGTCCCCTCCGCTCCAGAGGGTAGGAAAGGACTCCAAGCCAAACGGTCCCAGTAGATCCGCCTCCCATTCATTTTGATGCTGTACCTTTCTGCTAATATAGACCCCTAAACCTGTGACAGGTGTTCTGGAATGTCTCATCCCAGTGAACATTAGTATTGCAAGAACACATGAAGAGAGATTCAAGGATCAGCTCCTGGTCCACAGCCATCACCTCACTTTGAAAGAATGTTTTATTTTCCATAAGCACAGTTAAGACTATAGAGCTTCACTTGTGACACTGTGGTCAAGGTTTGTAACCAGATGGTTATGGGTTCTATTCTCAGAAGGGTCATTGTTATTTTACTCTAGGTAAACGTTCAACTGTATAATCGGATAATATGTAAAAAAAATTTTAAGATATACAAGTAACTCTGGGTTGGGACTACTTGACCAACAGGTGTTTTAACTTCAGCACCAGTTTAAAATAAGGTCTTTGGTAACACTAATTCCAGAAATTAATAAGTGGAAGCAAATAATGAATAGAGACTACAGCAGGAGTGACTGCTGAGCGCAAGAGAGAGCTATAAATTGCAAAAAAACTTTTTCATTTCCTGCTCTTGGATGTTTCTGCAAGGAGCCAGAGCTCAGCCAAGGCTCACGTACCTGCCAAGGAATCTCCCACAGAGCTCTGCTCAGCTGAAATGCAATTGCGGAAGAGGTGACAGGGGAAAGGGGCCGCCAAGAGCTGGCTGGTGCAGACAGCTATCAGGACTAAAAGCCACGGGCTTCACAATAGGGCCTTCCAGCCTCCCCAAACTCAAAAGCTGTTATTCAGGTGCCAGCCCCTGGACAGCCAACGCCATTTGGCCAGGAAGAGCAGGTATGCTGCAGCTTACTGTTCACCACACGCACCAAAGGATCCCGATCCTTGATGAAGGCAGAGGGAGAGGTTTTCTCCTGTATGAGCCCCACCTTTGGAACTGCTCAATCGGCTGTGTGTCACCTGAGTTTGCCTTCCCTGGAACCAATTACAGCCCGAGTCATCAGAGGTGAGAGGGAATAGGAAATATTGAATACGTTTTTTTTTTTTTTTTTTTTTTCTTGGGGGTATAGGAGATTGATAGCCTGCTGTGAAAAGTGTGAAGGTTCCTTTGGTAGAATGAAAATTATTAAGGGGACTAAGGAGAAGGAGAGGTTTTATTAATGACGGTTCTCCTTCAACAGAAATTTCAGCTGGGCGAGAGCCTGGTTAACCCCAATGATGTCCTTGCGGCTCCCATCTTAATGAAAGCTAAAGCCGCGGTTCGGGAGTCAGGGCCGAGTTCAAAAGAGGGGGAAGGTGCCGGGGAACGATTTACGGGCGTTTGAAGGAGGATGCCAGAGAAGGGGGTTTAAGCCAGACGCGCGCAGACTCGTCTGGACTGCAGGATTTCTGCCTGATGTTTTGAAGGGCTCTGGCTGTCGGGTGGAAAGAGCGACCTATTAGTCATGGCCTCTCAGAAGTTTGCCCGTCCAGAAATCGATTTGGGGTCTTAAAAAGTTTTAATCTCCTCTCCTGTCATGGATTTGTGGATCATCTGAGATATAAGCAACACGACGCACCCAAAGGTCATAGCTTAACTTCTTTTGGCAACTCTGAAAGAAAAGGTATTAATAATTATTTATGTCTATCTAAAACCAAAAAGTTCTTACAAATACAGTACCTTACATCACATTAAAATAATCTCAGATTATAACAGAAGTTCGACATTCTTCTGATTACCATTTTTGAGCTTTCTGTGTATTGACAAATTTCAGATTCATTTTAACTGACATACATTCTTTACTTTATTTGAATTTGGATTTAAGCAATTAATCAGACTCCTCTTTGGGACAGGAAATTAAGCATAGTCTCCACCTACAATACCTAGCATATTTTGGCAAGTACGTATTGAAATAGTTTTATTACTGGCTGCATAAGCATCTCCCAAAATAAACTCAGCATTATTAAAGTCAGTAAAATAATTCATCTCCCTGCATGTTAAGTCTGAAGTGGAAAGATTTTCTCGCCAAAAAAAAAACAGCACCCCCCACTGATCAAGTGCCACCACAAATTAACTACTCATGACTTTCCCAAAAGCAAATAGTTTCTGAACCTGCACAGCAATAGTTTAGGAACATTTATGGAATACAAATTCAACACTCTGTACTTCCCAAACAAAAATAGACCACCTAAACCTAATTAGAAAAATTAATTAGATTGTCAATGCAAAATCTCTCGCAAACTAAATGTATCAGTAATTGCCTGTCTCAGCTGCAACAACCTTGCAACAAACCTTTAGACTTGGACAATTACTTTTTAATACTCCCCTTCTGCTAAAGTAAGCATCACCCCACAAAATGAAATATGAAAACGGCTTGCAAAAAGGTATATTGCTATAAATGTTTATGACCTGTGATTTTGAGATTGTGTAATCAAGAGCAAATTTACCACTTGTTTAAAAATGAATCAACCTATACAGACGTTATATAGTGATTAATATATAACTGGAGGGAGGTTTGTTTAAGCAGGAAGATAATCACCTGTGCTTTTGGAAATGGAAGGACGTACAGGAGTGTGTGGATTTTCGTTTTGACCTGTGAGGAGTGAGTTCACGTTAAGGATGAAATAAGAAAGCCAGAGCTCTCCCTGCAGTCTCCATCACACCGTAATCATTAAGGACCAAACACAAAACAGGAACAAGGAAACAAAACAAGGAAAAAATTCACAGAGATGCTACATCTGTTTTATTCAAAATAGCAACCAAATGACAGATTAAGGTGTGGCTTTCATAAAGTAAGAGCAACTCAGTCCAGGTTATTGCCATAAGCCTGCTGCTGGGAACTCCTGCTGATTGGTGTATTGAGGATGTCGTCACGCAGATTAAACTGGCAAAAAGATGCACTGTAAATGCAGGTGGCAGTAAGAGTGTGATACTGTGGCCTTGTGGCCTCTTTCAGAGAGAGACACGTACTTGCTACAGCCTGGCGGCCCTAATCAAAAAGTGGTGAAATATTTTGTCTGCAAATTGCTGAGGTAGCTTCCATTTCGGAAAAGAGGAGTGAGTTACTCTTTTTGCCAGCTAATCTGCATGTATACAACGCTAACACTGTAAGCAGACCAGACCTGGACAGGGTAACCTTGACTGAGTTATACCTGTCAATCACAAAGCATTTGCTAAGGAGCCTGTGGCTGCCTTTCCCCCACAGCCCTGCTGCAGACGCTGAGGCCTTGCCGTGCGTGTGGCCCCTCCTCTCACACAACGCAAAAACCCAGCATCTCAACGCCCTGAGCCTGGAGATCAACCTGGAGATTGCGCTTCCTGTCCCCCTAAATGGCCTGTCCCTCGGGGAGGGGAATCCCCCTGCTCACTACCAACGTTTCATTGGTCACTCGTACAGAACTACAATGATTAGTCCACCTGTCCCTATGTACTGTACTGTATGTTACCAAATTTGCAAATAAAAAAATGGCTTCTGGGGACTTATTAGGTCATTATTAACACATTCTGGCTTTGCGTAATGTACACAAATTGACAGAAGTGCACAACAAAAGTGAACTTAAAATGTTTAATTTCTACAGTAAAGTGCTAGGTGTTTTTTTTTTTTTTAAACTCTTCAGTAATGTTTTTTTTACCATTACAGTAAAGTAATTAGAGTAACTGTACGGACCTTCCGCAAGAAAATATTCTCAGAATAAAATGTGCATAATGTTCCCTAACAGTGAGTATCTTGCAAGCTTTGTGCATGCAGCCGTACATACTGCTGGAACAAGGACACTTAGTTTCCCCAAGCTGTTTGCTCCGTATCCTATGAAAAAGTAATGAATCCGTATCTGACAAAACAGTGTGATCCAAAACATACCTTTCAACACATGCCAAACAGATATGCCATATAGGTCAAATTGCAAAATGCGTCTACAAGTAATTTTACAACATATACAGGGCTACAGATATGAAAATGGTGATAATTACCTATATTCATACATGTGGCACATTCTGAGGAGTATCAGTTTGTTAACTTTAGATTTTGGATTTTATATTTTAACATACATTACTTTTTCATGAGGATGAACTGACACTAATGCCTTGGGTTATGAGCTCAACTTTTTATTTGCCAGAATTTAACTGTATGCAAGACAACGAGATATGGTTAAATAATGACATGCACTTTCCATTCTGAGACGAATGACGTTCAGTGAACATATTTTCGGTTTGGTCAATATCTTAACAAAAATTGTTTGAGCTAAAGTTTGCATTTAAAAAAAGAACCAAACTACCCAAAACAGGTAATTCCTTAAATTTCAAACCCTGCAAGACAGTGCGGATATCGATCCTGCAAGGAAAATAATTAACAATAATGATTAAAAAAAAAAAAATCCATGTACAGCAAGTCAAGTATTCTTTCATACATTAAGGCTCCTTTTCCAACTTCAATGCAGCACAGTACTGAATCTTACATAGAAAAATAAACTTAACATCAAAACATCTGTTTATTTACACAGCAATAGAGTATTTTGTATAAATCTGTAGTATATCAGGTTAAGTGTCGTATGTCACAAAGAGCTAGCGTGGGGTTTTTCGTCCCTGCTGGGAGAGTAGTGGGTGGGGCTCTGCCGTCTTGTTATAATACTGGTTTGAGGACGGAGCGCAGGGACCGCCCCTCCCTGGTGAGCTCTCGGGTGAAGCACATGCAGGGTAACGGGACGGCCTCCTCCCGGCGCTCCACCGTGTTGAACTGGCACCTCTTCAGGTGGTCGGCCATGCTGGCGATGTCGGCGAACTTCCACTCCTGCACGGTGCCGAAGGCCGTGCTGAACCGCCACACCTGGGGAGGGGAGGGCGTGGATTAGCGATGGCGGGAAACCCAGGCATCCTGAAACCTCATAACGGACGGAGCTGCTCTGCACTTTCAACAGCCAATTAAAAGAATTCGGTCTCCCTCCTAAAGCAATATCATTGGTCCAAATCAGTATGTCACTAACAGCACCGCCCACTTTGAGGTTCAAGAAGCCTTACTCTCCCAGCACTAACGATAAGTGAAAGGAGATGAATAAAGAAAAAAGAACAAACATCAATCACTCAGAAACATCCAAAGTTACTAACAAGAGCTCTCCATCTTACAAAAGACAATATTAAATGAAGTCTAAACTCCCTCTGTCTTCAGCCACAGAGCACTGAATAACAGATGATGCCTGCTTTGTGCTCATATGCCTGCACTACATTTTGAACTTAGTTTGCTTCAGGCAGTAGTGAATATTTCTCTCTGCTGTCTTTTTGCTCTGAACACCGTACAGTACATTTCTCACTACCACAGCAAACAGAGGGTAGCTTCCATCGTGCATGAACTCCAGATGCAATCCTCTTTCAGACGGGGAGGAGGGGATATTCAAAGCATGCCCCCCGAAAAATTAAAAGACGCAAAAGGCACTGGGAGATAACAAGGATGATAGGTGGCCCATCTCACATTTTGAGGCACCCAGGGGAAAAAAAAAAATTATCTGGGTTTTTTTGGATGAGTTTTAAAAAACTACAATGTTTCTTCTTAACCAGCATGAATTACAGGCCTTTAAATGTTAGCTTAGCTAACCTAGGAACCGTTCTCTCAATGCTGCCATTTTTACAAAGTTCTGTCAGGCTTAGGACGAGGTAAAGAGGGAAGCTTCTCAAAAATGCAAACTAAACGCAAAAAAGCTGGACAGGAATCAAGAAAAAAAACTTTGGTCCTGGCGAATTTTGGATTTCTGGATTTCAACCATGGATGGCTTAAAACTGCAGTTGCATCAATTCAATGCATTGCAGATGGTTACTTTGGTTTAGAAAATAACTGTTCGAGAACGCAATGTGGCAACAAAGACAGCTGTCTTCTGTAATCTATAAGCGGTTCCTGTAGAACCACAGCAAGAGAGTTGTGGAGAAAGCAAGGCACAGCGCAGAAGACACAAGCACGGAGTCTGAGCGTGTGCAGATGCGGATGATGAGGAATTTATCACGCGGTTTTGAGAGCATCAGGGTTTGTCCGTAACAGCCACTGCTGCAAACAGCTGTCACATTTTAGAGTTAGATTAGCAGCTGGATGGAAAGGTCAGCGGCTCTGACATCTTTGCACAATTATAAGGTGGTGTCGGATCGATTTCCAAATTTCGACCCTTGTGTACTGCATCAACCTCAACCCTCCCATAATTTGTGTCAGGTAAACTCACTAGCAACTTTAAACTGAAATCTTAGGTAAAGCAATGCAAAGCTGGCTACTCTCCATCACACACTCCATAAAGGGCAACTTTCAAAGCTGATTTAGAAATGATTGATCCACCCAACCAGACACAAGTTCCCTGGAGCTTATTTCCCAGAATGCACTGCAGATGCCCATCGGGCAGCGGCAACTGACCTTGTCCTTGATGTGCCAGGATGTGGTCCCGTCGGGCCGCTGCCTCTTGGCCCACAGCAGCACCACCATGCCGCGGGTCTGCAGCAGGCTGGCGCACACCTCTCTCATCCTGCGGGACACCCGGGAGAGCTGGCACAGGCTGAACCCGTCCAGGAACCGCGCCACGTGCTGCAGCACCTCGAACGGGAGGCGGCTGAGGCGGTCGCCGGGCGGGGCCGGGGCCGGGGGCGCGGAGCTTGCCCCCCGCGGGGGCTCGTCCGGGAGCGTGGGCGCTGCCGGACGCACCCCGAACGAGCGCAGGTGGCGGTCATGCACGACCCGGGAACCCTGCGCGGACGGGCAGAAGCGGCGCTGAGAGTACGTGCAGCCGTAGTACGCCAGCGGGCAGCGCTGCTCCATCCAGCCGTTCAGCCCGGCGTGGATGTCCCCGTGCACGTTCCGGAAGTGCGACGAGAACTCGTCCCGGCGGAAGAGCTGGCCGCAGACGAAGGTGAACATGGAGCGCTGCTTGGTCTGGTAGCGGGCCACGCACTCCAGCACCAGGTCCAGCCGCAGCGTGTGGAAGGGGCTGGGGTTGGACAGCTGGGGGCTGGCGTGGTCGCAGGCCGACGCCGAGGCGATGTCGCCCACCATGGTGTCGGTGGCCAGGATGGCTGAGGGGAAGGAGAAGGTCTGCGTGCCGAAGTCCACGCGGTAGCCGTCCACGAAGCGGCTGTCGGAGACGCCCCGGCCACCGGGAGAGTCGCCCAGGCAGAAGAGCAGCGCCGCCGTGATCAGGTCGATCCCATGCAGGCCCATCGGGTCGTCCGGAACCTCCAGGTCCGAAGTATCCACGGCCTTGTCCTCCGTCTTGGCGCGGAACAGGTAGGAGTCGGTCAGCAGGGCCCTGCGGCCGTTCACCATGAACGCGCTGGTGCCCCGCAGCACCTGCACATTCTGCAGCTTGCAGCCCGGCCAGCCGTCCTCGCTGTCGGCCGGCGGCTGCTGGGGGCCGTTGTTTGGGGGAGGGTCGGGGAGGGAAGCCTGAATGGGTGACGGTGCCGCTGGCAGCGGGGATCCAGAGGGCTCCTGTGCCTCTGCTGGAATGGAATGATCCTGATCTGGTCCTTCTTCAGGCTGCCTGGTTTCACAGGGCCCGTTTGTTTCGGAGTGCATCAATTCTGTCTGGTCGAAATCCATTTGGTCCTGATCTTGACCCGTTTGGTGACCCCCGCTGAAGTGAAAGCCGTTACACAGGGCCTTCTCCTCCCCCTCGGCAAGAGCCATCATACTGTCCGCGTCCACACTGTCTGCCGGATATTCATCACTTTGATTCCGCTTTGTATGTGTGCTTCTCACACCCACAGCTTGGTCCCCTGGGTCTGCTCTGACCCCCTGGTCCAGTCCACCCACAGCTCCCAGCTCCTGGTCTGCGTCTCCCTCACACTCCTTCATCTCTACATTCTCCAAGTCCAAACCTCCCTCATCTTGGTCACGCAACACTTCAGTTCTGTTCAACTTTTCCTCCATTACCTTTCTGTTCCCCATGTCCGTTTCCTTGGTCGAGCTGCTGAGGATATCCAGTGCTGCTGCTAAGCTCCTACTGGTCTCCACTGTGGCTTGGTAAAGTTCACTGTAAGATTCCGCATCCATGCCAACCGCGCCGTTGGCGGCTCCCTCCTCCGGCACGCTTGTGGGCACGGCCGCGCTGTCCGCGACCTGACTGTAAATACTCTGGGACACCATGGTGGCCACTTTAAGGGACTCCAGCAGCATCCGCTGGTCTTGCAAAGCCAGAGCCATGTCCAGCTGGTCTACCACATCCAGGTCCTTGCTCAGACTCTCGTAGGACTTGCGGTCGGCGTAGCCGATGGGCCAGCGGTTCCACTCCATCGTGCAGCAGACCACGCTCGCCGGGCACGTCTCCAGATGCTCGGCGATTTTGTTGCGGGCGACCGTGAACGGGCAGCCGAAGCCGCTGTTCAAGCAAGGCACTCTCTCGAGCGGGCACAGGAGACAGTGCTCGTCCGCTTTACACGAGTGGAAAATGGCGCCGCAGGTCATGGGGCAGCCAATGAGGTCACAGGAAACGCCAGGCTCTGGCTTGGCCATGCACCTTCGATTCACGCAGTTTACGCAGTGGGTGTGGCCCTCCTCCATTGGCTCCTCCATTCTGGTGGGTGGAGCCAGCGATTCTGTAAGATATTGGAAAAATACAACAATAAGGTTGTCAGACATAAATTACAATCTTAAAAAAACTGCTGATATTACACTCTTAAGAAAAACAAGGTGGCCAAAGCCACAAGGGAAAAAAAAGCACAGTGAAGCAATTTAATGGCATTTACTAATTTAAAAATGTAATTCTTAAAATTAAAGTAACCTTTAATCAAGTAACTTTGATTAAATGAAAAGAAAAATGCTTCAGAGTGGAAGACCTGTACAGCAGCTTGAGGGATATTAAGTGATATCTCCACTCCAAATGGTAAAAGCGGCTAAATTTGAACTGAGTCCAGCTCTCCTCCATTATCCAATGTCATAGAAACACCTTGAGGCCTAGTTTCAAAATGTTTTATCACGTATAGATCTCATGTCTTTCCAGAAGCTTGCAAATGTTTGCCCTCTGCATTTTTAGACCAAACCATTAGGATTTTTGCCTTTTTTATAAAATGGCAGAGGAAAAAAGAAACAGGAAAAAAAACCTGAAAAAAAAAAAATAAATAAACAGGACCCATGTGAGAGGTCACTTTAAACAGCACAATACTGCATCACTTGAACACACAGGCCTAAATCAGTGTGGAGTTTGGGCATTACGGTGGTTTGTGTCTTATCGTGTAGATATAGACTTTAAATTGTGCATCATCAATGTGCTAGTCCTGTGCTGTAAGGCAGATGTGGCATAAACAGCATTACAGCACACTCCAGATTTTAGAGGTGGACAAGTACAAAGTCAAAATTACAACTGGTTTCAAAACTTTAAGAAATATCAATATTTCCACAAAGGACTGAATGGCTTAAATGACAGAGGAAAGCCATCTGTACATGTTTTGCAATCTAATACAAAGTCTGCAGAAAGCTGCCTAGTTGTCAAGGAGTGACAAACCCAGCGTCTCTACTTCTCATTAGAGACAGGGAAGGCACGTTCTCATGCAGAGCGGGACGTTCGTGTGGAGAGAAAAGGAGATTTCTCTGTTCTGAAGCCATTTCCCTGTTTTTCGACACGGATACCAACTCAGCTGTGAGGTACGACACGGTGTATCAAATTTTACCTTGCTGATGAAATTACCCTTTAACGACACACATTATCTAACAGCCCACGTTACGAGCTTAACTGCTTATTCAGCAAGTACGTTAGCAAAATCCCCAAGAAATCCTGTAACATTTCACAACACTCCTTCTGAACTGGCATGGTCAGTTATGCTGTTAAAGGCTCAGGACATTACGAATATGGCCTTCTGGGCTGGCGGTTAGGTAATTCTGTTCACAGCATTAAATAATGCCTCAGGGGTATGGTAACCGAAGCACAGAAGTGGATGTTTACTTTAAAAAATGAAACTACAATGAGAAAAAATGTTTTTTTTTTTTTTTTTTTTTTAAATAAAGTAAAAAAGCATAACATTTGAAAGCACATTAGCCATAATACTACATGACAGTTACCAATTGTCCATACTAAAAATATCTCATATCTGAAAATACAAATCTTAGATACAGTGAAATTTCCTGTGCCCATACAACAGAGACTGAAGTGCATTTTGCCAGGAACTGACACAAATGAGTCAGTAATGCAGAGGCATTACTGGATATACTTGGTAGATGTTTATTAAATCACAGGCCACTACCCCAATATCATGTGTGCATGTGTACATGGTCATAAGTTGTCTAGCTAAAGATCTCCAAAATAAATGAAACCCAAAGAAAAAAATGAGTTACTGATACCCAATATAACCAAAGAAAAAACTCATGGATAGGAATAAGATTCAGACAGACTGCTAGCTTGCTGTATTTTATATACTGGACCAGCGTTCATGGAAAGATTACAAAAGATAAATTTCCAAAAAGGCTGGCGTTATTATAATTAATGTTGGCTAACTATTTTGATGACGCTACAGGTGAAAATGTACACAGAAGCCAGGTAACATTATCTGGATAATCAACATGTAACCTTTTGCAACCTGCAGTGCGTCATTCTTACTTTCAAACGTTTATTAGATCAGGCGAAAGCATGTCTGTCAACGCAGTGCATTACTTAAGCAGTAATAAAGTAATGCACAAAATTGTGCATTAATTAGCTAACAACATAACAACTACCTGATTCGCTATATGAAGATCGGTACATGAATTCTGCCCCCTTTTATCGCAACAGCCCAACACCAGCACCTATGTGTTTGACCTCATATCTTGCTAACGTTATAGCTAGCCAGCTAGCCAAGCGTACGGGCTAAACTGATGTAATGTTAGCTAGCTAACGAATTGGCTACCTAGCTACAGCCCCATAGCCATTCTGTTATATGATAACTAGTTTAAACTTCATTAGATAACCAGTACTCCTCATTAAATGTGCCATATACTGACTGAGAGTACATTTCATAAACTACTTAAGTAACATTAGCTGTACTGTCTGACAACTGTAGCTATCGTACTAGCTAGGTGTAGCCGGACGCTATTCCGTCATAGCGCTGATCTCAGATCTGTGTTTACTTTTAACCCAAAACGACGGGACTTTGCATTAGAAGCAAAAGAGGTGGTCCTGGAGCGACAGTTATCAGCAATACAGCGAGCAAAGTGCTAGCTGGCTAATTTAAAAGGACAGCATTAGATGCCTGGAAGCAATCTTGCACATAGTTACCGAATGTCTTTCTAGCTAAAAATGGTACCAAAACTGAAAGCCAATCAGAAGAATTGTCAGCAATAAAGTTCTGCTCCTGGCTAGCGAGCTAATCAGTCTAACTCTCTATTTATTAATTAAATTAGTTTATTCATTTTGATTTAATAAACTACAGCTAGCTAACGTTAGCTGGGACTAGACAGCCGCAAACTTCAAAATGATGCCCCAACTTATCGGCCTCCGCTGAAGGCTTCAGTCTTCTTGCTTTTGCGACTGTTAGCTGACTGGCTGCTGAAGCTTGATCGCTAATTTAGCTTTAGCAAACGGGGACAAACAAAGAAGTCTTGCCTGTATCCAGACTTCTGATCCCTGCGTCTTAGCCGCTCAGCTAGTTAGCTAGCTTGGTAAGAGCTGCGTAAAGTTATGCCACCACCCGGGACGTCGCAGCCCGATGTCTGGGCCCGTTTTTAGTATATAAGTTCTGGTCCTGTTCAGCGTCGGATGCTGGAAATGAACCCTTGAGGCGAGATGCCGTCCCCCCGGGTGCTGGGAGTGACTGATCGTCTGGAAGGACCGGGGTGAACTTTCTCCAGGCTTTTTCCATAAAAAACATCAGAAACTCAAACTGCAAATTTCGCTTACCGTTTCGGTCTGATGGACTGACTCCTCGCTGTCACCACCGTCGTTACCTGCCTCTGTCCCTTTCGATGACACAATCTGACAGACACTTAGCGATAGTTTTTATGTATTTTTTTTTTATTTTCGCAATCTCTCGGATCTCCCTGTCACTAGGCTGTCGGTGTCTGTTCTCCGGCCGGGACACCAGTGTATGACGTCATTACGCAGCGGTCGAAGTTCGGCGTGATGTGGAAAGAAGCGTCGTATAAACATTATGTCGAAAGAATTACCTTAATTTTATGTATAATGTATACTTCTCTGCCTCTTTTGCACTTTGAAAATTTCTATCTGGTGTATTTTTCCTTATAACCATGTACGTAATGTGAAAAAAATGAAGAATACATATGTAGCAGGAGACCAAGCCCCGTAAATGCTTGCGAGATTTAGAAAGTTGGCGGAATAAATTGTGTGCAGTTCACCTGTCCTTGTGTCATACAATATTTGTGTGCACACATGTATTTTAATTTGGTCAATACCTACAAAAACCATGGAAGGCAAAAATTCGGAAGTATTATATTAACTGTGGAAATGATGTTTTCTACACACCTGCTGTCAACACACGCAGTTTATTTTTTGCTAAAAGCAGATGGGCATTGTGACCATTACCACTGCATTTGAAATGCCATATTTTTAAATAGGAACGGAAGGGAGTAATAAGCTTCACAAAAAGTAAAACAATTAACAAGCTATCACGACTTCACTGGGGCCATCCTGCTTGGGAATTGAGAAAAATGCTTTTCTAACTTTAGTTACCATCAATACAGCTAGAGAGCAGGCTAGTTTCTTTTCCTTTTTCTCTTTGCTATGGCAGGCAAACTTGTTTCTGGCAATAGACTGTGGAGAAATAGTTGCCCTAATTTTGAACAGGAGTACAGTTTCAATTTCAATTTCCAATGAAAGGAAGAACCAGCAGAAAACCCCTAGATAGGGACAGTAACATGTAGAAGTGGAGGTACCAAATCTGCGGATACTCAGGTAAGTCTGAGTCATAAACGGCGGATGCAACTGGAAATAGGCACCCAAGAAATATATAATTATCATTGTTAATATGCTGTACCCAGCAAGTCTTCACAGAAGAACACAAAGTAGCAACCTGTTTTGGAACATTATAATGTAGCAGAAATAGAACAAACAAAACATTGATATTTGGAGAAAAAAATAGTCTCAGCTTCTTCATATTTTATTTTTTACTTTCTTATAAAAATAAACATGAAGAATATTAGAAAACAGTACAAATCCAAACCACACAATGATGCACTCGAAGTAGCATTTTACACACTTGAGATTACATCCTGTAAAAGCCCTATCCCCCAACCCCCTAAGTACTTAATAATATTTCCAAATACATTCACAATTACACAATGGTGACTTGATTAATTAGAACAAACCTGCTACTGCACTGAGACACACAGCAATCACAGCAGTATTAGTAGCAGTATATTATGTAATGTGAGTCAATCCCATTTGAGTAGGGCAAGAGAAAGAGTGTGTGTGTGTGTGTGTGTGTGTGTGTGTGTGTGAGAGAGAGAGAGAGAGAGAGGGAGGGAGAGAGAGAGAGAGAGAGAAAGAATGATTCTGTGTGCAAGTGTGAGAGTAAATGTGTGTGTTAGAAAGACTGTACAATATGTACATGTGTGTGTGTATGTGTGAGAGAGAGTACATATGGGTATGTGTGTGCTTGTGTGTGTGAGAGAAAGACATTGGGTGCCCCTGTGTGTGTGTGTGTGTGTGTGTGTGTGTGGTGTGTGTGTGTGTGTGTGAGAGAGAGAGAGTGATTCTGTGTGCAAGTGTGAGAGTAAATGTGTGTGTTTAATGTATGTGTTAGAAAGACTGTACAATATGTACATGTGTGTGTGTATGTTTGAGGGAGAGTATGTATGGATATATGTGTGCTTGTGTGTGTGAGAAAAAGAGATTGGGTGCCCCTGTGTGTGTGTGTGTGTGTGCGCGTGTGTGTGCGCATATGTGTGCATATGTGTGTGTGTTTGAGGATGGGAGAGTAAGAGTGTGTGCATGTGTGTGTACGTATGTGTGTGTGTTTGAGGATGGGAGAGTAAGAGTGTGTGCGTGTGTGTGTACGTATGTGTGTGTGTGTTTGAGGACGGGAGAGTAAGAGTATGTGTGTGTGTGTGCATGCACATTAGCACTCAGCTGGGCTTAGGAGGCAACCTCGGAGAGGCGGTGGATGTTGGACAGGGTCAGCTGGGCCTCGTGGGTGGGGTAGGATCGTCGTGTGCGCAGCCATAGCTTCCCAAACACCCCTGAGACCAGCAGCAGCACTACCAGCAGCCCGCCCAGGACAAACGTCTCCACCGGGGGCAGATTCCGCGAGCCTGTGAGTGCGGGGACCAAAGACTGTTACACTGCGTCTGCATTACAGTACCAGACTGTAACAGACTGTAACAGCACGGAGAAAAAATGCTGGCCATTGGGCAAGCCCACCCAGAAGAGCACCACTGCTTTCTGGCTAATCATACTGCACACACAAAAACAAAACTTAACTTTGGACTTAGTGTTGCCACACAGAGTGCAGTGTCCATGACCTTGGAAAATGTTTCTTTTTCTTACTTACTCAATATTTTTCATTGACTTGAAAACAGTACAATGGGAAGCATTGTAATGTAATGTAATGTAATGGGAAGCACTCTCAAATAATAACCACTAATTCAGTCAGCCACTCAAATCGTTGGTGTGCAAGTAATGGGAAACAGTCGTATGTTCGAACATATTCATCATTGAATGTGGACGATCCACTTTTCTATTTAACTGAAGAGGTGCTGGCTCACTTGCAGCATGTGGAATGCCAAAAAGCTGCCTAAATTCGAGGCGCTCTAATTTCTATGTTTAATGTTTATCCCCATTGACAATTAACAATGAAACAGATGACATGATTCTTTCATCAAAATGATAACGCATACATTGTGCTTTTAATAAATAGATATTCTGCATTTATTGCTGAAACTTACTCAAGCCTGTTTTGTCACTGCTGGGCATGAGCCTGCTGATTGGTCCGTAAGACACGGTGTGAGACTGTGTAATATCCCTCCGTGCCCGGATCACCGCGTCCTCTCCTGAGCAGTTCTGTTGCATGATGGAAAATGTTCCAAGGAAGACCACAGTTAGATAATTCAGTACGTATTTTAGAAGCGGTAACATTGGTATTACATTGTCATTGTAGTACATAACACTGATGTGTTGTATCTTCAGTGTTTTCTATTTCTAACAAACCAAAAATGTCTTTTTTTTTTAATATCAAAAAAATAAAAAGGAGAAAAGAAATAAATCTTCTCTGTTGTCAAAATGAGACTCAGTCAGTTTTTCTCTTCAGCAGAACACAAAAAAATGAAACGGCACGCACGAGATGGATCAAGGTGGCCAAAACCTATGTGTAACATCACAAAACTGGAAAGACCAAAAAGTCACTCGTGTTGCTGTCCCTCAGTGAACGTTTCTAAGTGGGCTGTAGAGAGACAGGACACTCACAGGCTGGCAGACACCGGCTGTGTTGTGGCATATCTGGACGTTGCAGTGCAGAAAGACATCTTTGTAGGCGTTGCCCACAAACTTGAACATCTGTATCTGGAACAAGGCCTCTGGGCCCTGACCATTCTTCAGCACCGCCAGTGTTTGCTCATTAGTTATAAGCGGGCAGCTGTGGAGATGAACACAGGGGTAACACTTGCACCTTCAGTTGTAGCTGCCATGATAGGAGCCCTCACCTCCACTGTATTCTCTCTCTCTGGCTCTTCTACTTCCAGTTCAATTCAAAAAGAGCTTTATTGACATAACAATTACGAGGAAGCAGAGGTAACGGAAACAATTAAGTAAAATGCATGCTTACATCAAATTGAATTAAACCTGAATCATGCTGCTCATTTTTATTTGAATAAGCAGGAATTACACAGTGCATTTCTGTGAACAGGATTTTTTTTTTAAGAAAAAAAATCAAAAGATTCCCTTTGGGTTTTTGTCCCAATATCTGAAGTCAGAGTTGGTTAAGGAGTCCCATACTTCACTTCCATATAATAATATCGGTGTTATGACAAGATTATACATTTTGAGGCATTTTTTTCTAGGTATTTTAAATTTGCTGAATAACTTTTATTGCACTGAAAACCTCTGAGCTGTTTCTTTCAGTGCCTTTATTGGCAATCTGCAGCCCGTTGTGGCATTTATTATGAGACCAAGGTAGGTATGACTATTACATTGGTCCAATGCAGACATATTGAGGGTGAATTGGTACCTGTTTTTTTGAGATCTGACTTTTTCTGAAATACTATGTATCTGATCTTCTCCAAACTGCCTGTCAGAGTCCATCTCTGACAGTACTGCTCAAAGAGTGATAGGCTGTGCTGTAACTCCTACAACAAAACCAAGTCATCTGTATAATGCTTTTACCAAAATTTAGTGTCATGTAAAGTGAGACCAGGGGCTCCAGATTGTTCAAGCACCAGTGCCAAGTTATGATTCTTTTTGCTGCATAGTGAAAGACAGTCTTACTTCTGACTGAAGATACTGTGTTTGGTAAGGAATGTCAGCACTCAGACATGGATAATATTCCAAAATAACGTCCTCAATTACTGGTTACACATATGCTTCAATAATTATAAATAGGGATTATGCTTGATTCTAGATCTCATTGAAAAAGCCAGCTTCTGATAAAAAGGTTAATGGGCTTCAGTAGTGTCTATGGTAGCTATGGATTTCAGCCTGACAGCATCACACAAGAGCCTGGATTTGGTTCTCATTTTATGTACTGATTGTGAAGTACAGAGGGTTTGGCTTAGTCTTGACAGTTCAATCTAGGTTTCTCTTTATTTTCTCCTGGTCTTGGTAAAGATCCGTGTTGTCATAATGGCAGTATAACACAGCCTGCTGTGCTACTGTAATTAATCTTTCTGCCAGTCCTGGCACTGAGAGGCTACACATCAGCACAGAGTCCCGATCCTGAAAATGAGACATTTCTTGTAGGACAGATGTGATTTTGAGCCAAAACGGTGAGAAATTGAGTTTTTCCAAACTATTATTGTGCCTGAATACTCTCCCTGGCTCTCTTAATTCAGTTTGTCTCTGTCTCTCTCCGTACATCTCTCTCTTTTTTTTCTTCTTCTAACTTTTCTTTCCCCTTTATGAGTTTTTTTTAAATAACAAATTTGCATAATCTTTATAAAATGGTTTTCCTTTTCTGTGTTTTTTTTTCTTTGAGGTTAATATTTTATTTATTTTATCTCTGTTTTATTTATATGGTTCCTCTTTCCTTTTTTCTCTAAAATGCTCAAATAAAGTTGACCAAGGAGTCAAAAGCCCTTCTCCCTGTCTCTCTCTCTCTCCTTCCCTCCCTCTCCTTCTGTCTCAACCATGAAATTCCTCCAAGCTGTGACTACCACACAGCTTCTCCAGTGCCAATTAAGGGTACCCCTTCTGAAGGTCCTCAGAGACTATCCATCAGGGCTTTGCCATGTCCCCACAGGGGGCATCGGCTTTGCCTGTGAGCGGAGACATGCAATGCCTCAAAGGGCCACTGCCAAGCAGAGTTCACGCTCGGAGCAAGCGTGACCTCAGCGGCGCGGTTCCGAGGGCTCAGTTTCAGCCTGACACGGCTGACAGAGTGGGACGGCCCCGAGTTCACACACTGTCCAAAAGCAGCCACATCACTCTCCCTGTTGGCTGTACAAACACGTCTCACATATTGGTGCCATTCCAGCTCCATGCGGGCTTTAAAAGGGGTAACATATGCATTTCAGCCGTCAGTGACAGACTGCAGGCCTGGAAAAGGTCCAGGTACGGTACACATTGGAAAGAGAGCGGAGAACATTGGCATTTGCCAAGCAGAGCCCAGAGAGAATTTTCTGATGCATTGACCTCAGGAACATTGTGACCGGGCAACCATGTGGAATTGTGGTTTGGGAACTGAGTTTGTAACCAAAAGGATGCAAGTTTGAATTCCGAGTGAGCTACTGCTGCTATAATTATTAGACATAAAATCTAAGGAGAGGTTTCTAAATTTGTTTTTAATCTGTTTATATGATCATTTCATGGTGAGCATAGGATAAAGATGAATTTTCTTAATTTTCCTTTCTGTATATACTACATTTATTACTTGGCCATCTATTTTTTTAAGCACACATTTTTCCTCCCACATATTCAGGAGAAATCTTCAATATCAAATCTTGAAACGAGGAATAAAGCACTGTGTGAGATATTATGTGCCACAGGGGAATTTTTCACAGGCAAAAGCAGTTTTGTAGTCGTATATTTACCTTTAAATATTATACAATGTTTCACTCAGTGCTAAAGGATGACTGAAAAGTTAGCAGAGCCCCCTCCCAAGATAGTTTTTCCAGAGACACTGTAAACAGACAGCTCAGTGTATTCAATAGTTATGCTGTTGCTAGCAGAACAACATACTTTGTGGGTTGTCCAGGGCACTTGCAGCTGTTGAGATGAAATGTATATTGTCTCTGCCTTTGGGTCAAGTGCCGGAGGTCACAAGGTCAGTGTGTCACTGACTCTCCGAGACCGGGAGGGGAGAGTGTATGTCTGTGTGTGTCTGAGCGTGTGTGTGTGTGTGTGTGTGTGTGTGTACACACGCTTATGTGGACTATGAGTCCATTCATGTTGTCCATTCATGAGTGTGGACTATATGGATGTATAGGAGTGTATATATGGGTGCATATATATATGGGTCGTAATAGTGTGGAGATTGCATAAACTGACTGAACTCTGAGCCAGTGCCTTAACACCTGCAAATTAAGGTGAGAAGTGCATATAGTTTTAGTCTATATAGTGGATACTCTAGTGTCAGTCATTGTGCCATCATTTGTAAATGCCACAAGACAAAACTATGGTTCAAAAGGTGTTCGATTCATCTTTAAACATACGCGGACTTAACCTTGCCAAAAACATGTGTACCATTTCTGTTACAGATCTACATTAGGCATTTTTGTTTTCAGTGTTGCATAGCGCATCTTGTCTGTGAACTGTCTAATTTGTCCGATTTTGCATGCTGTAGACATGCCACAGATACTGGGCCCCCATTGGCTGTCCTGACATCATGTGAACAGTGTCCTGGGATGACAGCAGCAATGGGGTGACAGCCCTCAGTAGCACTGGAGGGTTGTTTTACACACCTGTCTCTGATGAAGGTGTACTGGACGCTGCTGTAGGGATCGTTGGTTGGAGTGGCCCAGCACCGTTCCAAGCGTAGCACCAGATGGGCTGGTATCTATGACGACACAAACAGGGAGTCGCATCAGTACCACAAACGGACGCTTTCAAGAAACAGACCAAGAGACCGAAGCAAAGTGAACTGAAAAGTGACCGCAACCTAAACGCGAACCCACCATGAACGCTTTCACATAGACGGTGTCGTCAAGCATCAGAAAAGGGGTGGTGTTCCACTTGTTCTGAAACTCCTCATCTTTGAACAACACCATGGCCACTGAGAAGTTCCCATCCTCTGTGTTAAGGGTGATTGTCCTAATGAAGAAATCTCTTAATGAACTTGCTACAGGAGGAAAGCAGACACTATCTACATCTGTTCTCTGAGAAAAAAGGAGAACTAACAGCAAAACAACTCAATGTGACAGTTAGGTGGCTTCTTCATCCTCTAGCACCCTCTAGATAGCAGCTCTCGTTGCTTCGGGAGCCACCCAGTCAACAGCTCTGTTGGTCAGAGGTTCTGTGAGTGGTGGAAATTAGCTTTATTGCGGCTGGTTCTTCCAGTTGCAGACGAAAAGGCTGACTAGTTTACTTTATGATGTTAATTTATCACAAATAGCTAATGGGGGATTTAAACAAATAAAGGTCAACATATATTATAATAACATAAAAGTCAATTAACTTTGCAATGCTGTATTACAAGTTTCTGGTGCACCCAACCAAAAACTTTCCTTCCGTTTTAATTTCTCACAGTGCTTTTCCATGGAATGTTAAGATGACAGAAGCTCACCTGATGTCCACTTTGATCATATTCTCTCCATTGGGTTGCTGGACCATGTAGTTTATTGGGTACCGGCAGACAAATGTAATGTTGATGTAGCTTCTTGTGATGATATCCGAATCGTTATTCCGTATGGTGTTAATGAACATGATGTGGCTATCATCTGAGGCCTGAAATTAAGAATGCATAACATTATCTTATACACAAATCCACATATTCCTTTAAATCTCTCCCATGGTGGCATTGTTTCATATTTTTTGCTTCTGTCATACCTTATTGCTTTGTTTATTGTGTAGCTCCATTTTCTGTCTAGCTCTTTCTTGCTCTTACATTTATATGACGCTGTAAAAATGTAAACGTTACAGCCGTCTGTTTATAAACGCAATGCTGACGTGAAAGGGGTGTTAAAAAGGAGGCTGAACAAAAAGGATAAGGACTGCTATAACGTCATGTCCGTTTCCCCGCAGAGAGTAAACGGCCCGTTGAGCAAGATAAATCGCTTCTCTCACAGTCAAGGAGACGTTTTATTTTTACTGCCCCTCAGTAAATACACAACTCCACCCCCAACACGTCCAACTGCCTGACACAGGCCTACTGCAGGAAAACAGGGACGTCTTCATTACAGAAGGGATTATGTGCTGCTGCGTCTCCGCAGACCGGAGAAGATCTTTACCACTCACGACAGGAAAGACCTGCCTCTCAAAGACTAATGCTTCACCGTGTGTCAATCAAGCAAAGATTAGGAACAGTTGCTCCCCGATCATATGTCACATTAAAAAAAGGGACACAACTTTCAGACTACAGCAGACTGCGGATTAAATTGTCCCATCATCCTGTGCCTTTATGACCACTGAATGTCAGCAATTTCACTGAAGCACTCTGACACAGCAAGACAAGGGGAAATACGCATCCACTCTCTGTGCAGGGCGGTTCTCTTATGAACTGAAAGAATACGGGTGTACCAACAAAGGGAATGGGCTAAAACCCACTTCGATCAATCTTCTGCAATACTTTTTTCCTATCAAAATGTTTTCCCCAAAACAAGCTTTGAGTTGCTTCCAAAATCCGGAGATAGCAGTGGCGGACAATACAGCACTTGGCCATGCTTCAGCTATTTCTGTTTCCTGTAAACACAAACAACAAGACACTGAACCCCGCGGTGCCTCTCGCTAATAACCAATGTGTTTTTAAACAGACTTGAACTCCGTGTTACTGGACTCCGGGAATATATTCAGTAACTCCAGCTTGTTTTGATGTCTGGGCTTCAAGGGTCCAAACACTACTGGGCTACTTGTTATTTTTATGTTGTGTTGAACTGCATCCAACATTTTCACCAAAAAAGCAGCAAAAGCTGTTGGTAACACATTACAAGGATATAGGTGTTTAGTAACTGACTTTTCCTCCTCTTTTTGCAGTAACACTTAATCCAAAGCAGTCCTGCTTCTCGGCTGGTATGTGAAAGTCTTGTAAAACTGCTACAGGGAGAGAGATTTAATCCCCCACAACGCTATGTTAACCTTTTGCTCACTTTACAAGATATGCCCCCATGCATTCTAAGCCAGCGTTTGAATGATACTTGCAGCTTCCAGCACAGATTTATACCTCGCCAAATGGAAAATTGCCCTCTCCGCAGTACAGACCACTGTAAGAGGGAAGCTGGGGAGAAAATAAAGAATACTACAAAGTTGGACACTGATATATAGGCTGCCTATTCAACAGGCCTGAAAACACGGCCATAATTTCCATATAAATCCGGATAATTTAGAGCCGTAAGCGCTTCGCCCCCCTTCACCGCTTTGAAAAGGAACACTTAGCGAGATGAATGTAGAAGAAAAATAGGCAAGGAGCTCCTCTTTTCCCCCCTGTGTGGCCAATGACAGAAACGCCGTCTCCTCGCGGGGGAGCAGGCGACAGGGGGTCGGGCTCCGCGATTTGCATATTCTCGAACCCGAGCGGCTACCTAAAGCCTGCTGATTTGTTGACGTTTTTAGACAAAGCGGCATGCATGGCTACCCGAACGTTCATGCATTTGGTGTGAAAGAGGAGTCCTGCAATGGCCTGACCTACATGCGTGCAAGGCTACCCCCCTGGCCTGGTGCTTGTTTTCCTGTACGGTCCAGAACATCGTAAAACGGGCAAATTTACGGCCGTCGGGGACTTTGTGTCATGGATAAAAGGGATTGGTTCTGTAGTTTGTCTCCATTACACCAGTGCTAATGTTCTTTTCACTGAGGCTCTGGTTAAGAATGGCTTCCCAAAGCACAAGATGATCTTTACTCTAATGTTGTCGTGAGCTATTTCAGGGTCCATCTCAACAGTGCTATTCTCATAAAAATACTGTATTTCTGGAAAAGCTGAGGCAAACAGGCATTTTTCCCCATCTCGTCACACTTCCTGTCAACTGGCGCCACAGTACATCTTTAAACAAGAGATGTATTAGGCTACCGTGATGGTCCCACAGTCAGAGAGGTTTGTCTTGATGGTGAAGATGTAGTCGTCATCGACCTCCACCCCACGGCATTCTGGGTCGTTAAGGTGCAAGTCCCAGATCTGAAGCGCAGGAAAGAGACAGCACAATTACATGGCAGTTTCAGAAGAAGAAGCCTCCTGCGGCATCTATCCATCAAACCAATCACAGGTGTCTCTGAACAGAGTGCATTCTGGGAAAACACTTAAGCCTGTGCTGCTTAGGAATACAAAAGGGCCAAAGCTGAAGATACAACAGCACACATGCAGAATAAGATGGACCTCACTGGCTAAAGGGGCCTGTGGGCTTTCAGCTACTTACATAAACAGGGGGCACTTTGCTGAGAAAAAAGGTGCTGGGAATTATCACTTCCATCTGGTCATTGGAGCAAATGACGATTTCATTGAGTTCTGCGAGAAAAGGAGGAGAAGAATTATCCGTCTCCCTTTCATCCTCGTACGCAAATCACATGACAAGAAAAGACTGAATGTATTTTCATTAATGAGATGACAAGGAGCGCTTTTGTTTGGGATTATCAGCGTTGCCATGGTTGTCAATTGACACTTTCAATGCGCTGTTGTCTGGTCAACAACTCGAGAGTTGATTATGTTGGTCAAAACGAACAATGCTTGTATGGGGTCCTAATTTACCATTGATACAAAACATTTTGTTAACTGCGGTTAAGAATACAAAAGAGGTATGCATATATGTGAGAACTTCCAAATTCTGAACAAACCTGTTTGTAAAATGTTTGTTGTTTATATACATGCTTTAAAGTTTGAAAATGTTGAACACTGAAATTAAAAACCTTTACACTCATAAAACATAAAACATAATTATAAGACCAAACCCCTCCGGCAGCTTTGGTCCATCCTCTGGCTACCTTGAGCAATGCTCTATTGTCCTGTCTTTATTGCCGATTCCTGACCGTTGCCCCAGAAACAAGATGATGCATCTCATTTATTTTGCTTACAAGCACTCCGCCTTGGCAAATGAACAAAAAAGGCTGCCTCACTTTGATCAGCCACAAATATTCACTGTGATGCCCCCCATAATCTAGCAATGAAAAATAGCTAGATTCATGGCTTCTTTCAGAGAAAGAGCTTGTATCCAGTTGTGAAAGTTAGTTAATGAGATACTGTCATGTTCAACGCACTAAGATGTAGAATTTGTCACAAATCTTCCTCATTTTGAGATATGCGTCCTTGCATGAAAACATTTCTTATATACATACTATATAAGCACATTTATTGAACAAACAATAAGTATTATAGAAGTATTTTTATTGAAAAAAAATTGGAGCCAAATAGGGTTTTTTTTTAATAGAAAAGCTAAGCAAATAAATCCCATCCACCCATTTCAAGGTGGACTATGAATCGGTAAACTGGAGAATCCCATTTAGCAGTACGATGTTCACACAGAAGCTGACATTCGCCAACCCATTGGCTGCTGAAGGAAACTCACCCTTCTTAGGATCCTGATAGGCTGGAGTCATGGCGGCACCCAGGGCGAGCACGTAGCAGACGAACACCAAACCGGCGGGTGTCATCTTCAGAGCGATCATGACAGCGACGGCAGCGGCTTCGGCGGACTCTTCGACCCCCTGTCCTTGGCTGTTTCCCGAACCTGTGAATCTTCCGCACTATTCACCGCAACTGGCTGTCAGCGCCGGGACGTCGCGCCCCCTAACTCAATCCCACAATAAAAGGCAGATCTAACGGACAGAGGAGACTCCCCCCCACCCCCCCACCCTGGCCCTTAAACACCAGCTTGAATGATGTCCACAGCAACAATGAGATTCCTCAGCTGAATAGTGAGAAGCTAGGGGAGTCCAAGGTAACACAAACCTACTTTGGTCTGGGGCGGGGATGGGGCAGAACAGCTGCTGGTGATCAGGGCTGCCCACTTTCGCAAGCACCTATGACTGCTGCCACCAGAGTAAGAAGGAAAAAAAAAAAAGAAGACGACACTTGTTACGTACCGCCTGATTAGCATGCTAAGAGAAACTAAGGGAGGGTATTCCGTTTCTTTTGTCCTACACCCTTTGTACTGGCTTTTTAAAAAGAGGTGGTTAAGCTCTGTCCAAGCGGGAATCCCACTTAAGTGTGGGACAAAGTGGGGAAAAAAGAATAGTAGTTCAGGGCAAAACATTGACAGGACACCTGAGGCCTTTACAGTGTTTGTGAAGAGGTGCCTTTAGGATATGATTAACGATCAGTAGAATTTCATGTGATGGTGATGACAATCAAACAACAACCGAAGCCAAGGAGTTTTTGGATACGACTGGAAGATGTAGCCCCAAAAACATGGTGCCCAGGAGTGGGAGTGGAAGCTGGACCCTCGGCAGTACCTTCATTGATCACCAGAGGGCAAACAAGCCAGCACTGAATATGCAGATTTTTTTGTGGTTTCATCTTGTTCTACCTCAGATTTACATCTGCAGTTTTACACAACACAACTACCAGCACACGCGACTCATCCAGACATAGCCCCATCATTCTCTGTTACCGTTGCCTAAAATGGGAATTTGAATTTTAAACGGAGATGGGCATACATCAAAATGTATCTTGTTACAAAATATAAAATAGCCCTCAAATAAATGTATCAAAATAAAATACATTTTCTGGCACCAGTATTTTGTATTAAGATAAAATACATGTATTTTGTATTTTCAAAATACAGGAAAATACATCTGTAACATTGGGCATTCTGAATTTGTACAAAAAGGCAGAACATTCAGATTTTTATAACATATGTAAATACGTACACAAGGCTCTGGTGAGAGTTTGAACCCTACTGGAAGGAAGAACAGGAAGTATAATGCTACTGTATCTAAGCAAACCTGTAAAAAAAAAAATACTGAAAATAGTATGTCTTGTACAGTTTGCAGAAACTTCACAGAAGAGGAACTTGATAACAGAAATACTGTGAGTAGTGTGGGCTCGCAAAAAAACTGTGTGTGAGTGTGTCTAAGTGTATTGTTCTTCATTTAAGATGTATTTACATGAATTTTTTTATGTTTTATGAATCATGGAGAAAGTACTTTGAATATTTTGAAAACACAAAATTACTCCACTGTAAAGTGTCTTGTGACAAATTAAATTTGAATTTTCAGCCCTGTCAAATACAGATTACAAAATACTCAAAAGTAATTGAAATACGTATTTCAAATACAAGTAACAAAAATACTGCCCATCTCTGATTTTAAAGAGGCCATTAGTCATGATCCATTACTTTTTGAAAAGTACACGCACACTCTCAGACTGTGATATGATTTACCACAGCGTGCTCCTTGGAGAACCGTTTCCCAAAGAGAGTGGCATCCGCTTTCTGGTCCTGGAGCTCCGTGGACCTGAAGGGTTTAGACACACCTGGAACAACAGGTGATTCAAGTGTGGTTCCCATCACACATAATCTGAGCTGGGACAAACGCCCGAGCCCCCCGAATCTCTGGTGGACATCACTGATGAAAGGTCAACTCCACCGCTTATTTGAGGCTGGGTAGGAGTCTAGTGTTGCCCTTTTTCCCCCCAAAATTGGGCATTGGTAGCCCCTGTGTGTGCTGATTTTTGGTCTGACTGAAAATGTGATTTTGCTCAGCATTACAAGTGGTTAATGTACCTCAGGTATGAACCGCACCGTACAGTGTATAAACGTGTACCATCCCTATTGAAGGCCTTGATAATTAATCAGATCAGTTCTCAGTGTACTAACGTGATGCACTGGTTCTTCCTTCTAAAATGGTTGTATTTGATTTACTGATTGATTGTTTGACTGACTGACAGGCAGAGGGATTCACAGGCTAAGATCTTCACATTGAACACCCAGTTAGTGAAACTCAACCAAACTAAGTAGACAAGGAAAATGAACCAGACCTGCATTCTGTGAAAATTAGTCCTGAACACACTCAAGTACATGCATTCATTATCTTGATTGGCTAAGACAGCATTTGGAACAAAATCTTTATGCATACAGCACTCGGGTAGGAGCAAGAGACTTGGTTTGGAGCTCCCCATATGGCAGGATGCCTGCAGCTTCTTATTGCTGGCAGTGTGGTCTTGCAGACACAACATAGACAGGGGGGAATAAACTTACTCCGTAACAACAACCGTCAGCTACAGCCATTTTGCCTTTATTTTCCAAAGTCCTTCATTTACATACGCTAATAAAGAAAACGGAAGTGGCCTTTAAAAAGATTCATTCACATTTACATCGTTAAGCGGAACTTTGGTGGAGCTCTCAAAATGCAGCAGGACCAGCAGACATCACAGCACGTCATCTTTACCAGGAGACAGAATGTGCAGGACGAAAGGGGCACCGGGGCGTGATCAAGCCGGGCTTCTGTTCCCAGAGCAGACGATTCAGTGACAGATAATGATAATTACACAACACAGAAGGGCTGAACAGCGTGCCCCACTTTGGATGCCAGTAATGCCTTTTTTGGCTGCTCTACAAGATCAGAAAAGTGCTACTACAAAAACGCTGTCTGAAATGTGCTCCCTGTCTGGGATTACAATAAAACTGGTGACGGAAAATGACCTGTGCATACTATAAATACAGCAACAACATACTCGCCTTCATTGTATCATAGATCTTTAGCACACACTTGAGATCAGTTTACAGCTGAAGCAAACGACTCGCACTCCGGAATAAAACCTCATACAAGTAATAAGTATGTAACATGTAATAAGCTGTAAAACATTTCATACAAAGAGGATATTCAAAGATTGAATGGATTTTGCATGTACAGCTTTGTTTTTTTCTTGGTATTCAACTACCAAGCATCAAAGTCTGATCATAAACGTAAAATAAAACCCAAAAACAACCCTTGCTCTAATCTGGTCTTTTGGTAGAGGTCAGCAGTCACAGTGGAGGGAATTATTTTTTTGTTCATCCACATATTGTGCTGAATTTCAGTGCATTTAAGAAACAGTGTGATAACACTTTCCCTTGAAATCAATTTTCAAATGAAAGCTTAACCCAGACATGGGCTATGATTTCACGTGGGCTGGATTTTTGTGGCCTCAGACTGGGCCTATCACTCTCCGTTCAGGAAAAAAATGTTCTGTTGTGTTATCGTCCAAACCCACCCCCCCCCCACCCACCCCCCCCCGCCCTTTTTTTTTATTTTGTCCAACTGTGTCCTTTTTACGAGTTGACTTTACAGGAAAGGTTTTTACGGACGCTGAATCATGGGCTTTTTTTTTTTGTGTTGCAAATGGGACGAGCCCGAACGCGAGGCCTGACTGTCGTTCCCCCAGACGACGGGCTGAAAGGAGGCACTGAACGGGAAGTGATTCCACAAAGCCCAGCGGCGGCCACACGCCGTAAAGCGCCGGCGGCTTCCTTCCTCACCACTTTACAACCAGGAAGTGCACTGCCCTGCCTTAAGGGGGGACAGACATCAACTGGGACACAAAAACGGACCCCTTTACTCTGTCATATTTCAAGGGGGGGGGGGGGGGGACTGAAGAAAATGCTGCTGTAGATTTTACAATCAAGCCAGCAACGAAGCTATTTGGACCTTTTTATTGAAAGCAGGCCCTTACAGAACACTCCGCTCTTGTTGTACAAGAAAGGACACGTTTGTTCACCCTGATTTTAGCTCATTAACTTAATCTTGGATTTAGAAACTTGTTCTAATGAGACGAGGAGATGAGGGGGAAGCATGTGCAAAAAAACTGGCACACAAAGGGCATTTGCTCCTTCAGTACCTTTAACAGTTAGTTATTATATTAATTATAAGGCTAAATTACTGAAAGTGACCACATGCTCAGAGTAACTGGGACTGTGGCACTTCAGCCAGGTTGCCCGGGTGTACCACACACACACATACATATATCACCTTCACATAATGATGAAATTAAACTGTACATTAGTGGGCAAGTCAAAACATGACCATCCAAAAGCAGTGGGTGTGAGTTTATAAAGGTGCCTGTGAGAAGCAGCAAGCAGGCTTCACTGAGACATTTACAGATGAAGTTTTTTAAAAAGCATCTGAGACACCACTGCATGACTACAGACACTGGAAATGAGTTTATTCCTATCAACCGAAAATTAAAAATCATAGGATTAGGGCAACTGTTTTCAAAACTGGAATGTTCAAAATCAAATACTTATGCAGGCACTGGAAATAATTAGTCATTGGGCATTAATACAATTTAAAAATTAAAACAATTTAAAACTACAACTGCCACACTTTCCTATTAGATACTTTTCCTTCACCATAATACTGTGCACCAGTGGTGTCCACTCTAGGTCTTGTTTGAAGAGCTGCCTTTCAAACAGCAACTGACTGACACCTTAAGGTGATTCAGGTTCCACTCCAATCAACGGTGTGAGTATAATCCGATGATGTATTAAAAAGGAATGCGTTACAGAAAAGCTTTTATGATGTCATAATGACCGGAGCTGTGACTCAGTGTAGACGGGTGGATCTCTGGTGGACACCACCGCTGTTCTGCTCTCCTAAAGCATTCTGTGCTGGTGATGCTGGTGCCCGTGGGCGTGCGGTTGGCACCGTTCCCGGGGTCACTCCAGTGTCTCGGTGTCCTCAGTGAAGAGATCCGCCAGGTCCGCCACCGTCAGCACCGAGGCCTCCGAGTGCTTCATCGCAGTCGCACCGTGACTGGAAACGACAACGGTGCCTTCATTGATATCACTTACTACTACCACCATCAGCTTACATTATATTACATTACTGGCATTTAGCAGACACTCTTATCCAGAGTGACTAATACTGGTTACTTTTTTTTACAATGTTATCCATTTCTACAGCTGGATATTTAGTGAGGCAATTGTGGGTTAAGTACCTTGCCTAAGGGCACAGCAGCAGTGCCCCAGCGGGGAATCGAACCGGCAACATTTCGTAAACATTTCATTTACTCCTTATCCAAGGTGGCCCCTGCCAGATGTTTGCTCCTTATCCACTATGCTACACTGCTGCCCACTATCTTCATCATCATCATCATCATCATCATCAAAAGCATTCCTGTCATCATTATCAACCAGTAGCATTACTAAGCTTCAAAGCTATCATAATTAAAACTAAAAATTACGTCCATTCACTTAAATGACTGATCATTTAAACCAAGAAGCTATGAAGCCACAGTAATATTTTATGAGATATGCAGCCATCAAAGCGATCCACTGAAATCAGAGCATTACCTACATTTTACTGTCTTGACCATACATAGATGGACCTTATAGTGCATTCTCCATTTTGCATTCAAGTTATAATTAAAGCATAATGTTATTTAATAACACAATCCATTCTAATGAATAAGTCCAAGAAGCACTTTTCTACCGCAACTGAAAAATCCTTAAGTCATCAATGGCAGGGAATGTAGTTCCTCTTTGAGGAGGGTGGGGGGGGGCTCACCTTTTTTCTGCTGTTTTCAACATGGTCTGCATTCTTTCCTCTATGGTGGATTTAATGAGGAACCTGTGAACAAAAGTGGGCCTGAAGAGAAGACAGAAAGAGAATGTAAGGTTTATGTTGATAACAAGGTTCCGCTTGTAATTTTATACAACATAATACATTTCTCTTATCACAGCGTTAATGGTGCATGGCAGTGCGTCTGTAATATCAGAAGGTAATGGTGTTTTTATGATCATTAAGCCCTGCAGAAACGTAACTGTACTCTTGTAACAGCTACGACTGTGTGCTTATCTCAGCTCCATTTTGTTGTTTAGTCTGACACTATCAGTGATGTGTTACTTATTGTCTACCTCTGCCCTTGTGGTTGCAGCTCCCATGACATGTGCAGTATTTCAACAAGCAGGTTCTCACACAACAGCAAAAACAACAACGATATAAAGGGCAAGGCTGGCGCACGCACTCCGTTAAGGTTTTGTTCTGTTTAAGCCCACTCCACTCATAAGAAACTGCGATCTATAAACCACATACAGTGATCAAAAACACTGCGATACATTTGTGCAGTAACACTGACAAAAGCTTCTCATGAGCTCTTAAGAATCCACTTCGGGTTACTTACAACATAACACAGTAATACAGTATTCACTGGCAGTTAATGAAAAAAAAAGAGAGAATTATAATTTTTCAATGAATAATCGCATGAATCTTGAGAAAGCGAGGTATGCACCCAACTCCAGAGCAATCCCAGGCACATGGAAATAGTCGTGAGAGAAGAAATATTACCTGCTTTCACAATTTTAATGCACAGAACACACAAATTTATGACAAAGACCATATTGGGCAGAACTTAATTTGCTTGGCCCAACAATATTAGGACTTCTGGAAGCAATACTCGTGTGTAGGTCCTATTCCCTCACTTATGAATGAAAAACCCTGAAATGAGTAATACTTGTTAATGTGAAAATTCGTTTCTTGCAGCCCTTCTTTTGGCCGCTCTTTACCATGGACAGCAGCAGGGTACAGTGGCATGCTCATACAGAAGCTTTCCCTTGCTGGTCAGAACAGGCTGTGTGTGTGTGTGATTGGTGGTGCTGACCTGGTCTGGCCAATGCGGTGGACCCTGCCAATGGCCTGCAGCTCGTGGGCGGGGTTCAGGATGGGCTCCACCAATAGAACATGCGTGGCCTCAATGATGTTGAGCCCATTGGAGCCCGTGTGGAGCGGGAGCAGCAGGATGTTAATATTCTCCTGGTACTTAAAGGAGGAGAGGTTCTCCTGAAGGGGAAAGAGATGTGCAGGTACACATACGCGCATCATTAGCGGCATTGTTAATTAGCATTAATACTGTGATCCACACTGTTATAAATGTTATTAACAGGAAAAAGACAGTGATTTCAGTTAGCATCAACTTTCTTATCATTAAGCAGACCCCCTTATAGAAGTTCATCTTCTTATGCATCACAGACATGTAAATATGGAAATAATATGGACATGCAAGGGATTTAATAATGGTAAGGTTATAAATGGACTGATGTATAAAAATCAGATGCAATCTTTTGAATTAATATTTATTGGAGAGAATCGTTATAATTGTCTTTTTCTGTTGCAAAATGACCACTGTTAATGGGTCAAGATGATCTGAGTACACACAGAATACCTTCAATTCTTCTCGTTAATCAACCAAATGAGCAGAAGACAGGGAAGGTGTATTCTATACGTGGTTCCATACATGATTCCGGTAGCTGGGGTTATACATACTGACATAAAACAAAAAAAACCTGCATACAGACCTGGAATTTATGAATGCCGTTGATCTGGGCAAACTCCATGTTGTTGTCGAACAGCGCTTGAGCGATGATGTCAAGGACACCCTGCCACTGCAGTGAGGGAACAAAGACAGGTTCAGCTCGTTAACGCTCACTGGCAAGCCCCTTCCTCTAATCACAGCTTCACGCTGTGCATGCTGGGAGATGCTGCAAGCATCAAAGTAAGGGCTAGAATGTAGCCTTCTGGTATTCAGCCACACACCAATGAGGGAGAGCGTGTCAGATCCCCTTACAGTGTTATAATAAAAATGTCACACTGTCCAAGACCGTTAATCCTTACTGAGACCACACACTTTGCTTTCTCTCCCGTCACCCAGTGACGGCTGCTCTCTATAAATATTAATGCCCGTGCAGGCCTGGAACAAACTTCAGTTTGAATCAGTCAGGCTGCTACGATTCTGCGCATATCTGACTGCATGACAAAGCATGAACAACGGAAGCTTTGAATCTCAAATGGGGCGTGACTGCTGTACCCTTGAGAAGTGAACTTCACCTGAATTACTTCAGTAAAACGGCTGCACCGTAACTGGACATTGTGTTAAACAATATCTACACAGGTGCAGTTCATATTATTCATTGCACGGTATGTATCTATCCAAGACAGCTTTGCAAGATACTGGGAGAGAGCATCATCAAAAAATCAATCAATCAACAAACATCAATTTTGATCTGAATCGGAACCACATGATCAATAGTGTCACTGTGAATAAGCATTTAGAACAGCCTGCTTCAGTAGTAGCTCTCTGGGTTCAGTAATGCAGGGAGTCTGTGCTATGGAGGTTGATCTGTCCGCAGTACCGTAGAGAAGACGAGTGACTTGGCCCCTGGATCAGTCATCTGGATCTTCTTCAGGGCTCTGACCACGGCCTCCACCTTAGTGGAGTGGCTTCCCTGTGGGACATGAGGCAGAGAGGAAACCACTGAGACATACGCTCAGAAATTTTACAGATATTATAGCAGGGCTGGCACAGTGACCTGCTGTTCATTGCTGATTGGATACTCAGGATATTTGGATTTAGTTATATCAGCAAGACAATGAAACTCAGAGAAAAGCTGAGAGCAGTACATTAGTCTATGTTTTAGAGACAAGGCCGTGTTTTGTGAGAGCCCAGCAGAAGGGTCTGGACAAAGTCACCTTTTTCACAGGTGTAACATCCCTTGAGGTTCCACCCATTATTACTCTTCTAATTCAACAGGGAGATCAGGCTCACACACACCGAGGCTTACTGTACACCTACACCTGCGCCTAAATATATGTGACATATTCTATCAAAACCATCCAGATGTCTCACTGGCAAATCTCAAAGGCTGGTCAAATGGCAAAATGGCCATTTTCATAAAAAAGTTGAACTTTACATATTTTTGGATTTTAAATGATTTTGCTATAAAACAAAAGCTCAACCCAACCTCCAACCCTCAACCCAACCCTAAACTCACCCTTAAACCCAACCCTTGCCCCAACTAAATTTGTGAGTTTGAGACTAGCTAGGAGATGGGCGCATCCACAGACAGGACTGCTACTACGCTGTAAAGGCTAGCCCAGACGAGTTTTGAGTTTGCATCCACAGACTGGGTTGCTTGGTCGTTGTTGACCCTGCCTTGGAGAGAACAGCGCCCCCTGCAGCGTGGGCTGACCTTGACGGGTATGTCCTGGCCCTGGCTGGCCATCTGGGTGGTGAAGACGTAGGAGATCTCGGTGTGGGAGGTGGTCTGCCTGCAGATGGCGCACTTGATGGCGCGGCGGCGGGTGCCCACGCTGTACTGCTCCACGATGATGGCGATGCACTCGTTACAGAAGCAGTGGCCACACGTCAGCACCGCCCACTGGCCGAGAGAGGGACAGCACTTTTAGGACAGCCACACAGGACAGAGGGACATGTCTTCCTGTCCAACAGGTAGGGTTGTAAATCTTATGAAATAAAGCTCTGGACATTGACACACAAACAGAAATGCTGGACTCTGGTTCCTGAACACCACAGAGGCCCAATCACAGGCGGGTTTGGGTGTGCTGTGGCCTGCAGATGATGTCACAGCTTACCTGCTGCCCCAGCGGGCGTGCACAGATGGGACATGGCTCTGGGTTCAAGCCTCCTGTGGATTTATCCTGGGACTGGGGGAAAAAACGGCATTCCAAGTTTTAGGGCAACATTCATAGCATTAACAACACACACAAGAATAAAAGCTCAAAGGCACTGCTGGTGTTGGCAGTGATGCTGGGTTGCACAGACTGTCTGATGGATTATGACAGCACGCGACCGGGCTCACCTTCTCCAGGTTGGTGAGGTACAGTAACTGTCCCAGTTTCTTCTGCAGCTGGGATTTGGCCAAGGCCCGGTCATTCAGCAGCTTCACCCTGTTCTGCTCCACCTGCAGGGAAACGGAAGACTCCAGAATAAGGAGACCCTGGAGAGTCTGATTTGTTCCAGCCACTCCATCCCAGTGTGAGAAGTAAAGTCAATTAAACCTGTGATATTTCTGCATAATCATGCTGGATAAAGCCTGGGAAGGCCTCTGGCAGATTCTTCTGCTGAGAGGTGACTCTCGACCTCTGACCCCTGACCCCTGACCCCTCACCCCCCTCACCTCATGCGGCTCGATGATGTGCAGGAGTTTGGCTTTGGGCTCGTCCGGGTGTCGCACACGCAGACGCTCGGTGGCCATGCCCAGCTCGTCGATCGCTGACACGTGGTCCCTCAGCACCATCCAGTACTCGTGCAGAAGCTTCCCTCACACAGACAGGGAGAGCCAATCAGTGCGACCGTCACTGTCACACACACCAATGCATGAGCCAATCACTGTGACCGTTACTGTCAACCTCCAATGCACACGCCAATCATTGTGACCGTCACTGTCATACACCAACAGGCAAACCAGTCATTGTCACAGTCACACTCCAACAAAACCAATCACTGCAACCGTCACTGTCACACACCAATGCATGAGCCAATCACTGTGACCGTTACTGTCACACTCCAATGCATAAGCCAATCACTGCAACCGTCACTGTCACAAACCGACGCCTAAACAAATTACTATGGCCATCACTGTTGCACACCAATACTTAAGCCAATCCCAGACTGTCATGGTCAAATTCCAAAAAAAAAAACATTCACAGTCAGATAACCAGAAACAGTGTCAAGAACATTTTCCTCAGGGAAGAAAGTTTAAAACTGGGGAGTCCACAGGAAATCTACATCACTTAGTTCCAACTCCAGTCATCATTACTTAACTGGAGCCACTATTTGCATGGTATCTGGAGTCACCTGTCAGTCCACGTGTCAGTCAGCTGCTGTTTTAAGGGTGTCTCTTTTAAAGCTCTCAGCACTGTGCACCTGCAGAGCCAGGAGTGGACACTACTGGTTTAAAATCTGCTCACTTATTAATAGTTTTGTTTCAAAATGCAAGAGGATTCAACATTCTGACTCAATACAATGGTACTCAAAACACTTTTGTCATAACAATAATGCCAAAGGAGATGAAAGGCAGTATATTTCCCAGAATGCATCAGTGCGTACCTTGTACTCTTTCTTCCAGGACTCAAAGAGCTCCATGAAGGTGTTGCCCTCCTCCACCAGGGCAGGGTCCATGCGGCGCCCCTTGGCAAAGGACAGAATGGCCTTGAGTGCCCGCTCCATCTCGCTGGCCGCCCACAGACCGCGGCTCGTCGTGGGAAGCCTGTCGTCCACTAGACCCTCCTCATCCTCAATCATCTCCTCGAAGATGGCCGTCTGGCCCTTCACACTGTGAGCACAGCGGGACATTACCCAGAATGCACTGTGAATCCAGGTCTCCAAGAGCAGGCTTAGCATCAATGTCAAAATTAGTATTTCTGTATTATGCACAGGGGACGTTCTGTATGGCGTTACACCTTCTGAAATGTAACATGAGGCATATTAAGGGTAAAAGCTGCTGAATTCAAACTACGTGATGTTCAGAACTCTAGGACGCTAGAACAGCCTAAGGGCAATTTATTCACTTTAGGTGCCTTTATTAAGACAGGCAAGAACGGATAATACGACCCTAGGCTCTCCTTAAGATTTAAAGAGTGATGAGAAAACGACCAGCCTCTCTGATATAGGAGCGTGACTTATGCTTGTCTGGTGCATTTTTTCAGGGTATGGGAGTCTGAGTACTTACGTGTGAGAAAACAGCTTGGACTCATAGTCGGTGAAGAGTTCATCTGCTTTGCAGAACACGCAGCTGAAATATGAAGAGATAAATCTGGCTGTAGTCTGGAGGAGTGGTTATGCAATTCAGCTTCAGAAACCACAAGGTTTTAGGTTTGAATCCCGGCTGGGACACTGTTGCATCCTCAAAAAGACCTTCAAATCTATAAATGAACCATATGTACAACGCTCGCTTTTAGCGGTGTTACCCCAGATGAAGGTGTTCCGCCTAGCAAATGATGGAAATTAAATGTGAAGTACGCACATATTGTTCTATTAAATGAGATTAATGACCAAAGAAATGGCCTTTCCTGACAAGGTTAAGGGAAAGCCTCACAGGTGGCAGGCTTCAGACTGGACACAGACGCTGGTTTAATTGCCTCAGCAATGGCTGCCTGTCTTTATTACCTGTCAACTTCCAAAATAAAATCCAAATAAACGGCCACCATTCAATCCCACTGCACTGTGGTCTATCCTTCATTTTGGCTAACAAAGTTAAACAAGTGTTATTTGTCTTGCTGTCTTGCAGAGCACTGTGAATCCAGCAGTCACAGAAATAAATGAAAAATGTGAATATAAAGGAAAAGTGACACTTGCTTAAATACATTTCACAAGGTAATGAGCAAAAAGCCAAAGACGGAATGACCACCACGATCTCTGGTCCTGGGCCCTTTGGCCCTGTGGAAATCAGTAGTACAGTATTATATACCTAAAGAACAGGTGTAAGAAGGGTCTCAGAATACAACAGTAGAGATACATGTAAATCAGTAGGCTGTTAAAACCTTTTTCTTTTTTTTTTTTTTTAATGGTAAAAATACACTTAAAATGTAACATTAAATGAAAAGTCACAACACTTTTGTGTGAGTGTGACAACTGTATCTTCCAATGTTATGATTTGTAACATGAAGTTATCTTGGTGAAGGAGGATGCTAGAGACCAGCTGACTGGCTGCCTTACTTGTTGAGCGGCAGGCGCACGGGTCTCAGGTGACAGATGGTGGCCTCCTCGATGACCTCCTTTGAGGGCGGGCCCTCCAGTTTCTTCACAGCGTCCTGCACTGTCTTCTGGGACTTCAGAAGATCGTCCATCTGAGAGCTGAGGAGGTACTGCAGGCCCCGCCCATCCCGGAACCTGGAGGAGCCACATCATTACACCAGCGCTGGGTTACGGAGACACACACACACACACACACACACACACACACACACACAGGTTCTGGTATCTTACTTGTCTGCCATGGAGATCTTGTTTGGCTCCTGTTTGTAACTGCAGGTCAGCTCGTTCTGGATGCGAAGGACCAGGTCGTCGTCAACGGCATACTGGATCGCCCGCTGTATGACATCCAGCCACCAGGGGGAGCGCAGATGCACCTGCAACACAGCAGACAGAGGAGATGTCTTTACTGCACAGAATTACAGGCTGTGTGTAAAAAACATACAACTCCTTATCACTCACATCAACACCAGAGTTCAGAGACACCTTCTCCAAATACATGCAGTTAGGTAATTCTGTTGATCCATGTTATATCAGTGTCTGCTAAACTGGTTATGCTGGTTTCCTCCTGTGTTGTGCCAGTTTGTAAGAGCAGAGCTCTCAGTGTCTGTCTGGTTTGTTCAACAGCATGACGCCCGTGCAGAGTGTGAGGGTGAGGGAGGAGGGTTGAGGGAGAGGAGGGAGGGGTGAAGGGATGAGGGGGTGAGGGAGGAAGGGGAGGGTGAGGGGTGAAGGGGCGAAGGGGTATTTGGCGGTTTGGCGCTGACCTTGCGCTTCAGCTCGCGGATGTTCTGCAGGACGGGCTGCAAAGCCTGCTGGGCATCCGCCACCTCAGAGTTAGACTTGGTCATGTAGTGCTGCCTGAGCTGCTCCGCCTGCAGAGAGAGAGAGAGAGACACACTGACGTACAGACAGACAGACACACACACACACCTGCTCTGCCTTCATACAGAGACACACACACACACACCTGCTCTGCCTTCATACAGAGACACACACACACACACACCTGCTCTGCCTTCATACAGAGACACACACACACACACACACCTGCTCTGCCTTCATACAGAGACACACACACACACACACACACCTGCTCTGCCTTCATACAGAGACACACACACCTGCTCTGCCTTCATACAGACACACACACACACACACACACACACACCTGCTCTGCCTTCATACATAGACAGACAGACACCTGCTCCAGCTGGAGAGACAGAGAGACAGACACAAGCACATATGGGCAGACAGACATACCATCTCTGCCTGGAGAGAGGAGAGCAACAGAGAGAGAGAGATGTGCATAGGGACAGACAGACATGCACATCTACACACACACACAAAAACACACATCCACCCACACACCTCCTCTACCTGGAGAGTGGAGATGACAGAAATACACATGTATGGAGAAACGGAGAGAGAGAGAGACACGCACACGCGTGCACACACACACACACGCACACACACGCACACACCGCTTGAAGAGCGGGGAGCAGTCAGAGGGAGAAACAGAAACGCACACAGAAAATCATGTTACAGGGAGCATGTAATCTGACCTCCTCTTGCAGACGATCATCCCTCAGAGTCGGGGGTATCCCAGGGTGCTTTGCGTTCAGCAGCTCCATTAAATTGTGTGTAGCATGCAGCCTCTGTGTGAGCACAGAAAGTTACAGTTAGCAGGAGAACGCTGGATAATGTTCAATAACACTCCATTCCTCCCCTTCCTATCCGAACAGAGCTGAGGGCAGCAGGGGCAGAGACACAGGGCAGGGCCGGGGAAGGCTCCCACAGGGAGTCTGACCTGCAGCGAGTCCGTTTTCAGCCTGTCTTTGTGCTCCTCTGAAGAGCGCAGCACCTCTCTGTAGAGCTCCACCGCCTCCACGAATTCACCTGCAAAAGAAGCAGAGCTTGAACACCCCTCTGAAGAACACGGGAAATGTGTGAGGTCTGTACTAACACACACCTGCAGTCCAGGTTTTTTACCGCCAAGCTTTGGACTTCTCATAGCACTGACTTCTGAAAATGAGAGTAGACGTGGTGGAATGTGCCTCTGATGACACTGCATGCTGAAGCTGAGAGCAGCCCCACAGGTACGCCCCTCTGATGACACTGCACGCTGAAGCTGAGAGCAGCCCCACAGGTACGCACCTCTGATGACACTGCACGCTGAAGCTGAGAGCAGCCCCCCAGGTACGCCCCTCTGATGACACTGCACGCTGAAGCTGAGAGCAGCCCCACAGGTACGCCCCTCTGATGACACTGCACGCTGAAGCTGAGAGCAGCCCCGCAGGTACACTGCACGCTGAAGCTGAGAGCAGCCCCACAGGTACGCACCTCTGATGATGTGGATGCCCGCCAGGCCATTGAGGGCACAGACCAGCTGCCTGTGGGCCTCCTCACACTCCACTCTGCACTTCTTCTGCAGGGACTTCAACAGCTCCTCCATCGTCATGGTGCTGCGCGGAACACACAGTCACATGACCACCTTAATGCAGTTCAGCGTGTCAAAGACTCCACCCCCACTGTCCACCAGTACAGCTTTTCTACTGTAGCTTTCATTTTGTTGTTGTACAAGAATGACTTATACAAAGACAAATTATTCAAATCAAAGTACAGTGCACCATTAAGAGAATACAATGCACCATTAAGGAAGTACTGGTTCCCAATTAGTATGTAAGGTGAGTATGGTTCACAATTCTGGAAATACAGGTATAGTGTCTCATTACGGAAGTATGGAGTCCCATTATGGAAGTATTCTGCACAATTACAGTTAGGTTGACAATTATTGAAGTATAGCAGAAGTACTCTGTATTACTTCTCACTGTGGATGTACAGAGTCCCGTTATGGAAATATGTGGCAATATTATGGGATATGTATGGTTGACCGTTAAGGCAGCACCACTCCCCACATCCCACAGCAGTACAGACCCGCGCTCTCACAGGGTAGCGCCGAGGCGCGGCTCACCTCTTCTGGAAGGGCAGGAACTCGCCCCGGACGGCCTGCGGGTGGCAGCAGGCCTGACGCAGCCGCAGCAGCGGGTACAGGATGGTGTTGACCGTGCGGCGGTCCAGACTGCCCAGCTTCAGCGTCCAATCAGAGATCTTCCTCAGCTTCAGCAGGGCGTCCTGGGAGCAGACCTCGTGCTGACGGTGGTAGAAGTGGCCCTCGACAGGCGAGAAGTTCAGCCAGTGGATCTCCTCCGTCTGTGGGGGGATCTGGATCTGCGGTGGGAAGGGAAGAGGGGGATTATGGGAAATGTGACTTTAACAGGTTATTAACAGAGAACAGAGGCTTGCTTGTCAGAGTGAAGTCGTAGAGCTGCTTACCTAAGGACACAGGGCTTGAAGCATATTGCACAAATATTCTGTTAATGTTAGTTTCATTTCCGTTAAATCCAAACATTAAGTTCACACAGACTGCTGTGCTGAAGCCTTTGTTGCCTTCATTGAAACTTGTTTTGTTTTACAGGTGTAAGATTCCATCTAAAAACTTTTTTATACCTTTCATGTTTCATTGGTTGTGTTTTCACAAGCTGCTTAAATTGTGATTCTAAGTACAGTGGGATTAAACTGAATCTGGACCAAAAATAAGCCTCTGTACAAATCAGTATTCCTTTGCCTTAAAGATGTCACTATAAATTAGATGAACCGGGCCAATCTGTTCTGCCACTGTAGGCCATTATCAGTGATAACACGGCTGGAATCAAACCCAAGCCGTACAGCTCAGCAAACATCTGACAATTTACATTGGTACTGAGTATCCATTCTTTGCAAAACGCCTCTGTTACCACACCTGGTCAATGACGTCTTTTTTAGCAGACCTCCACAGGAGCTGGCCAATCAGGTTGTACAAAGGCTCTGCGTTTCCACGGCGATACGGGCGGTACAGCAACTGGTCCCACCAGTACTTCACCCAGTACGGGTCCACTCCCAGAAACAGAACAAGCCCATACAGGTCTGAGCAACACAAAGACAGAAAGCTCTGAGGACAGAGGAAGACGTTCACTGTGCAACAAATCTGCTATTCAACCCAATAGTACAGAAATCTCCAGATGCAGTACCCCAATGTTCGTCTATCTGATTGTTGTTGTATTTTTAGTAGTACTGTCATTGACAGTAAATACATGTTCCTCTTGGTCTGCTCAACATGTCAGAAGAAATGCCTAATCAGCTCAATCAGTCGAGTGTCACTTTAAGAAGATTTATTCCACTGTCACAAGTCGAACACAGAAAGGTCTCTCCATGATCTCACCTTCCAGGCCCCTCTGTACTGGAGTGCCGCTAACACACCAGCGGTTGACAGAGGTCAGGCGCAATGCCATTTCTGCAGCCTAGGGGGCGACAAACACACTGTGATGTTCCTGTGAAATGGCAACAGTCTACTTCAATCTGAATTATGGGAGGAGAAGCAGCTCTTTTCCTGTGAGGGGGGAGGGGTTTACCTTGGCGGTGGTGCACTCCACCATTTGCGCCTCGTCCAGGCAGACGCGCCACCACTCCACGGCCACCAGGGGGCTGGGCACGGCCATGTAGCGCTTCTGGTTGCGGAAACGGCGGCCGTCCTCGCTGTTGCTATGAGGGAGGTCCACGTAGTTGAGCTCGGAGCGGAGCACATCGTAGGTGGTGATGACCACATCCTGCTCCGCCAGCACGTGCGGCTGGATGAAGCCGTGCTTCTTTACACCCTGGTAAACCTGGCAGCAGAACACACAGTGACCCCTAGTGGTCAGGGGGAGGAAGAACGTTTCACAGCACCTGCAGCAGCTTAGTCTCTAACTCCATATGGCAGAAAATCAGCAGTGATGGTATTTCCACACCATGGGTCAACATTTTTTTCCAGATTTTTCTTATACACTTACACATAAGATTTGCTATAATTATGCCAAGCAAATTTGCAAAGCAGCCAGCTAAAGACCTAATTAATACTGTCATTGAAAGAAAGAAAGAAAGCAAAGAAGGGGCTTGCATATTTATTCAAGAGAGCAAAAGTTTAGAGGTATGTTTATGTAAATATAATAATTGATTCAACTTTTGCTAATATCTGCCCCATGAAAACATTAGCTGGAACAGTTTCAATTAGTCTTTAATAATTAATACTTTTAGACCCTACTAAAGAATAATCACTCCGAATGAAAACTACTGAACACCTTTCTGTATTATTATTGTTCACAGAAACACTTCTGTCATCCTTATACTAGAACAAACTCATTTCCAGCAAGCCACACCCATCATTAAGTACTAAGACCAGATGTTTGTGAAGTTATGGCCAGATCCAAATCCAGATAAGAGTTCCATGAACAGTTCAGCCAAATGTTAACAGTTCAGCCAACAGTACAGCTAATTAAACTCACACCAAGCTCGTCTGTAACCCTGCCATCTTCATAACATTCATAACAGCTGGCGCTAGCTACAGAGAGCCCCTCCTCTCCCCGCCCCTCACCTAACCCCACCCCCTTGTCCCAGCCCTCCCCTCCCTGACCCCGCCCTCACCAGGACGCGCAGGGAGGAGCAGCGTACATGGCGGTTGATCTCCTCCACCCACTGGTGGCAGATGGAGCTGGGGGAGATGATGAGGGTGGCGCCGGTGGGCACGGGCGTCATGGCGACCAGGCAGTGGGGGCAGTAGAAGGGCGTGGTGCCCAGGCTCTCCTCCTTGTAGTTGACGCACTCGGCGTGCTGCCAGAGCAGGCAGTTGAGGCACTGCACGCGTGCCTTGTAGTCCACCAGCCCCAGCTCGCCACAGATGCACTCGAAGCGGTAGTCCGGCGTGTTGAAGGGGAGCACCACGGAGGCCCGGGTGGGGGGTGCTTCCGAATCCGCCTCCGGGGTGTCCTCCTCCTTTACCTCAGGTTCGCTTTTCCCTGGTAGGGCGGGGCCTGGGTCTTCCTCTGTTGCGATTGGTGGGTTTTCCTGAGCTCTGATAGGTGGATCTTTGGCAGCTCCGCCATGATTGGATCCCTGTGCACCTGTCTCGGGGTCTTCAGCACCGTGCTCTCCATCTGACGGGACATCTTGCCTGCTGTGGCCATGTTCTGCGGGAGAGAGGCTCGGTGGGGTGCTGGCTTTCAGTGAGTCCTCTGGGTTACAGCTCCCCCCTGTGGTCTCCAAGCTCACTGCAGCCTCTTTCTCCTGAGTCCTGCGAGACGTTCTTCTCTGTCCGCGGTCTGGGGTGGCAGGTTTCTGCCGGAAACACCGCAGGACAGAGAGATGTAAGCACTTCTGATGCAGGCAAAGTGAGAAAATTAATCCTGGCAATGTGGTGTAGTGATAAGAAAACCGGACTTAGAAACCAAAAGGTTTCAGGTTCAAGTCCCAAGATCAATATCTACTTCCACCTCTGTGCCTAAGACCATTCCTGAAACATACCCGAATTGTTGCAGCACAGTACTTCAAGCTTTATAAATGGACTGTACGCTACAAACTTTACATTTTTGTGTTTTTCTGGGAAGGGGTATTTGCTGTGCAAACAGAATAATTACGTAAAAAAAATCAGTGAGGTGTACTGGAAATGTTGTGCATCTGCTTAAACATGTGCTGATGTTTCCCAGTGCTTCCAACAATCAGTTCTGAGGTGGATAAACCAGCTGAAACCAACTCATTAATCCATTACTGACACATTACAAGTGTTCACCCCCGCCCCAACCAAAAAAATAAATAATAGGCAAACATACAGGCTTGACAGTGGCCATCTTCTTCTTGGTGTCTTTGTACTTCTTCCCGAGCTTGAATGACCCTGCCAGTCCGCGACCTTTGACCTGCTCCACCATCTCCTCTTTGATGAGCTTGCTCAGGGTCCTCTTGATGTGGGTGCGGTTCCTGAGCAGGTCGTAGCCGTAGGTGGTGCGGATGTAGGCGAATATGGCGTTCACAGAGGCCCCCTTCCCCACCCTCATCTCCTTTATAGCGGTGAGAAGCATCACACGCACAGCTGTGTGTAAAAAACATAGATATACCCTATGATACAACTGTAATATTAACCATACAAATTCATATGTACAGTCAATGAAAGCTGTAAGAGTTGAGTCTTTAAAATGATACCCTTAAAATGATAATAAAACACTGATATTGATAAAGTAAACAAATGATAAAAGCTTCTGCATTCTGAGTGAGGGTATCAGAAATCTATCTACAGTTCAAAGCCTCTGAACATTTTACATTCCAACCTATAATGTTTACCCAATCTCTGAACATTTTAAATTCCAACCTATAATGTTTACCCAATCCCTGAACATTTTAAATTCCAATCTATAATGTTTACCCAATCTCTGAACATTTTAAATTCCAACCTATAATGTTTACCCAATCTCTGAACATTTTAAATTCTAACCTATAATGTTTACCCAATCTCTGAACATTTTAAATTCTAACCTATAATGTTTACCCAATCTCTGAACATTTTAAATTCTAACCTATAACGTTTACCCAATCTCTGAACATTTTAAATTCTAACCTATAATGTTTACCCAATCTCTGAACATTTTAAATTCTAACCTATAACGTTTACCCAATCTCTGAACATTTTAAATTCTAACCTATAACGTTTGCCCAATCTCTGAACATTTTAAATTCTAACCTATAACGTTTACCCAATCTCTGAACATTTTAAATTCTAACCTATAACGTTTACCCAATCTCTGAACATTTTAAATTCTAACCTATAACGTTTACCCAATCTCTGAACATTTTGCATTCTGCCCTGCAGCTCTTACCTGGGTAGGACACTTTCTCTTTGGGTCGTATGTCACGTTTCAAGTATTTGGTTCGCTCCCTTTCTCTCGGTGGGGGGGGGACGAAGTAGTTGACCGAACGCCCCTGCGAAAACAAAGCCAAAAGAAACACGAACACGCGGGTTAGACAAAAACCCCACCTCTTCAAAAAGATGCACCGTGATCGTCACCAAAGCAGTTCCTAGGAGTCTCTTCAAAACACACATTGCACTTAATACCAAAGCCCATGAGTCTGTGCTGGTGGGGAGCCCCGTCCAGACGTCACATGACCGGGAGGGGCGTGGCAGGGTACTGACCGCAGGCAGGGTGAGTCCGCTGCGCTCCAGGCCCTGACGCGTGTTAAACAGGATCAGCGCCAGCACCTCCACCGTCTTCCCCAGGCCCATCTCATCCGCCAGGATCCCGCCGGGCCAGTCCACCCCGGCCAGGGGGTACTCCCGAATCAGGCTAAAAGGGGGGGGGGGGACGACAGGAAACCACAGCTTCAGATCCTGCACTGCCACAAATCCGGCCAATAAAAACTGTGCATTTACAAAAACCTGCCCGGCCAATATTAAGCCCAACAGCCTACAACAGCCTATCAAGACTGCATTGAGGACTTCTCGTTCTTCAGACTTTTCCTCATCTTCTGCAGCGCGTGGGTCGTTCGGTTTGAAATCAGCTTCCCTTCGTCTCCCTCATCTTTTGACCTGAACGGGTGTTCCTGTTTCTTGGTCAACTGCAGAAACTTCTATTCATATTCAGTGGACGCTCTTACTTAGCCTGGTATAAAAGTGCACCTAATAACTGAACATAAGGCTACAGATGCACAGCGGGGCCTGAATGACCTAAATGGCCTGATGGGCAGACATATTTGTCCAGGCTGACACTTTCGGGACACCTGTCCCATCCTTCTACCTGACTGGAATGCAGAGGTGATTTTTTTCAGCAGATAAGTAAGGCTGTCAGGTTGCGCTATAATTACCGATCAAAAGGCAAAACTGTCAATGACTTCCGTTTTTTTTTTTTTTTTACAATTTGATAAAGGATGACCCATTTTTACAGCACAGTGGAATCGCTGGGGGCTGTCTGTACTGGGTGAATAATTTACAGTGTGTAGTTCCCTGCAAGTGGAGGAACAGACAAATGAAAAGGAAACTGCACAGTCTCTCTCACCAGCCTGTGTATGGGTTGTAGTAGAGCTTCTTTTCACACAGTGTAACCACCTCTCTCCAAAGGAAATGCAGGGATTTTCCTGAAAAATAAAGAAACACAAAGCTTCATTGCATAATTCATGGTGTGGGGTCTGATTTGTGACATAAAAATAGGACACATAAAAATATCCTGGAGTTTAGAATGCAGCTTCTAAATGTCTTGGAATTATTTGAAGAAATGAGGTTCCCCAGACCCCCAAAACTCCTCCAATGTGACACTGGCGACCCTCACCCCGACCCCACCCAAACCAATCAACTGGTATGAATATCAAATTTGATATTCATATTCAGTGTTATGCCGGTTCCATTTGACACAAAAAGCACCAGGAAACATCCCAAATTGTCCCTAGTAACCAATACCAAATACACAAAGTTTTCAAGGTCGATGCCTCTATCCTGGTGCAGCTTACAGAGGTTATACTTTATAAGCAATCACTGCTTTTTGTGCCATATTTACCCATTTAAGAGAGCACCGGGTCCCTCACTGTGACATGTTTACCCCTTTAAGGGAGGATGTAGGGCCTAGCATTATCACTGCTTGTGCTATGCTTACCCCTTTAGGAGCGAAAGGGGGGGCCCAGCATCATCCCTCCTTATACCATGTTTACCCCTTTAAGAGAGGAAGCGTCATCGTACCTTGCGGCGTTTCGCTCTTGTACTTCTCCCTCTTCAGCATCCAGTTGACCGCCTGGCGCTGGTAGGGCCGCAGCACGGGGATCAGGGCCTCGTGCTGGACGTCCCAGGGCAGATCCAGGCCCTCCTCCTGGTGGAGGTGCCTGACGTGGTCGTACAGCTCCTCCACGTTCTGCCGCTCCAGGTCCGTGTCGCTCTCCTCCTCCTCGTTCTCCATGACCTCTGTAAGGGTGAACCGCTGTTAGTGAAATGCATGGCTGACCAGAATTTCCACAACCTTAACCAGGTGTTTTTCGACCAATCACGCTAGGGCATTTCCTGTACTTGGTCTATATGTACAATACTGTCAAAATCAATACAAATCATCCCTTCAGTTATGGACCGTGGAACATTACACTACATTACATTCATTTAGCATAACTTCCAGCCCAGAGAAACAACATGGTCAAACAGCAGTTGTCAAAGGTAACCCCTCTGCCCCATATGTGTGTGTGTGGTGCATGTGTGTGTGTGTGGTGCTTTTTTGTGTGTGTGTGTGTGTGTGTGTGTGTGTGTGTGTGTGTGTGTGTGTGTGTGTGTGTAGAGCGGATGGGTGTGCTATGAAAACTGCACAGCTCTATGATGCTACCCTACATGCAGCTCAATCTAACCCCTGATGTTGCCACGTAGGAACCCGTTTTAAGATGCTGTTTGAAACCATGCTTTTCCCACTACACGACAGTTCCCTCCCCGTGTTGTGGTTTCCATTACCTGGAATGATGAAGTCGTAGAAGAGCTCCATCAGCTTCTGCAGCAGCTGATTGGCCTTCCTGATGCGCCCGTTCCCCTCACTCAGGAACTCCGGCCGGCCCAAGGCCGCCTCCAGGATGAAGATGCCCAGCTGGTACCCGAAAAAGCAAAGAGGAGGGCAGAGGACACTGATATACAAGTAACTAAGTATACAGTACCTCATTCAACAAGGCATACTGTACGCAAGTCACATGACACTGCATTCACTTAGCAGATGCTCTTATCCAGGGCGACTTCCAGCACAAAAGAACAGAAGTGTATCCATTCAAGTTGAAGGAGGAACAGTGTCAGACCAGGCTAACAACACTCCCAGACCAGTGAGCACAACACTATTGTGTGAGCACAACACTATTCAAGCCCTACCACAAGTTAACTTGTGCACGCTGACTAAACAAGGGAAACGTTCAAACACAAATGATGACAACTACCATGTTCAACTGCAAAGTGATACAAATTACGATCTTATTTTGAATGGAAACCAAGGACAGCTAAACAGAGCCTTAAATGATGGGTATAACACTCCACTGAAAGATGTCTTTATCTTAATGTGGCAGGGACTTCCACTGGCATTGCCCAAGCTTCCCATCCATAGCCCCATACCTTGATGTTCATCTCTCCTTGCTTATGACCCAGCTGGATCAGCCTCCTCCTCTGGAGCCAGGCCAGGTCCTCCAGCACTGCACCAGGAAGGGAGCACTCCACTGGGCAGAGCTGCTCACCACTACACCCAGGCTCCTCTGGGCCTCCACCCTCGCCCTCCTTGCGGAGGCTTACACTGAGCTGATCCCCGGTCCTCTGGAGGCCGAAACTCCTGCACCCCACCTCCAGTGGGAACTGTTTGGGATGGAGGCTGAACTCCCCGATCAAAGCCTTCCAGACCGACTCCAGGTCCGACATGGGAAGGACGGCAAGGGAGAGTGTCTTGGGCGTATCAGAGGAGGAGGGGCATGGAGGCTCCTCCATCGGTTCTGTGGGCGGGGCTGAGCTGGAGCAGCTGACCTGGAGAACCTCCTCACTGGCCCCCCCAAGAGGGGCCACAGAGGAGCCCGGGAGCAGAGTCTCTTCGTCATCCAGGACGATGATCTCCTCGTTCCTCCGGTCTTCGTGCATGTTCCAGTTCAGCCTCTTCTTCGCCTCCTCGTCCACCCTCACGGGCGGCGCGCGCTTCCTCCTGCTGCTCATGCCTGCAGGCGCGTGCGGCCTGCAGAAGAGACACGCGCCGCTACGTTTTCCATGCAACGTAAATGCAGGTCGAGGCTAACATTGCCAATGATCGCGCTTTACTACAGAATGGGCTTTGAAAAGCTATGCATTTTAAACTGAAGAGGATGTGATTAAGCTGGTACCGTTTCATATGAAAGAACAGGTGTTAAAACATTTATGACTATTACAGACATTGTAATACACGCGCAGCATTTTTACTAATGTATCAATTTACTCATTTACCCCGGGATATTCGTACAACTGCCGCTGCGTTTCTAACGCGACCACAACAGGTCGACGAAGATCACGGTGCTGACTTCCAATCAGAAGCCAGAACGAGTGACAAAAACCTAAACAAATACACTTGTTTCCAAGTTGCGCCCATTGAAAAACATGGCCTTACCTGGAGCTGAGAGCTGTTGCAGGTTACCTCCAGAGATGACACCGGTTAGCTGCTCTGCAGATCCACGTCTATGTCATCACTGCTAATGTTCATGATTCTTCCTTACACAAAATTTGTAAAAATCCGTCATTGGTGTCCGAAATGAATAAATCAAGGTAAACTACATTAGACTAATGATAGTCTACTTGTTTAGTTACTTGTGTGTAATTTTGTAATCTCTATCGTGCTGGCTAGTTAGTACAGTTAACCGATTAGCTAGCTTGCTAACTGAACTCACAGGAGCCTAGCTACCTAGGTTTACCAGCCAGTGTTATTTTAAAAAACCAGTCTATACCACGAGTAAGCGCAGAACCATTTTAAAACGTGTTTAATTAGATTAACTAGTTGCCTGACTAGCTACAATTGATGTAGCACAGAAACATGCTACAACCCAGCAAGTTTACTGCAGTACTGAGTCTGTTTCATTGACTATCTAGCTAGAATAGCCATTTTCAAAACAAAGAATCACTTAGCTACCAGCTATCAAGCTACTTTTATTATATATAATGCCTTTTAGACATATGATCGTAGCTAGCTGTGTCAACCTGAACTGACTACGTAACGCAAAGAGACAACTAGCTAGCTGGCCAAGTGAGCAGCTAGTTTCTAGTCGGTGCAATATTTTCTTTACAAGTCCACGGCTAGCTAAAACACAGTTGCGCACCCCGCCATCTTTAAATGCTTCCACAGGAAGAAAGCCGCTCACATGTCTGATAAGCGCACCGGTTAGACACCAGAGGGCAGTATAAGCCTGTTTTAATTTCCACAAACAGCTTAAAGGCTCTGAAGAACTCAAACTCTTGCTATGCAAATGTTATCCGATTTGGAGCCGGTTGCTGCTTGGGAATTCTGCGTTTTAATATAAGTAGGACATGAATACTTTTACCAGGCTCCGTCTTTGCCTTGTTTATGTAAAAATGTTCATCATTTGATAAATACATTGCTATTCGTCCTGGCATATACCAAAGGACACCAGAGAAGGAAGGCAATCCGGACAATGATAAAAATATTAATAATAATATAATCATAATACTTATTACTAATATTATTTCTAATGGTAATTATTTTTAATGCTGGATAGATAGATAGATAGATACATACATAGATAGATAGATAGATAGATAGATAGATAGATAGATAGATAGATACATAGATAAATAGATAAATAGATAGATAGATAGATATAATCACACTTTAATCTGTAAATATTTAAGATATAATGGTAATTTTATCAAATCATTTTGCTTTTTTTCATTATTATTATTCCTTTATTTCTAGCCTGTTCTCAGTAGCCTTGTGCTGGCAGCCTTGCCTTGGAATGTAGTTCTGAAATCAATACATTGTGTACCGTCTCTCACCGGTGATGTCAAATTAGCCTTATTGAAATTCATTCCTTGATCTCTTATTTCTCTCAGTGTTCACACCTCAACTGACTTTCAAATATCTGTGAATGATCCCGGTTTATCTCTTTCTGTGTATTCCATTTTTCTTTGGAACATCTTAGATGTTTTGTTAATGATCTGATTATCTTTTTTTTTAATCACTAGAGCTGGGGTTGTCCATTCATAAGAACTGTGTCCCTTGATAATGTTCAGTTACCAGTGATGATTGTTGTGTTCTATAAGCATGCTTTTGGACTCATGCGACTGTTATTATACACAACCACAACACCACTGACAGATATTCTTTAATCCGTGTGAGTCACAGGGTACGATCATATTTTGTTCTCTGTGTTTGACTTTATTAAAATAAGAAGGAAAACATCTCCCTCTCCCTTGATAAGGCAGTAAGGATTTTTTTTTTCTCTCTTTCTGGCTTTCTCAATCCCTCCCCAGAGGGCAATATCCTGTGGCATGCAGCAGTTTACCCTGTTTGGTCCTATCTAGGACACGCAGTTGTGTTATAAGCCCGGGCGACTGCATGCTGGTAGCACTGTGGCATACATTTCTTAAAATGGAGGAGGCTCTTAAGTGTCTGCAGTGGGAGAGGGTGGGCGCAGCATTAGAGTAACCCCCTCTGACACCAGCGCTTAGTCACCGGCGTGGCACCACGGGCCGGAGCAGGGGTCTGCAAAGGAGGACTGCGCTGCTGTTGATCTCATCCTACATTTCCACAAGTCTGCCTCATTAAACGTCAGACACTGCAAGTCTCTGATATCCCCCCCCCAAACCCAACTCCCTGCACACACACATTTTCATTGACCCCGCTCAGCCATTGTTAGGACAGCCACATTGTAGTGAATGCTGCTTTATTCTTTAAACATTTGTACACAGTCTTCCTGGCTTTCCTCTGTGTCTGTGTGGTACGCATTCTTGTGGCATACTCCTTGGGTTATGCTTGCTGACGGCACACAAAGGCTTCAGCTCTTTCCTTTTTTTTTTTTTCGCTGTGCTGTTCATACACCTCTGGAAGATTAGCATAAAATTATGAATCATAAGAAGACTGCCACTATACTGGCAGAGTGAAATCAAAGCCTCGGGGTAACCACTGTTGGCAGGCAAAGTCAAGCCATCTTCCATGAAAATGACGCTGCGTCCTTCTCAGGGAATTGCTTTCTGTTGGAGTCTGTAACCTTGTTTTATGTTCACTAATGTAAATCTTAGGTGTGGGGAAGCACTCATGTTTATTTCTGAAAATTCCTAATCTCATACAAAGCTAACTACCAATTACTTCTTTAGTCTGTCTGCTTTATCTACACATTGCTCCTACTGGAGTCATAGGGGGCTAGGGCCTCACTCAACCCATGCAATAGAAACACTACCCAAGGAATGTGATTTCCTATGGATTCAGTGAAACTTATACTTGAGTAGTGATCTTTTCAAAGAAATATTCCTTTAGTTTTCAGCAACACTGAATCTCATGAAATGTTAACCACCCCCATCATTTAGGTCATGTAGTGTGCTATAGAAATGTAAGGGATTCCACTAGGACATCTGACACCATTTGGGTTCGAGGCCGAGTGGGGTGACTGCTCTCGCCCTTCACTACAACATCACATCAAACAATAAATTAAAAGGTGTCAAATTTTTAATTATTGCTTTTATTTGGAATTATTTGTTATGTGCTGGTAAAAGAAAAAATAGGCTGTCATCCAAGTGGCCTGGATTGGCACACCGTGGATAGTCATTTCAACGAAGCTTATCTCAAGGCGTGTTGTGGCGTTTCCAAGAACACCCGAGAGTGCCATCCCGAAGCCGAACGGAATCCAGCGTGAATGATGCCGGTGTTACAGTAGATTGCAGTGCGCGTCTGTTTGTATAACGAGACAGAATGTCTGTACATCACAGCGCCGGCTGGAGAAGGAGCGTTCATGTCGGAGTCTCTTTGAGAGTAATTGAATCTCATGCGTTTCTGTTTAATTTTGTCCGCGCTGACCGCCGGATCAAAGGGCCTCATTAGCCCGTGCGCTCCGAGAGCTTCGGGGAGATGGCTTGTATCCTGTCGTGCTCCACATTGTCTGAAGCTGAAGAGAGATGAGCAGTTTCCTCCGGAGCAGATTACCCCCGCCTTAGAACAGAATCCTGAATAGTTCATCATAACCCCAAAAAAATGAATCCAGGAACACTCTGTGACCCAATTTACTCTAGCCTTCTACAGCTTGAGAAATACGGGTTCTCTCTCTCCAGGCTCCGGATTTGATCTCGTTTTCGTTGCGGTCGAACATTCTGCAGTAATGGTCAAGATCAACGTCTATAGACCAATAATGTAGCCATGTTGCACCTGATATAAAATAAATTATTGATCTATCAGCTGGAGCTTTTGACAATAGGCTATAATACAGGAACACCATGGTACCCTGACTGTAACCTAGTTGTTTGCAGTGAGGTGTCAGCACAATTTGGGATTTCCGAAAGAGGACATTGGTCGTGAGTCTGCACTGAATCACTCTACTCAAACCGCGCCTCTCCAAGGTCACGATTGACATTTTGCGTTGGAGGAGTCCTTTAATACCGTGAGTATGGGGTTCTTTAACAGCTTGAGTCGGACGCAGCCGGCCAGCAAATCTGCCATCAGCGCACTGTAAAACATACGTTGCTCTTTTTCTGCAGTTGATTCCATACTATTCAGAAGATGCACGCCCTTGACAATGGGTCCAGAATAGTCTATGCAATGCTCGGTTTGATTCATGAATATTTACCAGGGCATTGAAGCTCGTCTGATGTCTGTCCTGCCTTTGCCGCGCAACTGTTACTGGTGCGAACCCATCTCGGTCAGATTGCGGCATTTGCCTTGACCACAGTTTAACGAAGAAATATAAAGCTTCTTCCACCAATATTAACTCCACCTGATTGGTCTTATTCTGATCCAGGATCAGTTTATTAGGGCAAAAAACTGCCTACACCAATTCCACAACTTCCCTCTGATACAACACAATCGACATTAAAGGCACCATGACAAACTATGAGCCACATTAACCGCTAAAAGATGGCAAGGTTGGGTTTCAGAACCATGATCAGCAGCAAGCTCCCTGCTTTTCAGAAGAGTACGTCTAAATAAAAGAAAATAAACCAACGGCTTAAGTTATGCGTTCGGGAAGTTTTGTGTCCTCTCCCTCTATTGGGGTCACACACTGCAGTTTCTGTGACCCGGTTTTTAGGTGTAGTTAGAAACAGAAAAAGAAGGGGGCACTCGTGTTCAGACTGAAAATAATCCCGCCATTTGTGCGGTGAAAATTCAAGTATCACAGCCGTGGACTGCACCGCTCAGAAGACGAAGACGCGCGATGTTACACGCATTCAGGTATGTCCAAATTCATACGCCGCGATGAGATGCCAGTACCCTCATTTTTAGGTGCCAGGTTTCATTTCGTTTTGGCAGGTTTTATAACGTATGAATTACGAGGTGGACGGCACCTAAATTATTCGTTATTATTTCCACTAGTGAGCATCATTCAAGCCAATGAGATTTGTACATGATGCATGCTCGTGACAGAGATGGACTAAGACCAGGATAAATGAAAAACGTGCATTTACCGCCCTGCGGTAAATGTTTTATTGTTTGCAAATCTAAATTAACCTATATAACCACCTCGCAAAACTAAGGATTGTCTTGTTTGTCTTTTACATTATGGTAAGTGGTATGACTTGTTTCTTTGCAATTCGTTCACTACGTTGCATTGAACGCATTTTCTTCTTCGTTATTTTGTGAATGGGGTGGTGAAATAGTTTTGGAGAGTAAAAATGGAATGCAATTATTGTGCCTCGGTGTAAAAATAAACAATTTATTGTTAATAATTCTTAAAATTAATCAACAAATCTCGTATTACTGTGAAATTACTTTCGGACATATTAACCAACCCGTGGCTTCAGAACGATCCTTCTAAGAAGGGAAATGTGGAGACGAAACTCTGTTGCGCTGTCCAGAGTCCTGAAATCAGTTAATATAATCGGGGAAGCCAAGCTTATTTTCCGACGTGTATTAATTCTATTGGTTCTATTACTACATAGCACTTATAAATAATGACACATGCTAACTCGATTGTCTCAGACTTATGTTTTCTCTTTCCAAATTATATTCACTATTTACAACAATGAAAATCGTGTTTCTGACGCATCTGTTTATTTTTTATCATCATATTACCTTTATATTATATTATTATATTTAAATAATATATAGATGTACATCTCTTAAACAGCTATATATGGATTGCAGAAGTGCATGCCATTTAATACAAATTTGACAAGGGCATAACTTTGAGCTACTGCTTTGCACATGCAATTTTCGGCGTTTTTGCCTTGAATTACAGATCACAGTGCTGACATACGTTAAAATCATAATGAATGCCTGTGTCATGTTCAACAGCGACATGGCTAGAATACAATAGCCTAAAAATATGAGCTGCAATGTTCTTCTGATTTAAGACTAAGTTAAATACAAACTTTTCTCGCCAGGTATTGTGCGTATGTGGATCAATTTAAGGCAGGAGGTGAGAAAATAATGGTTACTGCTTCAAACTTGGATTTGCGGACCAGCAACCAACCTGCGAAGTCCATCGCCGACCGGATAAGACCCCACAGCTGAAACCGCGTGAAAGAAAACGTGGAATATGGTCCGCTTCCCAATGAATTTTGTGAGCTTTTTGATATTCCCAGTCATATTGTTTGACAAATTTTGCCTCCCGGATAAACGATATGAGAGGTCAGCGGTACCGCAAGCGGCGTCTCGCGCCGTGGCCCGCATGGACGGTGACATAATCATAGGAGCCCTGTTTTCCGTTCACCACCAGCCCGCCGCCGAAAAGGTAGCCGAGAGGAAATGCGGCGAGGTCAGGGAGCAGTACGGCATTCAGAGGGTGGAGGCGATGTTTCATGCGCTGGACCTGATCAATTCCAATCCCGAGCTCCTGCCTAACATCACTCTGGGCTGCGAGATCAGGGACTCGTGCTGGCACTCGTCAGTGGCCTTGGAGCAAAGCATCGAGTTCATCAGGGACTCGCTCATTTCAATACGGGACGACAGGGACGGGTCCAAATGGTGTATTGATGGGCCACCTTCGGATCAACCTCCGGCGACAAAGAAACCAATCGCTGGAGTAATTGGACCGGGATCAAGCTCGGTCGCGATTCAAGTTCAAAACTTACTCCAGCTTTTCAACATTCCCCAGATAGCATACTCCGCCACCAGTATCGATCTGAGCGACAAAACCCTTTTCAAGTACTTCCTGAGAGTGGTGCCCTCCGACACGCTTCAGGCGAGGGCACTCTTGGATATAGTCAAACGCTACAACTGGACGTACGTGTCTGCAGTGCACACCGAGGGTAAGTCAGAGAATAGCAGTGTTTCGCCTGGTTATTGATTAGCCTGCTCTGGTTTTAGTGTCGCCAATAGCGGTATGAGTCTTTCACGCGCTGCTTAAATCATGCGTGAGACGCCGCGCGCAGGTCTGAGAAAGTCAGCCGTGCAGTGGACATGGGTAAAAGGAACAGAGCAGCAGTCAGATTGTACCGTAATTCCATTATGATCCTGGCTGTTACTGCAATAGCTATATCAAATGCAGAAAATTATTGCGCCCACTGTCTTAATTATTGATCATCTGTGCGGTGTGTGTGTGTGTGTGTGCGCGCGCGCGCGCACGTGTGTGTGAATGGCTTCTTGTAGCCTTTTGGTCCTAGATTTTGTACACGTGCACATATATTTCTGAATGGGTATGACTGCAATAAACTACATTTTGTCCGTTGATTCTGTGACAATTTGGCGTGTTTGAACTGTAGATGCTTAGTAGTGAACTTTCAAAATCTGACGGACGAAGGTAGGCTATTCAGGACATAGATACGTGAATGTGATATCAGACTGTTTATGTCAATGTTTTATAGTGTATTTTTAGATACTCCGTGAAATGTAGTCATGACTACCGTCAACCCACCTAATTTGTATGGAGACAATAGTGACATTATAGCGTGTATGCATACGTTGTGTAAATTTTTAGTACATAATCCGATTTAGTACTCATTGAGATTATAGGCACTGTTTCATAATATACAATTGCTTCGTCTTTAAAACCTAATAGAGATTAAATATTTAAAATGCATGAGTGCATGTTCAGTGAACATTATTGTTTACAAGGATATAATCCCATTTGGTTGGTTTAAGTCTTAATATTTAAAGGAAATAAATATACATTTCCAAAAATTAATATGGATTCTACTCTGATTCTACTTATACTCTTGAACTCAATATCCCTGAAACGGTCTCAGCTGTGAAAGCCGTGTTTAATTGTTTCAAATGCAGCAAGGTTGAACGCTTAAAAGTTCAGTTTCCTCCAAAAATAACTCTTAGAATGGAACGCGCGGCGGGTGGCAGGCAATCTATCAGCCTGTCACTGGACGACTCCCGGGAGACGTCGTTTTCAGATGACTGTGTTTAAGGGGTCATCTAAAACACCCGGTGCGCTTCAAATAGGTCTCCCTGTACTCCAACTAGATTAACGTATTGACCCGTAATCTCTTCTTTTTTACTTAAATGCAGCCCTGTATTAATTTAGAATGATCTCCCTCTATCGATTGATGCCATCCTCTTTGAGACAGGCAGTTCTGTTCTTTATACTGTCATATCTTGCACAAATCTAATTGGACTTTGAGAGCAAAATTTAAATTGTGTGAAGGACTACTTTGCTATATTACCCATAGAAAGTGAATGACCATTATACAGATGATTAGTAAATGTTTAGCAAGTCCCACTCTTAGCATTTAGGCAAGTGTACTACTCACTGAAGTGTCTATTAACTAGTGTGTTGTTGTGAAAGTGGAGAGACTTGTGATTTCATGTTGTGTTGTACATTAGTACAGAAGTAGAGTGAGTGATATTGGGATATGTGTATTGTGCTCCCTGATATGGGCAGCAGTGGAGCTATGAGGATGTTCACAGCAATGTGAGGGCATTTGGACTGTCAGGTTAAGGTCCTCTACTTTAACAGTAAGACTTAGCAGCAGTGTCGGTCAATGCTCAGCATTGGTTTGTGAAGTGGTATAATTCTATGGCAGCATAAAGGTAAGATTCTTGGTTAATTTCTATGGCATTTTATAAACAAGCTTCAAGGCTAGTTCCTGTGGTAGAGTTGAAGTGAGTTAATATCTGCAATGTTATGGAGGTGAGCTTTCAGATTGGCATCTGTGGTATTATGATGGCTAGCCTGTAGTTTCTGTCTGTGGCATTATGGAGTTGAGCTCTCAGGTTGGCGTGTGAGGCTTTGTTGAGGCCAGCCACCAATTGATGTCTGTGTTATGGAGGTGAGCTTTCAGGTATATATATCCAGTATGATGAAGGTCATCCATCAGGAGTGCACGGAAGAGACAATCCCAGGCACTCACAATCCCAGAGGCAATCACTTTCACGAATACCAGCACATATACAAACAAATACATTTGTAAATATACAGCACAATATATCGGTGGTGACCACAGTGATAAGTAAAAGAACCAAATGTACTGTGTGAGCCCAAGGCAGACATTTGGTCAGGTAGCGGAGGGAAAGTCAGGGCAGGTGTCTGGCAGCTGCGGAACAGTGTCTGGGGAGAGTCAGGACACTCTGCATTAATGAAGGTGGAAAGACTGTCTAAGGACAGAGTCATTAAATTCCAATGAAGTGTTGACGTGGGAATAAGACCCGGGGCTGAGGCAGGTGAGTCTGGTAGAGGGTGTAGATCAGGGCGTCTGTACCCTGGACCCAGAGGGCATGGCTGTCTGCAGGCTCTCACTCCTGCCTGGCACTCAGATATCTGAGTCTGATATGTACGGTGTATTTGGAATATGTTTAACTGTATGAATTTAAGGCTGGTCATGTGATGCACTGCGTCCCGCCCCCTGGCTTTGACACTGACACTGATGGAGCCTGGCAGTCAGTGATGAGTTAACCTTGATAAGCTGAAGTCATGCACTGGATACATTTTCATGTTTGTTCGTAATCTGCTGTACTTCGCTTTCATGCCAATACCTACCAGTGCTGGATGAGAGTGCTGCTATTTGTTTCTCAGTTGAACCAATTTCAGACCCTCCCCCTGGTTTTTCTAGAGAAATTGGAAAGCTGCTGGGTTGTAGCTCTTGAGGAATGGGGTTGAGCAGACCTGCTGTTGCCAGTGACGTGGAGTGGGAGAGCAGGAAGTGGGCTGGGAAGACAGGAAGTGGATGGGGCAGGGGTGAACACAGATAGAGCAGGGGTAGCAGCCCATTGGGAGAGGGAAGAGGGGCCAAACGAGCATGCAAAGAACAGCATCATCATCATCATCATCATCATCATATCAATAACCATAATAATCATTATCATAACAATCATAACAAAGTTTTATTATTATTCCTATTACTGATTCATCTGACCTTGCAAGGCCATCATGGGGAGAGATTCAAGGTGCATTGTATGGGAGCATCCAGAACAAGGGCATTGGTGCCGTGACAAAATGATAAAGCATCATGTTGAAATGCCATGCTAAGATGAGCGCACAACCATAACTGATTCTGGGCTACACACACTGTCCAAAGTAAGAATAAAAGCAGCTCTACCTTATGCACCAGCATAGACATAATGCCAAACAATGATCCATAGCAGCAACATTGCTTCACAGTGTACTGACAAACACATACCGTGGCACGACAACCTGTAAGAGGATTATAACAAAGTGTTTCGCTTCACTCAGAGTAGGGAGGAAACTGGGGGTAAGGTTAACAGGAGCCAGTATATCAAGGTTTACTCACCTCAGTAGCCTCCGTACACTAGCAGAAGAGGCGCGGACCATTAATATTGATCCAGGCAGGAATGTGCACATGAGAGCAAGTATAGCGGTCAGGCTAACCCAATGAAGGCGCAGTGTTGTACGAGCCCTGTCACACAGCTGTAGAGAAAGGAGAAACAAGCCCAGGTAGAAGCGATAGCTGGCAGTGATGCAGTAGCTGGTGTGTTTATTCGGCAGTCTCAGTTAGGCAGGAAAATGTGTTGCTTTACCTTTAAATAATAATAAAAAACAGAATAAACTAAAGGAACAATGAACGTTAGACTGTGAGAATACTTCAAAAGGAAGCAGAGCTTGTGAGGTGATGAAATAGCCTTTCACACAGGCGGCTCAGCCAGCATTTGCATTTATTCATTTGGCAGATGCTCTTATCCAGAGCTACTTACAAAACAAAGGTACACGAGAGCATATGAAAAGACCGCATTATAACAACAGCACATACAGAAAACACCAGACCACATCTGAGCTAGAGTGTCATGACACGGTGATATGGTAATAAACACAGGTACACACACATAACAGGTGATGTGACCAGGGATGTCAACCCAAAAGGGGAAGAATGTCCAGGGACCCAGAGTGGAGTGGTCTGGCTGATGTGTTAGAAGTGGTCTGGCCGATAATTTAGGCATGGTGTGGCTAAAATGTTAGGAGAATTGTGTGCAGTATGTTAGGGTTAGTCTGGCTGATACATTAGGAGTGGTCTGGCTGACATGTTAGGGATGGCTGGTATGTTGAGTCTGATGGTTGCTTGTAGATACTGCAGAGCCATTTCCCTCCCTGGTAGGGTTGCACCAGAGTTTTCCTACAAATGCAAACCACAACCAGTATGCAGCATTGGGAGTTCAGCAGAGGTGGTTGCAGTGATTCAGGCAGCAGAAAGCCTCAGAGGAGATGATTGGTCATTCATTACATTACATTACATTACAGACATTTAGCGATGCTCTCATCCAGAGAGACTTACATCGGTTAGATTAATTTTTAAAATTTGTTTTTACAATGTTATCCATTTATACAGCTGGATATTTACTGAAGCAATTGTGGGTTAAGTACCTTGCCCAGGGGTACAGCAGCAGTGCCCCAGCGGGAAGGAGAACTGGCAACCTTTAGGATCAGAGTCCTGATCCTTAACCACTATACTATACTGCCACCCTAAAGCCACAACGGGAGGACTCGAACCTTGGCCTCCATGAAGATTACAGTTTTAATGCAGCACGTTATACCAACCTACCACTTTAACGCAATTCAATATTTTAGCAAAGCAGGCAGGGATATGCGATTAAGACTACCTCAGGAAGGTGTAAGAAATAAAAAAGAGCTCTCCGCAGTTTCAGACCGAAGGCACGGCTTGCCGGCCCTCCGAACAGGGTGTCGACAGGCAGACGAGCTGCTGCAGCTGTGCTTGCTGCGTCTGTCACAGGGCTGCGCTGTCCGTGGTGCTGAAACACTCCTCACCTGCTGCGGTGCTGATTGGACAGCGGCTGGCAGCAGCCTTCTGCAGCCCGGCCCAGCGCCGCATTACGTTACATTACATTACATTACATTACCGTCAGTTAGCAGGCACTCTTATCCAGAGCGACTTAAATAGGTTACACTTTTACATGTTATCCATGTTGTGGGTTAAGGTAGTTAACCCAGAGCTGCCTCAGTAAATATCCAGCTGTATAAATGGATAACATTATCTAAAAAAAAAACTGTAACTGATGTAAGTCACTCTGGATAAGAGCGTCTGCTAAATGCCAGTAATGTAATGTAATGTAATAATAACTTATACAGCTGGATATTTACTGAGGCAATTCTGGGTTGAGTAGTCTGCCCAAAGGTACAGCAGCAGTGCCGCAGCGGGGAACTGAACCTGCAGCCTTTTTGCTATAAGTCCTGCTCCTTATCACTATGCCACACTAACGCCCCTAAAATGCAACTGACTACCAGGAGTGGGGTTCAGGCCCAAGCAGACACACAACCATTGGATCTCAAGTCCAACACCTTAACCGCTCAGCCATCCTGGTGGATGCATATTCCAACTTATGGGTGAACTATGGCATCTGAAATATCAGGAATGCATTTGTGCACATCTCTTGAAATGTATATCACCAATTTCAGAATAGTATACGCTGTTGTCATTCTTATATGTGAAATTATATGCATATTCAGTAAAGTATATTTTGATTTTATATAGTTAACATTTTACTGATAGGTATTGAGGAGTTTTAATTTACTTAAGTACTTCTAATTAATTGAATGGTACCAGTAAACCTGAAATTTGGGGACTGTTGTCACATTTACATCAAACAATTAAATATGTTCAATTATTTGAATTATACAGCATGCAAAATATGTTCAGAAAGTCAGCATTTATTGGATCTCATTTGTTAATAAATACTTTTTCAAATACTTTTTTTTCATCTTTTTAAAATAAACTTTGTAGTAGATTGACAAAAATCTGTCTGGAAGTCTACTATATTGAAGCAAATACAGGCATATTCTATGTTTCAGCATATTTCCAGCAAAGGGGGAAGAGTTTTGTGCTGCGTCATCTGGAAAACCTTTATTACACAATAAATCCCAGCTTATAACGCCATTTGTGCAAAAGTGATTTTGGTGAGACTTGCACTGCAAAAAGTGGAGCTGGAGGCAAAATAAGACCCAGCATTACAAGGCAGTGTGGGATGAAGCACACGCCGCTGTGCTACCGGTCATCCTCTGGGCCGCTGTAATCCAGAGTACACTAAGGGTCTGGACCACTGTCATGCAGAACAGATTAAGTTTTCATACATTTTCTCACAAAACCTTAGCCCGGATGCTCCCTCTATTCCTTTGGAACATCTGAGCCTTGATGTTTCCCTTATTCATTCAGTCACAAAATCTTACCTTGTAAAAATATTATAAAAAAATGAGGACACTAATGACACTATAGGATTACTTTATAAGGACTTTGTTGCAAAATAAACAGCAGGAGGCTAAGATTAAAATTTTTGTTTAAAAGGTAACCCTATAGTGGCATTATTATATTAATATATTATAATGTTTACAAATTTGTAAATCTTAACCTCCTGCTATTTATTTTGTGACAGTCTTAGCTTTGATGCTAACTGTAATATGGTATGTCCTTTTATCCAGGGAACTATGGAGAGAGCGGGATGGAGGCGTTCAAGGAGCTGGCTGCACAGGAAGGCCTGTGCATCGCGCACTCGGATAAGATCTACAGCAACGCCGGGGAGAAACACTTCGACCGGCTGCTGCGGAAGCTGCGGGAGCGCCTGCCCAAGGCCCGCGTTGTGGTCTGCTTCTGCGAGGGCATGACCGTGCGCGGGCTCCTCATGGCCATGCGCAGGCTGGGCGTGGCCGGAGAGTTCCTCCTCATCGGCAGGTGGGGCGCGTTTCCTTCTCTCTCCCTCTCTCTCTCCCCCTTTCTCTCTCTTTCTGTCTCTCTCTGTCTCTTTCTGTCTCTCTCTCTCTTCCTCTCTCTCTCTCTCTCTCTCCCCCTCTCTCTGTCTTTGTCTCTCTCTTTCTCTCTCTCTCTCTCCCTCTCTCTCTCTCTCTCTCTTTTTCCGTCTCTCTCTTTCTCTCTCTCTCTCTCTCTCCCTCTCTCTGTCTCGCACATCCCTCGGTGTGAAACAGCCCCTCGGCCAAATTTAAGACCATTCTTTTGTAATGTTCTTCACGTATTCTGCAAAGTGTCCCTTGTGTAACGTTAATGGGCTGTTGGATGAATCATGACATGAAAAAAAGGAATGGTTGTTGAATGTATGGCAGATTGTCAGTCAAATATATTAAAATAAGTCAAGCATGGACTCTACTGTGTATGTAAATGGTATGCATATATTATATAGGCTCTGAAAAACTTGGCCCAAATCACAGAAATCTGTTGAGCTAAACCTACCATCAAACCTGCAGAAACAGGCTGCCTGTCTTTTTCAGGATCTCACAGTGCTGAAACATAACCTAACCTAGTTTGCTTAAGTGAAAATAAGAAAGCGTAATATAAACGAGGCGGCTGAGTAGCATAGTGGTTTAGGAGCAGGAGTTGTAACCAAAAGGTTGCTGGTTCAATTCCCCATGGGGGCGCTGCTGCTGTACCCTTGGGCGAGGTACTTACACAAAATTTCCTTAGTAAATATCCAGCTGTATAAATGGATAAAATTGTAAAAACCTGTAACTGATGTAAGTCGCTCTGGATAACTGCACCTGCTAAATGCCAATAATGTAATGTAAAATGGTCAAACATAGATAACTATATGCACCGGTGGCACAGTGAAGCTGAAAAGTGTAATGTTAATCAGAGCTGAGTCAAAACAAAGTTAGCACAAGTGTTTGTTTTCTTGTCTACAGGGAAACCATCAACAATCATATGTATGATAGCGGTGTTTGCTTATGTGTGATTGGTGCATCGTACCATGTAATACAGAGCGGAATTTCCCAGCACTGTGTTTGCTGGGTTTTATTCCAGTCGGCAACCAAAAGCGCAGCTTACAAAGGGTCACCGGCAAAGCTCATTAAACGAGCTCTCTCTCCTAACTGCATGTATCATTATATTAGGGAGCAGGTCACGCACATCAAACACGCGTTGACACACACGCGGCGCTAACACACACTCGGACGCACACCTTCACGTCAAGCAGACGAGCGACTTGACCAAGATCCGTGTTTCCATAACAACAACCAGAGCAGGGATCACAATTATACGCCAGTGCCAGAAACCCGAATATTAATGAGCAATTATTTGTTTGCGCTTCTGTGACCCAAGCCGAAATGAAAAATGCATGGGGTAGATGTTTTCATCTGCCTTCTACACGTGTATACATCTTCAATTCCAGCCAATCACTGACCTGCCCATTAGGGTAATGACATTGAGGCTAATAGGATCCCTTGGGTTCTTCTCCCTGTGGTCATAAACACGGAGTTGATATTCTAATGTATGCTCATCACTAAAGTACAGTAATAAAATGATAAAGCTGTCATTGAATATTGATCATTACTATTAGAATACATTAAGTGCCCCCTGTATTTCTTAAAATGCATAGTCAGATAGTTTGTTTTTGAGTATTATAAACATATATTACCTATGTGTATATTTAGATGTGCATGGATATGTCTGAATATGTCTTTCCTAAACCCCAGCATAAGAAATTATACATAAAATAATTATGTACATAAATTTCTGATTCTGGGTTTTAGGAAACCAGACCAGTTCTGCATCTTGCTTGTACAGATGTTGTTCTTCGTTTTATGTTAAATGTAGTTATTTGGCAGGCGCTCTTATCAAGAGTGCGTTAGGAAGCAATACTGCAGGATGTGCATATGCAGTGAGTCCAAACGAAGCACTGCAGACATCAGGGCAGGTCGGGACGGCCGAGTCCGGAGAGCCGCTGTCGTGTCTGAAGCAGCCTGCTTGTCAGATCACCCTCTCTCTGCAGAGGTGTCTGCGGGGCAGACTCCATCTGAGAGGCAGTCGGTAAAACTCTGCCCTCATAGAGGATGGGGCACACACCCGTAGCTTTTTAGCGTTTTTTTTGTTTCAGTGATCCTGTTTTCATTTTGGCAAAGCCCTGGAGGAAATCGGTGGAATCTGGGTTAGTCTCGAGTGGCCACCCTTCATCTTTCGTTCCCTGCTGCTTGTGTTTTTTTTTCACAGGCAGAATAAAGAATTTGTCCTCCCTGATAATCAAGTTTTCTGATTTCATACTGTTAAAAAAATGCATCTTTTTTTTTTGGAATTCATTTCCCCTCCAAATATGGACATGGGAATGTTCTGGCTTTCTCAAGGTGTCAGTAAAAGCGTTCGCTGTTTCACTTAGTCAGACTCCTTTTTCTTATTTACATGTCTCTCAGTCAGACTCTTCTTTCACGCTTGCACATATCAGTCAGTCAGATGGCGATGGTCCTTAGCAAGAGCCTCCATCGAAAGCAGAAAAGCAGAAATCAAGACTGCTGCATTGGATTGATATCCCCCGAGTTTCTGTGCTGCCAACACGTTCATGTAAGACGTACAGCAAGAACCTGCAGGACAGCGCTGAATGTCTCTGCAAAGGACATGACTCCCAGTGACAGCAGTTGCATGGCATGAAACGGTGACACTGCAGAGGCCAAGCATCCCGGCTGGGAAAGGGCTGGAGGGTGCATCCTGACAAATATCATGCTGTGAGGCTTCCTACACGGACAGTCTTATGTTCAGAGATACATCATTTCTGTTCCAAGCAGGCATTGTTATCTAGGTTGCTTTACAGTTTTGCAGCAGCACGTTCTTTTTTTTTAATAAATTGCACAAAGCATCTTGCTCAGCGGTGGACCGTCAGCGCCAGAGTCGAGATCCAAACCCGCAACCCTCAGACGCATGGTTGTCAGAGTCCGATCCCACTGGCCTAACGAGCGGGCTGCCTCGATTAGGGTTTACAGCGTGTGTGTCCCCCCCCCCCCCCCCCCCGACCGTTCCTTGTTCCATTTGAGCGGGGGGCTTTTTTTAGCATCCTGCCTCCGCTCAGGTCTCCATGGATGATGAAGGGAACATCAGCTGGACTCTGCCACTTTCTGGGTCAAGGAGAAAGCGTCTGAGCGCAGTCTCATTTGGCCGGGCGGGGCGGGGGGGGGGGTTTGCTCTAACAGCGAAACACAATTAAGTGAGCTCTGCATTCTTGTTGTTTTTAGGAGCACACATCGTTGTGGGTGCGGCTGTCATCAAAACAGACAGAAAACATTATCTAAGACCAAAGGAATGTGGTGCACGCTTGAAAGCGTTAGTCGAAGTGAAGGACAGAGAGCCACAGCGGGGAGACAGCACCCCCTGGAGGCACATGGGGGGGGACCGAGCCGTTCCTGTCACCACGCGCTCTCGTTAAGGTGAACATCGGCCCCCAAGGGACAGGTGACACACAGCAGCTGACCACCTGTTGCAGCCGAGGCCGGAACGTGCACACAGTAATAGGTATTAAATTGACTGCCCGCCCCATAAGGGAATTTTAAATATATTGCATTGCGATTCCAGAGAGCCAGGATAGAGGACACGTCATTGAGGTCTCCTTGAGTGACCCGGAAGTTAAGCAATTTGCCTGACTAAAATACTCAGCTGAAGTTTTTTTTGGTCACTTCACATTTTTTGTGTCAGTTAGGCTTTAAAGCAAGGAAGGAAAGTAATGTGAATTACGACAAAAGGTAGACTGGCTTCTGTTTTCTGTGGCTTTCGGTCTCTCCTTTTTATTTGGCATCATACTGTACTCTTTGTCATTGTCTAAATTAGCCTGGTACAGCTGCATTATCAGATATGACCCGGGGTTTGCCTTTGAATGTGACATTATGTAGTTCAAGCATGCAAAGTGGGGTGTTTATTTTCAAAGTAAGAGTCCTACCTTCATTGATCGCTGTGGTTTCTAGGCTTGCAGTAAGTCCTCGGCACCAGCCATAAATCACTAGGCAGCTTGTATTTCCCATAAGAGTGTGAGTGCAGATAATGTGGGTTATATATGTGCAAGTCCTGGACTGAGTTCCCTCACCTTCCAAAGACAACCTGAAGGTGATAAATAGGTGATAGAGAGACATGATCAGCCCCTACCATTTGCCAGGGTGTAAGTATAGAGTAAGTATGGAGTAACTCAAATCAGGGATGACTGTGTACTCATCATATCAGTTTTGACATGTTTCGGGTAAGCATATTTAACATATTTAATTGTTCCCAAGGTCTCTGATTCTTTATCCAAGTTTGAAAGGAACATATGCTGATGTGTAATGTAATTGGAAATCCAAATTAAGAAATAATATATTTTAACCACGTCAAATTATACAGCATAGAAATACATTGTTGCTTCTTTCACATATGGAATCACATGCATGCATTTTAGATTATACTGAACTGTGATCAGGTGTTCCAAGCTTTGGCAAAACAATGCAGACATGGGAAACCAGACTGGAACTGAATCTTACATTTACATTTATTCATTTGGCAGACGCTTTTATCCAAAGCGACTTACATAGGTTACAGTTCTTTACAATGTTATCCATTTATACAGCTGGATATTTACTGAGGCAACTGTGGGCTAAGAACCTTGCCCAAGGGTACAGCAGCAGTGTCCCAGCAGGGACCAAACCGGCAACCTTTTGGTTACAAGTCCTGCTCCTTAACCACTATGCTACACTGCCGCCGCCCGAATCTTCCCATAGATGCAGTTTTATAAGGCTAAAAATCCAAATCAATTCTCACAAAAAAAATGTGAATGTAAGTTGTCTTCAAACCATGTCAACATTTGAACATTTAAATATACTTACACGTGAAGTGCAGCGTAAATGTTCAGTAGCTATTGGGACATGTGCTGGGTTGCAGCTTTGGAATGTCAGGACCCGAAACCATGATCTTCAGAGCAGCAATCATTTAGCTACAGGCTGAGCCAGAGAGCACTTGCATTCAGTGGATACAATAAAGTGATCTTCTTTAGCCCCTCCCTAACAAGTCAACACAACAACTCAAACAGAGACACCCAATAGGGAGACAATAGCGTTGTATTTCCAGATTGACAGAAGTATATCTATGTCCACATACATATCTATGATCTATATTTTACTTTAAATGGTAGTGACACTGTTTGCAGGGAAAGGACCCAGGCGCGGGCAAAACAGGCAGCTCGAGAAGATATCCTTTAATTACAGGTCCAAACACACAGGCAAAAATCGTAGTGAAAAGAATAGTTGAAATTGGTAACCAAAAAATCCACAGGAAAAACAGCATCAAAAACAGCAGGTGAAAGAGTAATTCAGGGACAGGCAGAATCAAAAACCAAACAGATCAGAACAAGTAATTATCACAGGGGTGGCCAACCCTCTCGTTGATCATTTGAATCAGCTGTGTTGGAGCAGGGAGAGATCTAAAACATGCAGGACATGTGGCTCTCCAGGAGAGGGTTGGCCACCCCTGAACTATCAAAAGGCCAGAAACAACACAGGAACAAAACTGAGATGATTGGGAAAAGAACAAAGGAAACACGGGCTGGTGATGAGTAAACCGGGAACAGGTGCGCAGGACGGGCTTCAGGTGGTGGGCGTGGCAGCAGGGCAAATAGGCGGGACAGGAGGTGGGGCGATGGCTGAAAACAAAACAAAAGTACATGCACAGGAAAAAACAAACAAAAGACACACCCACACTGACAGACAGGGAGAAACCAGCCGCTCAGGCTGGAGTGCTGACAGGTAGCAAACAAGCCTGACCTGATTGTTGGTCTACTTTCAATGCAACTTGTTACACTGTTGCCGTTAGCTTTTTTTTTTAAGGTCAAATCACCATCTGGATAGAAACATCTGAATTTCATTAACAAAGAACTACTTTTACGCAGAGTTTAATGCTGGCAAAAGATGGGAAATTTATGAAATTATCTCTGCATTACACACGGCTTATGCACTGCTAAGCATTGCAGAACACTGGTTTGGTACATGCTGTGACACTTTAGCTATATCCGGTTACCTCACATAACATGTACCATATATAGAGAGAAATACTATATATAGTTCAGTCTAGAGAGAGAGAGATGGACAGATGGATAGGTCAAGATTGTTTCACGTATATTTAAAACAAACTGTCATGTGTTGACGTGCGTTATTTTCCTGTAAGGGTGAGTGGCAGGTGTGATTTTGACAGACAGGAAATACCCCTGAAACCATCATCATCTCAGCCCGGGCCCCAGTGTCATCTCCCAGACGGGTTCCTGCGCCGTGCCCGGGGTGACCGCCGCGGTGACACCGCCTGTGTGATTGTCAGCGCCGCCTCCCTCCTGCCAGCGGTGGCACTGAGGCTTGAAGCTCGTCAGCGCCCACATACAGAAAATCCCCCTGACAGTTCGTCTGCCGTTATCTGTCTTATTTTACCATCTGCCTCAAACTACTTTATTTTTCACCCCCCTGATCTGGTCTAGCTGCCGCAGACACACAAAACCGGCCGAGGTGAACAGCAACAGCAAACAGCTGGGAGTTTCGGCAAACGTCAGTGTCTGTCACCACTGAGAAGAAAGTAATATACAGTGTTCTCTGTATTTATACATAAACAGGGCAAGAAAGCATTATATTATACTTAAAAATGTAACATACATTGCAGAAAGCAAGTTCATATTGTTCACAAATAATCAAGAATGATATACATTTAGGGGATTATTCCACAATGTGTTGGCTATAATTAGTCATACAAGTCACTTTAGTCACTGCTACTACTATTACTGACAGTAAAAATGATAATAACGATAATGTAGTACATTATCTCAGCAATTTACACCTTATGATGACACAAACCATATTGATGTTAAAAAGACCCCTTATCATATGTTAGTGCCTTGGTGGTACAGTGCAGCATTGTTGCATGAAAGTCACATGGATGAAATTCCCTCACGATTCCAACCAGTCTGCAAGTAATCATCAGACTTTACGTAACAGCCAGAGCATTAAGCTCTGCGACCTGGGGTCAGCTGACCGTCCCTCCCCCATCCCAGGTGTGTCCTCTGTCCTGCTGTCCCCTTTGTGGGTGAAAGAGGCTCCCACAGCTGGCCGATGTCCACCGCAGTCTGAGGACCGACCCCTTCGGACCGACCAGTTCGGACTGACCCCTTTGGACCAGCCTCTTTGGACTGCGTCTCAGATCCCTTATCCAGCCGTAGCGCTTAGGATGATAACAATAAAGTTAAATATGACTATTAGTACATTATTATTGCTGTTTAATGTTCCAACATTAGTCTGAAATCACACCTTTCAGTGTTGATGCATTTTTAAGGCATAGCATTAATTAAGCTCAGAGGAGCATCTTGGCTCCTTTATCTGGCTGTAGTGCTTAGGAAGATAACAATAAAGTTAAATATGACTATTATTGATATTATTGATGCATTTTTAAGGCACAGCATTAATTAAGCTCAGAGGAGTATCTTGGTTTCTTTATCTAGCTGTAGTACTTAGGTCTTGCCTTTTTACATGTTAATGTTGCACTGATACATACATTGTCAGGAGTTTTTGCTGAAGTGTTGATACAGCATTTGGCCTGTATTTCAGTGTGGCACCAGTCATAAGAAACACCGTGTGATGTGTTGACATGTTGTTTAAATGTGATCTTTTCAGTGTTAAATGTGTGTTCACATGGTCTTATAGCATGGATTTATGTCCCCCTGTTGTGTAAGCCAGTCTGGTTGAGAGCAACTGCCACATAAATTGACATACGGGGGTAAACATAACCCCAAAACGTCACATATCGAGGCTTTATTCACTCTGGCCAAGAAACGAGGCCAGTTTTCTTTAAATGTATTTTGTGTGTTCTGAATATTAGAATTTTACACATTAGAATTTTATAGGAGACATTTATGAATCTCCTTTCCATGAGGAAACAGTCTTAAAGGCTTATTAATATTGGACACAGTGGCTGCTGTCCCCTCTGAGCGCACTGGTGCGTTAGTGACAGTAGGCAGTGCAGCAGCGGTCTGTGAGGCCCCAGCCAGCTTATTTCCTGTGATTACTGTATTTATCCACTATTAAGATGATACTGGCACTGTGGTTCCTCCATGTGTGCGTATGGCCGGGTCCAGTGTATGTGCGTGTGAACCGGCTGGACCGGGCCATTTTTTGACACAGTGGTGTGAGAGTGTGTGTTCTGGGGGAGATGAATCAAGACAGATGGTCAGTCTGTGTGAAGCCAGCCTCCACAGACGAGCCAGTGAAGGGTGGAGAAAACGGCTCCTTACAGCCCCCACAGAAAACAACCACATCCCGTGAACCGAACGGTGAACAGACCCGCATGTGATGGCATTGTCTTCAGCTTGACTTTTGCCCCTATTTTTTCTGTAAGCATGTGCCTCAGAGACAGACAGACAGACAGACAGACAGACATTGGACATGAGAAGAATGTCTCAAGATGTCGTAGCTTTGTCTTTTGTTTTTTTTTTTTTTTTTTTGGCTGTAGATGGCACTAAATCTTACTGTTCTGCTGCTGCTTTGGCTTTGTGTTGTATTCGTTCCTAGGTTACGTTTTGGCTGTTAACATTTGTAAGAATACATAACATATCCCAGGTACTAAGTCGCTGAAAGTCCGCCGTGAATCTCTAATCGCAACGTCGTTTTGAACCGCACTTCGAAGCAGTTTGATTTCATGAGTCCATAATTTATGTTTCATACTTCATAATTATTCAGTAGTATCATACATTTTTCATGTCTGAAGAGACGCCACAGATTTTTGGTGAGCTGTGCAACATACGCACTGAAAAATTCCCCTAATCTTTTTTTTAACAATTCTCTTCAGCTTATGAGATACATATCTGAAGACATATATATATATATATATATAAATGTATAACCACTTGGTGCTTCATTTTTGTCTCATGGAACCACCATACCCTTTCAACAGGAGATAAGGAGGAATACCGGTGCATCGATAAGCTTGCTTCATTAAGACGAAAATCCCTGTGACCTTTATTTTTCAGCCCCTCTCTTCCGACAGTAAGACCCTACCCGGTGTTTGAGTCGGTCTGTTATTGGGTATTTTACCCTGGGCGTATTTACTGGATGCGGTAATATGGTTTAAAGGTCATTTTGCATGTGAAAAGAGAGCAATAAACAAAAGCTGCGCTGTGCGTGAGATATTCCCCCCACGTGAATCTCCGTCACCTATTTATTAAAGCCGCTGAAATAAAACACCTCCGCGGGATCCCCCGCGTCTCCATATGCCGCGCCGATTCGGAGCGTTCGCGGGACGCCAGTATGCATTAGCCCGCGGCCGCTGTCCGACAGCCCCCCGCGCGGCGGAATCTGGCGGGAGCGCTGCGCGCCGCAGCCACGCGGAGCGGCAGTCACATCTCATTACGCGCCCCGCTCCTCTCCCGCTCCTCTCCCGCCGTCTCCCGGGAAACGCGAGCCGCGCGGGGCGGGCTCCGCTCCGCGACCTGTCACATGTTAATTACGGGGCTCCTCATCTGCTGCAGGTGGCCGCTCTCCGGGAGGCGCTGTGTATGACGGGGTGTGGCCGAGGGTGGCGCCGTGGGGGACGCCCACACCCTCTCTCTCTCTCTCTCTCTCTCTCTCTCTCTCTCCCCTATCTATCTCCCTCTCTCTTCCTCTCTGTCTTGCTCTTTCTCTCTCTCTGTCTCTCTCTCTCTCTCCCTTGCTTTCTCTCTATCTCTCGCTTTCTCTCTCTATTTGTCTGTCTGTCTGTCTCTCCCTCCCTCCCTCCCTCCCTCCCTCTCTCTCTCTCTCTCTCTCTCTCTCTCTCTCTCTCTCTCTCTTTCTCTCTCTCTATCTATTTGTCTGTCTGTCTGTCTGTCTCCACCCCCCCCCCCCCCCCCCCGCCCGTCACACCCTCCCACTTTTAAACACATCTCTGTTATCTTTAAGACAGTAAACTGGGTTGTTTGGTAATGAACATCCTTGTGTGCCAGAAGTGCTAGCATGTCAACTGATTTCTTGATTAATTGTTTCATGTTTTTATTATGGTTATTATTACTGGAGTGAATGAAAATCTAGAATATCCTAATTAAATTCAAATTTCACAGCAACATTAATTATACATTTTCACTTTTCATTTCATTGCCCTGTTTCTGCACGTGCAAGGTGGACATATTTGACATTTGATGTATCATATTAAAATATCTTCTTTTTTTAGAAGCAACCGATTTCCTAAGGGCATGTCCATAAATTGCTTCCCTTAAAGTAACCTTGGCCCACTTAATGCAAAAGGAAAATTTGACATAAATTTATTTTCTAATACCCTGCCTCCCTAGAGTGAGCCAGAATTCACGGAACATTAAAACATAGTGTACATTTTCCGGACACGCAGAGGATTCGTTCAACATGCATCAGAATATCAAACAGGCAGATTATCAGAGGGAACTGACAGGCATTCATAGCACAGTGGTTCCATGAATATGAGCCACATATGAATAGGTGCCTTTGCAGGCAGGTTAAAACCCAGTTTCTGAAAATACCTTTCCCACAAATACCATGATAACATGTTTAAAAGAAATTCCTGTGTGTAAATCGTCTGATTCTAAACTGTGTTTCATTAAAGCAGAAGGCCTGCAATCTAGCAATATTTGGTACTGTTTAGATTAGCTGTTTAATTAATTAGTTTAACTAAATAATCATGTAATTTATCAGTTCAGTCATTGATCAATCGGTTGTTTGATTGGGTGGCAGACCTGCAGTCTGTGGTTTAGTATGACCACTGATATCATGCTTCTTTAAAGCTGATTGAAAATGTACAAAGAAGAAGCGTTGCTGACGATGAGTGCTGAATGCATTGATGTTATATTTATTTATTTATTTTTTATCCCCATTGGATTAAAAACCTATTTTGCTGAAGAGAAAAGATCAAGCTTTTATTTCAAGCCCGAGAGGAGATAAAAAGCTTTTGATGTAAAATGTGAAACTGTCTAAGGTGCACAAAATGGCTGTATCGTGGATCGCAAGCTTTTATCTCCTCTGTCTGTAAATGAAAGCTTGACCCTTGTCCACAGCTTGTTTTTTGGGCTATGCTTTCTTTGTATCATTCTTTAGCAGACACACAATCTATAGATTAGACATTAGGATGCCAATGTGCACCATCCAGCAACACAAACACACTGTATGTAGGCTGCAAATGAAAGCAATCCAAGAACCTGTTCACAGACATTCCAGTTCATGTAAACTGCATTTGCGATTACTCACAAATAATGTGGAATTTTGTCAAGAGACAATGATTACTTGAAAAAAAAAACATTTTAAATGATATACATTTTGCTCTTTACAAAGGATTGTTTCACAAATATAAATAAATTATCGAAGGCATATCAAGAAATAATCTTTAATCTTACGTCCATTCTTTCTGCCCATGCAGGTTGTGTGGATTTGTGCTTACTGTTGCCCTTACGATTTCAGTGCAGTGTAATTTCTCAGAAGCAGAATTTCTGGACTTCATTACTTTTTCATCATTATTCATTAGTTTGAATTATGTATTGGCTCAGCAGACATCTTATCTAAGTCAATGTACATAGCTTACATTTAACATATTATCCATTCATGCAGCTGGATATTTAATGAAAGAATTCAGCTACATTGATCAAGAGCACAATGCCTGTGCCCCACCTGGGATTAAAATTTGCGACCTTGTGCTTAACAACACTAGTTAACTGGCAACCAGGCCGCACTGCAATTCATGACTTTCTCTGCCACCTTCCAGCCCTGCACATTTAAATAAGTGATGAACACTCTGCTTTTTCAATGTAATCCCAAAACCAACAAATGCTCTGCAGATAAAGATACGTTCCTACAGCAACAGCTGGTGTTGTTTTATCTCACTTTTGTTGCTTTCAGGTGTCACACATTCTGATCTTTGACCCATTGGTGGAACAATTTGTCCCTCACCATCAGAAATAACAAAGGCGCCAACCACTTTCAATCTGTTTTCAAGGCCAGCCTTCTTGCAGGTGGTCTCCCCAGTTTGGATGGGTCCTGCCTGCAGTGGCCCAGTTAAAACCATGAATGACTGTAACCTGGCCAGTGAGTGGCTTAAATTGTGTCGTTCATCATCAGGTGTATTTAAGAGACAAGGAAGCATCGTATTGCCGAAAAATGTCGACATTTTTGAAGCAACATAGTACTGGGGCAACATTCCTCACCCAGTGATGGTTTCTTTTCTTTTCCTTTCTTTTTCTTTTCTCCTCTATGGAAGGGTATGGTTTGTGGTGGGAATATTGCAGTCTGTGGGATATCCCTTGTCAGGCATGTCATAAGGCAGGTATGGTGCAACACCCCCAGCAGAGAAAGTGTTACTGCACATCTAGTCAGTGTTGCCTGGCAATGACCGTCTGTTTCAGGAACCACGGTTACCCAACTGACCGCTCTGTTTCCTCTCCCGCTCCAGCGACGGCTGGGCAGACAGGGACGAGGTGGTGGAGGGGTACGAGCAGGAAGCCGTGGGCGGTATCACCGTCAAGCTGCAGTCGGCCGAGGTCACCTCCTTCAACGACTACTTCCTGAAACTGCGGCTGAACACCAACGCCAGGAACCCCTGGTTCGCCGAGTTCTGGCAGCATCGCTTCCAGTGCCGGATTCCTGGGCACCCGCAGGAGAACACCAACTTCAGGAAAAACTGCTCAGGTGAAAACGGAAAAAAAGACCTGTCCACAAGCACACACACAGAGCACACACACACACACACAGCACCCACATCCTGTAACTCAGTACTGTATTATACATACAGCCACACACAGTCAATGACTTGCTGCTTTTAACTAATCATAGTGTTTTACCTTTGCCAGTAGCCTTTTGATTGGTTGGGGTTAGGGATAGGGTTAGTAGCTGATGGCAGCTCTGCACATTGTGGGGTTCCTGACGCATCACTCTGACATCACTACTGTAGTCACTTCAGGTGAAGCAGACAGATGCAGAAAAAAGGGGAATATAACTCATATAATAAGGCTGAAACATGGGTCTTGAGTCATGACCCAGGTTTAAGGGGTTTTATAATGCATGTTGTCTGAATATGTCTGTATGTATGTGTGTCACCTTTAACTGCATATTAACTTTTATTTATTATGCCCCTTGTTTTATTTATTTATTTTTCTGTCATTTTATTTTCAATATTCTCTCTGCTGACAAAAGGTGATCTAGGTAAATTGCACTCTTCTGCACTCTAAGCTATGTGTTAAAGGCACTGCTGCTAGATTTATTCAGCAGAGGGCACGATCAAGCACTGGCCAATACGACGTACCTCCTGAAGCGATGCTCAACAAGCATGCTTTCAGCTCAAATTACGCTGGTCACTTTGACCTCTATCAGCTTTTTCTAATGGCTATGTCTAATATTGCTACATCCTATATATATATTTACGTTTTAAAACTAAATATGGAGGAGAGCTGCCATTTCAGAGGAAATTCTTCCCCAATAAAATGTGTATTTCAATAAATGTTAAAAAAATGACATTCAGCAATATCTTTAATATTTCACAAAATGTGTTTTTAAATGTGTATTTAATGATAAAGGATTATTGTCAATTTCCTGAAAGGGTGTGTATATATGAGAAGATGGAATATACAAATGTGGCACTCATTTTCCAATAATAATTTATATTCTAATACATGCAGTACTTTATCTCCTATATTATGAAATATTTTCATTGTATTTCGGGGTTTGTATTTTAACATATTTAACCTTTTCCAAAATGTCAATGGCTTTTTCCATTGGCGGATGGATGATCTTAATAGATCTACCGATATTGTATATATGATGGCAAAAGGATAAACGTAAATATAAACCCGAGCTCATCAAGGCTGATTTCTTATTTTCTTCATTCGTATCTCACACCTTCCACCTGTAACTGCCTGCTCGCATTTAGCTTTCCCCCTTAACCAGAGCTGTTCTGATCATCTGCTCTTTTTCATCCTTACGGAGAGAAGCTTCATTTCTTTTGTTTTCATGTTAATCATCTCAGAATGCTAATCAGCGCTTGAACTTTCTTTGATACACTGGACTGTTCCATCTCTGCCGAGTGCAGGAGTGAGGCTGCGTTTGTAAAAGTGCTAAGCACAGTGATGAACAGTAGCAGTAGAGCGATACAGCCATGGTATAGTCATAGATTACTGTTCTGTCGCCTCTGTCGTTTCTTCATACAGAGCTCCAAGAGGGTAAGTGTTTATTTCACAATGTTCGTATCTGCGTAGCACTTTGCTGTGGCACTCTGGAGGTTGACTGATATAGAACGTTCCAGGCCCAGAACTTTGCTGAAAAAAATCAACTGGCAAATGAAAATAAATAGTTACGGTGACAGTCACAGTGAGGGCAATACCTGCAATTTTACAATATTGCCCAAACATTTTATGCAATGCATAGTTATGCAATAACTATGAAAAAATTAAAAATCTAAACTTGTCTGCATAGTTCTTTGCTGACCAAACATATATGACCCAGAACTTAAAAAAAATTATATTTTTCAGTTGTGTATTCAGCACAGCCTTTTTTTTAACCGGTTATGTAACAGTAACACTTGGCAACTGATTGTGGCTGAAAGTTTGATTGGTCGTTTGGATCGTCCAATGAGCACGGCCCCGCAGGGACGTATATCTGTTGACCTCTGGGACGGACGGGGCGCCTGAGTGGCTTGTAGGGGAGAGATGTTCTGTGGGGCTGTGGGCTCAGTGAGAAATGGTGGGGGGGTCGCGGCGCCATGCGGAACCTGCAGCAGCAGCAGCATGTCTATCGCAACGGGTGCGGGCACCCCTGCATCTCTGCATGCTCCCCCTCGCTGCGGCCGCCAACCGAGCTGCGCAGCGGACTGTCCACACATCCCTATGAAAAAGTGATATATCTCTGTACATGTATATAGGAGAATATCCATTCAAAAACGTGTATGTGTGGCGTGTGTGTGTGTATGTGAATGTGTGTGTGTGTGTGGGGGGGGGGGGGGGGGGGTGGATTTGTGGGTATGTGGGTGGGTGCCTGCATGTGTGTGTTTGCAGGTGTGTATGTATGTGTGTGTGTGTGTGGGGGGGTGGCGGGTGGATTTTTGGGTATGTGGGTGGGTGTCTGCTTGTGTGTGTGTGTGTGTGTGTGTGTGTGTGTGTGTGTGTTTGCGTGCGTGTGTGTGTGTGTGAGTGTGTGTCCATGTGTGTATGTTCCTATGTCAAAATTCACAGCATATGTTTTAGACTAGAAATATATATAAGAAATATATTCATATATTGTGGAATATATATTTAAAATATACACCATTTCATAGTAAATGAATACACATATAAACCTGGCACTCATTTTCAAATGTGCTATACTTTCTTGTACCTTACAATACATGCAGCTTTTAATATGGCTTTTATGTTTCAAAATATATTACTTTTTCATAAGTGGAGAGAGCTCTTTGGTTCCTGCAACACACTGATCCTCTCAGTGTGGTTGTGTTACGGTTCAGATGCGGTTCTAATTCACAGAACTTCAAGATGACACGTCTTCACCATAGGGGTTTAAAATCACAGCAGGTCAGAGGTCACACAGCACTGACAGCTTTATCCAGTATGAAGCTAAGCGGCTGCATCAAAATCCCAGGCCAGTGCAAAACAAATGTGTACCAAAGGCATCCCTTGCAAATTATTTGTGAATTAATGTAGAAAGCCTTCATTTCAGAGAATTCAGATTATATTTCAGGGAATCCAGGTAGCTCACTGGAAAAAAAAGTGTTTCTTGACAGAGATATAGAAAAGAACCTTTTTCTTTGTGTAGAGAAACATGTCATGGCAAATATTTTAGTATCTGTTACTGATATGTAACAAAACCTGAAAGTGCAGAGAGAGAAAGTGCAGATATTCAGGTTATGAGTACTTTACTC